>NW_025726126.1:2595899-2922916 GCF_021461395.2 Schistocerca americana
ACTGACCTCACAGGAGGGGTTCAAATCATAGAAAGTTAGAGTGTCAGTCCTCTTGTACTTAAGTCGGAATTGTGCCTTTGGTATTAAATTCGGATGCAAACTCTGTGTTTCATCGTCAATCAGAAGGGCCAAGGGATACAGTTAACCTGAAGTGAAACATCGGATTCTAAAACTGGAATCACAGGAGAGGTTCAAATCATAGAAAGTTTGAGTGTCAGTCCTCTTGTACTTAAGTCGGCATTGTGCCTTTTGAATTTAATTCCGATGCAATTTCTGTGTTTCATCGTCAATAAGATGGTCCAAGGGATACAGTAAACCTGAAGTGAAGCATCGGAATCTAAGACTGGACTCACAGGAGAGATTCAAATCATAGATATAGTGTCACTCCTCTTGTACTTAAGTCGGTATTGTGCCTTTTGTATTAAATTCGGGTGCAATTTCTGTGTTTCATCGTCAATAAGAAGGTCCAAGGGATACAGTAAACCTGAAGTGAAGCATCGGAATCTAAAACTGGACTCACAGGAGAGGTTCAAATCATAGAAAGTAAAAGTATCAGTCCTCTTGTACTTAAGTCGGCATTGTGATTCTTGGATTAAAATCGGATGAAATTTCTGTGATTCTTCGTCAATAAGAAGGTCCAAGGGATACAGTATACCTGAAGTGAAACATCGGAATCTAAAACTGGACTCACAGGAGAGGTTCAAATAATAGAAAGTTAGAGTGTCACTCCTCGTGTACTTAAGTCGGTATTGTGCCATTTGTATTAAATACGGATACAATTTCTGTGTTTTTTCGTCAATAAGAAGGTCCAAGGGATACAGTTAACCTGAAGTGAAGCATCCGAATCTAAAACTGACCTCACAGGAGAGGTTCGAATCATAGAGAGTAAGAGTGTCAGTCCTCTTGTACTTAAGTCGGCATTGTGCCATTTGTATTAAATTCGGATGCAATTTCTGTGTTTCATCGTCAATAAGAAGGCCCAAGGGATACAGTAAACCTGAAGTGAAGCATCGGAATCTAAACTGGACTCAGAAGAGACGTTCAAATCATAGAAAGTTACAGTGTCAGTCCTCTTGTACTTATGTCCTCGTGGTGCTTTTTGAATTTAATTCCGATGCAACTTCTGTGTTTCATCGTCAATAAGAAGGTGCAAGGTATACAGTAAACCTGAAGTGAAGCATCGGAATCTGAGACTGGACTCACAGGAGAGGTTCAAATCATAGAAAGTGAGAGTGTCAGTCCTCTTGCACGTAAGTCGGCATTGTGCCTTTTGTACTAAATTCGGATGCAAACTCTGTGTTTCATCGTCACTAAGAAGGTGCAAGGGATACAGTGAACCTGAAGTGAAGCATCAGAATCTAAAACTGGACTCACAGGAGAGGTTCAAAACATAGAAAGTTAGAGTGTCAGTCCTCTTGTACTTAAGTCGGCGTGGTGCCTTTTGAATTTAATTCCGATGCAACTTCTGTGTTTCATCGTCAATAAGGAGGTGCAAGGCATACAGTAAACCTGAAGTGAAGCACCAGAATCTAAAACTGGGCTCACAGGAGAGATTCAAATCATAGAAAGTGAGAGTGTCAGTCCTCTTGTACTTTATTCGCCATTGTGCCGTTTGTATTAAACTCGGATGCAATTTCTGTGTTTCATCGTCAATAAGAAGGTCCAAGGAATACAGTAAACCTGAAGTGAAGCATCGGAATCGAAAAATGGACTCACAGGAGAGATTCAAATCATGGATATAGTGTCACTCCTCTTGTACTTAAGTCGGTATAGTGCCTTTTGTATTAAATTCGGATGCAATTTCTGTGTTTCTTCGTCAATAAGAAGGTCCAAGGGATACAGTAAACCTGAAGTGAAGCATCGGAATCTAAAACTGGACTCGCAGGAGAGATTCAAATCATAGAAAGCTAGAGTGTCAGTCCTCTTGTACTTAAAGCGGCATTGTGCCATTTGCATTAAATTCGGATGCCCTTTCTGTGTTTCATCTTCAATAAGAAGGTCCAAGGGATACAGTAAACCTGACGTGAAGCATCGGAATCTAAAACTGGACTCACAGGAGAGGTTCCAATCATAGAAAGTGAGAGTGTCAGTCCTCTTGTACTTAATTCGGCATTGTGCCATCTGTATTAAATTCGGATGCAATTTCTGTGTTCCATCGTCAATAAGAAGGTCCAAGCGATACAGTAAACCTGAAGTGAAGCATCGGAATCTAAAAATGGACTCACAGGAGAGATTCAAATCATGGATATAGTGTCACTCCTCTTGTACTTAAGTCGGTATTGTGCCTTTTGTATTAAATTCGGATGCAATTTCTGTGTTTCTTCGTCAATAAGAAGGTCCAAGGGATACAGTAAACCTGAAGTGAAGCATCGGAATCTAAAACTGGACTCACAGGAGAGATTCAAATCATAGATATAGTGTCACTCCACTTGTACTTAAGTCGGTATTGTGCCTTTTGTATTAAATTCGGATGCAATTTCTGTGTTTCATCGTCAATAAGAAGGTCCAAGGATACAGTAAACCTGAAGTGAAGCATCGGAATCTAAAACTGGACTAAGAGGATAGGTTCAAATCATAGAAAGTGAGAGTGTCAGTGCTCTTGCACTTAAGTCGGCATTGTGCCTTTTGTATTAGATTCGAATGCAATTCCTGTGATTCATAGTCAATAAGAAGGTCCAAGGGATACAGTAAACCTGAAGTGAAACATCGGAACCTAAAACTGGACTCACAGGAGAGGTTCAAATCGTAGAAAGTTAGAGTGTCATTCCTCTTGTACTTAAGTCGGTATTTTGCCATTTGTATTAAATACGGATACAATTTCTGTGTTTTTTCGTCAATAAGAAGGTCAAAGGGATACAGTTAACCTCAAGTGAAGCATCCGAATCTAAAACTGACCTCACAGGAGAGGATCGAATCATAGAGAGTAAGAGAGTCAGTCCACTTGTACTTAAGTCGGCATTGTGCCTTTTGTATTAAATTCGGATGCAATTTCTGTGTTCCATCGTCAATAAGAAGGTCCAAGGGATACAGTAAACATGAAGTGAAGCATCGGAATCTAAAACTGGACTCACAGGAGACGTTCAAATCATAGAAAATTAGAGTGTCAGTCCTCTTGTACTTATGTCGACGTGGTGCCTTTTGAATTTAATTCCGATGCAACTTCTGTGTTTCATCGTCAATAAGAAGGTGCAAGGTATACAGTAAACCTGAAGTGAAGCATCGGAATCTCAAACTGGACTCACAGGAGAGGTTCAAATCATAGAAAGTGAGAGTCTCAGTCCTCTTGTACATATGTCGCCATTGTGCCTTTTGTATTAAATTCGGATGCAATTTCTGTGTTTCATCGTCAATAAGAAGGTCCAAGGGATACAGTAAACCTGAGGTATAGCATCGGAATCTAAAACTGGACTCACAGGAGAGGTTCAAATCATAGAAAGTGAGAGTAACAGACCTCTTGTACTTAAGTCGATATTGTGCCATTTGTATTAAATTCGGATGCAATTCCTGTGATCCAGAGTCAATAAGAAGGTCCAAGGGATACAGTAAACCTGAAGTGAAACATCGGAATCTATAACTGGACTCACAGGAGAGGTTCAAATCATAGAAAGTGAGAGTGTCAGTCCTCTTGTACTTAAGTCGGCATTGTGCCATTTGTATTAAATTCGGATACAATTTCTGTCTTTCATCTTCAATAAGAAGGTCCAAGGGATACAGTAAACCTGAAGTGAAGCATCGGAATCTAAAACTAGACTCACAGGAGAGGTTCAAATCATAGAAAGTTAGCGTGTCAGTCCTCTTGCACGTAATCGGCATTGTGCCTTTTGTATTAAATTCGGATGCAAACTCTGTGTTTCATCGTCAATAAGAAGGTCCAAGGGATACAGTAAACCTGAAGTAAAGCATCGGAATCTAAAACTGGACTCACAGGAGAGGTTCAAAGCATAGAAAGTTAGAGTGTCAGTCCTCTTGTACTTAAGTCGGCGTGGTGCCTTTTGAATTTAATTCCGATGCATCTTCTGTGTTTCATCGTCAATAAGAAGGTGCAAGGTATACAGTAAACCTGAAGTGAAGCACCAGAATCTAAAACTGTGCTCACAGGAGAGGTTCAAATCATAGAAAGTGAGAGTGTCAGTCCTCTTGTACTTTAGTCGCCATTGTGCCGTTTGTATTAAATTCGGATGCAATTTCTGTGTTTCATCGTCATTAAGAAGGTCCAAGGGATACAGTAAACCTGAAGTATAGCATCGGAATCTAAAACTGGACTCACAGCAGAGGTTCAAATCATAGAAATTTAGAGTGTCAGTCTTCTTGTACTTAAGTCGGAATTGTGCCTTTGGTATTAAATTCGGATGCAAACTCTGTGTTTCATCGTCAATAAGAAGGTCCAAGGGATACAGTAAACCTGAAGTGAAGCATCGGAATCTAAAACTGGAATCACAGGAGAGGTTCAAATCATAGAAAGTTTGAGTGTGAGTCCTCTTGTACTTAAGTCGGCATTGTGCCTTTTCAATTTAATTCCGATGCAATTCCTGTGTTTCATCGTCAATAAGATGGTCCAAGGGATACAGTAAATCTTACGCGAAGCATCGGAATCTAAAACTGGACTCACAGGAGAGGTTCAAATCATAGAAAGTGAGAGTGTCAGTTCTCTTGTACTTAAGTCGGCATTGTGCCATTTGTATTCAATTCGGGTGCAATTTCTGTGTTTCATCGTCAATAAGAAGGTCCAAGGGATACAGTAAACCTGAAGTGAAGCATCGGAATCTAAAACTGGACTCACAGGAGTGATTCAAAACATAGAAAATTAGAGTGTCACTCCTCTTGTACTTAAGTCGCCATTGTGCCTTTTGTATTAAATTCCGATGCAATTTCTATGTTTCATCGTCAATAAGAAGGTGCAAGGTATACAGTAAACCTGAAGTGAAGCATCGGAATCTAAAACCGGACTCACAGGAGAGGTTCAAATCATAGTAAGTGAGAGTGTCAGTCCTCTTGTACTTAAGTCGGCATTGTGCCATTTGTATTAAATTCGGATGCAATTCCTGTGATTCAAAGTCAATACGAAGGTCCAGGGGATACAGTAAACCTGAAGTGAAACATCCGAATCTAAAACTGGACTCACAGGAGAGATTCAAATCATAGAAAGTGAGAGTGTCAGTCCTCTTGTACTTAAGTCGCCTTTGTACCTTTTGTATTAGATTCGGGAGCAATTTCTGTGTTTCATCGTCAATAAGAAGGTCCAAGGGATACAGTAAACCTGAAGTAAAGCATCGGAATCTAAAACAGGACTCACAGGAGAGGTTCAAATCATAGAAAGTGAGAGTGTCAGTCGTCTTGTACTTTAGTCGCCATTGTGCCGTTTGTATTGAATTCGGATGCAATATCTGTGTTTGATCGTCTATAAGATGGTCCAAGGGATACAGTAAACCTGAAGTATAGCATCGGAATCTAAAACTGGACTCACAGGAGAGGTTCAAATCATAGAAAGTTAGAGTGTCAGCCCTCTTGTACTTAAGTCGGAATTGTGCCTTTGGTATTAAATTCGAATGCAATTTCTGTGTTTCATCGTCAATAAGAAGGACCAAGGGATACAGTAAACCTGAAGTGAAGCATCGGAATCTAAAACTGGAATCACAGGAGAGGTTCAAATCATAGAAAGTGAGAGTGCCAGTCCTCTTGTACTTAAGTCGGCATTGTGCCTTTTGAATTTAATTCCGATGCAATTTCTGTGTTTCATCTTCAATAAGATGGTCCAAGGGATACAGTAAACCTTAAGCGAAGCATCGGAATCTAAAACTGTACTCACAGGAGAAGTTCAATTCATGGAAAGTGAGAGTGTCGGCCCTCTTGTACTTAATTCGGCATTGTGCCATCTGTATGAATTTCGGATGCAATTTCTGGGTTCCATCGCCAATAAGAAGGTCCAAGGGATACAGTAAACCTGAAGTGAAGCATCGGAATCTAAAAATGGACTCACAGGAGAGATTCAAATCATAGATATAGTGTCACTCCTCTTGTACTTAGGTCGGTATTGTGCCTTTTGTATTAAATTCGGATGCAATTTCTGTGTTTCATCGTCAATAAGAAGGTCCAAGGGATACAGTAATCCTGAAGTGAAGCATCGGAATCTAAAACTGGACTCACAGGAGAGGTTCCAATCATAGAAAGTGAGAGTGTCAGTCCTCTTGTACTTAAGTCGGCATTGTGACTTTTTCATTAAAATCGGATGCTATTTCTGTGTTTCATTGTCAATAAGAAGGTGCAAGGTATACAGTAAACCTGAAGTGAAGCATCGGAATCTGAAACTGACCTCACAGGAGGGGTTCAAATCATAGAAAGTTAGAGTGTCAGTCCTCTTGTACTTAAGTCGGAATTGTGCCTTTGGTATTAAATTCGGATGCAAACTCTGTGTTTCATCGTCAATCAGAAGGGCCAAGGGATACAGTTAACCTGAAGTGAAACATCGGAATCTAAAACTGGAATCACAGGAGAGGTTCAAATCATAGAAAGTTTGAGTGTCAGTCCTCTTGTACTTAAGTCGGCATTGTGCCTTTTGAATTTAATTCCGATGCAATTTCTGTGTTTCATCGTCAATAAGATGGTCCAAGGGATACAGTAAACCTGAAGTGAAGCATCGGAATCTAAGACTGGACTCACAGGAGAGATTCAAATCATAGATATAGTGTCACTCCTCTTGTACTTAAGTCGGTATTGTGCCTTTTGTATTAAATTCGGGTGCAATTTCTGTGTTTCATCGTCAATAAGAAGGTCCAAGGGATACAGTAAACCTGAAGTGAAGCATCGGAATCTAAAACTGGACTCACAGGAGAGGTTCAAATCATAGAAAGTAAAAGTATCAGTCCTCTTGTACTTAAGTCGGCATTGTGATTCTTGGATTAAAATCGGATGAAATTTCTGTGATTCTTCGTCAATAAGAAGGTCCAAGGGATACAGTATACCTGAAGTGAAACATCGGAATCTAAAACTGGACTCACAGGAGAGGTTCAAATAATAGAAAGTTAGAGTGTCACTCCTCTTGTACTTAAGTCGGTATTGTGCCATTTGTATTAAATACGGATACAATTTCTGTGTTTTTTCGTCAATAAGAAGGTCCAAGGGATACAGTTAACCTGAAGTGAAGCATCCGAATCTAAAACTGACCTCACAGGAGAGGTTCGAATCATAGAGAGTAAGAGTGTCAGTCCTCTTGTACTTAAGTCGGCATTGTGCCATTTGTATTAAATTCGGATGCAATTTCTGTGTTTCATCGTCAATAAGAAGGCCCAAGGGATACAGTAAACCTGAAGTGAAGCATCGGAATCTAAAACTGGACTCAGAAGAGACGTTCAAATCATAGAAAGTTACAGTGTCAGTCCTCTTGTACTTATGTCGGCGTGGTGCTTTTTGAATTTAATTCCGATGCAACTTCTGTGTTTCATCGTCAATAAGAAGGTGCAAGGTATACAGTAAACCTGAAGTGAAGCATCGGAATCTGAGACTGGACTCACAGGAGAGGTTCAAATCATAGAAAGTGAGAGTGTCAGTCCTCTTGCACGTAAGTCGGCATTGTGCCTTTTGTACTAAATTCGGATGCAAACTCTGTGTTTCATCGTCACTAAGAAGGTCCAAGGGATACAGTGAACCTGAAGTGAAGCATCAGAATCTAAAACTGGACTCACAGGAGAGGTTCAAAACATAGAAAGTTAGAGTGTCAGTCCTCTTGTACTTAAGTCGGCGTGGTGCCTTTTGAATTTAATTCCGATGCAACTTCTGTGTTTCATCGTCAATAAGGAGGTGCAAGGCATACAGTAAACCTGAAGTGAAGCACCAGAATCTAAAACTGGGCTCACAGGAGAGATTCAAATCATAGAAAGTGAGAGTGTCAGTCCTCTTGTACTTTATTCGCCATTGTGCCGTTTGTATTAAACTCGGATGCAATTTCTGTGTTTCATCGTCAATAAGAAGGTCCAAGGAATACAGTAAACCTGAAGTGAAGCATCGGAATCGAAAAATGGACTCACAGGAGAGATTCAAATCATGGATATAGTGTCACTCCTCTTGTACTTAAGTCGGTATAGTGCCTTTTGTATTAAATTCGGATGCAATTTCTGTGTTTCTTCGTCAATAAGAAGGTCCAAGGGATACAGTAAACCTGAAGTGAAGCATCGGAATCTAAAACTGGACTCGCAGGAGAGATTCAAATCATAGAAAGCTAGAGTGTCAGTCCTCTTGTACTTAAAGCGGCATTGTGCCATTTGCATTAAATTCGGATGCCCTTTCTGTGTTTCATCTTCAATAAGAAGGTCCAAGGGATACAGTAAACCTGACGTGAAGCATCGGAATCTAAAACTGGACTCACAGGAGAGGTTCCAATCATAGAAAGTGAGAGTGTCAGTCCTCTTGTACTTAATTCGGCATTGTGCCATCTGTATTAAATTCGGATGCAATTTCTGTGTTCCATCGTCAATAAGAAGGTCCAAGCGATACAGTAAACCTGAAGTGAAGCATCGGAATCTAAAAATGGACTCACAGGAGAGATTCAAATCATGGATATAGTGTCACTCCTCTTGTACTTAAGTCGGTATTGTGCCTTTTGTATTAAATTCGGATGCAATTTCTGTGTTTCTTCGTCAATAAGAAGGTCCAAGGGATACAGTAAACCTGAAGTGAAGCATCGGAATCTAAAACTGGACTCACAGGAGAGATTCAAATCATAGATATAGTGTCACTCCACTTGTACTTAAGTCGGTATTGTGCCTTTTGTATTAAATTCGGATGCAATTTCTGTGTTTCATCGTCAATAAGAAGGTCCAAGGGATACAGTAAACCTGAAGTGAAGCATCGGAATCTAAAACTGGACTTGCAGGAGAGATTCAAATCATAGAAAGCTAGAGTGTCAGTCCTGTTGTACTTAAAGCGGCATTGTGCCATTTGCATTAAATTCGGATGCACTTTCCGTGTTTCATCTTCAATAAGAAGGTCCAAGGGATACAGTAAACCTGACGTGAAGCATCGGAATCTAAAACTGGACTCACAGGAGAGGTTCCAATCATAGAAAGTGAGAGTGTCAGTCCTCTTGTACTTAAGTCGGCATTGTGACTTTTGTATTAAAATCGTATGCAATTTCTGTGATTCTTCGTCAACAAGAAGGTCCAAGGGATACAGTAAACCTGATGTGAAGCATCAGAATCTAAAACTGGACTCACAGGGGAGGTTCAAATCATAGAGAGTTAGAGTGTCTCTCCTCTTGTACTTAAGTCGGTATTGTGTCTTTTGTATTACATTCGGATGCTATTTCTGTGTTTCCTCGTCAATAAGCAGGTCCAAGGGATACAGTAAACCTGAAGTGAAGAATCGGAATCTAACACTGGACTCACAGGAGAGGTTCAAATCATAGAAAGTTAGAGTATCAGTCCTCTTGTGCTTAAGTCGGCATTGTGATTTTTGTATTAAAATCGGATGCAATTTCTGTGATTCTTCGTCAATAAGAATGTCCAAGGGATACAGTAAACCTGAAGTGAAGCATCAGAAGTTAAAACTAGACTCACAGGAGAGGTTAAAATCATAGAAAGTGAGAGTGTTAGTCCTCTTTTACTTATGTCGGCATTGTGCGTTTTGAATTTAATTCCGATGCAATATCTGTGTTTCATCTTCAATAAGAAGGTCCAAGGGATACAGTAAACCTGAAGTGAAGCATCGGAATTTAAAACTGGACTAACAGGAAAGGTTCAAATCATAGAAAGTGAGAGTGTCAGTCCTCCTGTACTTAAGTCGGCATTGTGCCATTTGTATTAAATTCGGGTGCAATTTCTGTGTTTCATCGTCAATAAGAAGGTCCAAGGGATACAGTAAACCTGAAGTGATGCATCGGAATCTAAAACTGGACTCACAGGAAATCTTCAAATCATAGAAAGTGAAAGTGTCAGTCCTCTTGTACTTAAGTCGCCATTGTGCCTTTTGTATTAAATTCGGATGCAATTTCTGTGTTTCATCGTCAATAAGAAGGTCCAAGGGATACAGTAAACCTGATGTGAAGCATCGGAATCTAAAACTGGACTCACAGGAGAGGTTCAAATCATAGAAAGTTAGAGTGTCAGTCCTCTTGTACTTAAGTCGTCATTGTGCCCATTGTATTAAATTCGAATGCAAACTCTGTGTTTCATCGTCAATAAGAAGGTCCAAGGGATACAGTAAACTTTAAGTGAAGCATCGGAATTTAAAACTGGACTCTTAGGAGAGGTTCAAATCATAGAAAGTTAGAATGTCAGTCCTCTTGTACTTAAGTCGGCATTGTGCCTTTTGAATTTAATTCCCGATGCTTTTTCTGTGTTTCATTGGCAATAAGAAGGTCCAAGGGATACAGTAAACCTGAAGTGAAGCATCGGAATCTAAAACTGGACTCACAGGAGAGGTTCAAATCATAGATAGTTAGAGTGTCACTCCTCTTGTACTTAAGTCGGTATTGTGCCTTTTGTATTAAATTCGGATGCAATTTCTGTGCTTCATCGTCAGTTAGAAGGTCCAAGGGATACAGTGAACCTGAAGAGAAGCATCGGAATCTAAAACTGGACTCACAGGAGAGGTTCAAACATAGAGAGTTAGAGTGCCGGTCCTCTTTTACTTAAGTCAGCATTGTGCCTTTTGTATTAAATTCCGATGCAATTTCTATGTTTCATCGTCAATAAGAAGGTGCAAGGTAAACAGTAAACCTGATGTGAAGCATCGGAATCTAAAACCGGACTCACAGGAGAGGTTCAAATCATAGAAAGTGAGAGTGTCAGTCCTCTTGCACTTAAGTCGGCATTGTGCCATTTGTATTAAATTCGGATGCAATTCCTGTGATTCAAAGTCAATACGAAGGTCCAAGGGATACAGTAAACCTGAAGTGAAACATCCGAATCTAAAACTGGACTCACAGGAGAGGTTCAAATCATAGAAAGTTAGAGTGTCGGTCCTCTTGTACTTAAGTCTGCATTGTGCATTGTGAACTTAATTCCGATGCAATCTCTGTGTTTCATCGTCAATAAGAAGGTGCAAGGTATACAGTAAACCTGAAGTGAAGCATCGGAATCTGAAACTGGACTCACAGGAGAGGTTCAAATCATAGCAAGTGAGAGTGTCAGTCCTCTTGTACTTAAGTCGCCATTGTGCCTTTATATTAAATTCGGATGCAATATCTGTGTTTAATCGTCAATAAGAAGGTCCAAGGGATACAGTAAACCTGAAGTGAAGCATCGGATTCTAATACTGGACTCACGGGAGAGGTTCAAATCATAGAAAAGTAGAGTGTCAGTCCTCTTGTACTTAAGTCGGCACTGTGATTTTTGAATTTATTTCCGATGCAATTTGGGTGTTTCATCGTCAATAAGAGGGTCCAAGGGATATAGTAAACCTGAAGTTAAGCATCGGAATCTAAAACTGGACTCACAGGAGAAGTTCAAATCATAGAAAGTGAGAGTGTCAGTCCACTTTTACTTAAGAAGCATTGTGCGTTTTGAATTCAATTCCGATGCAATTTCTGTGTTTCATCGTCAATAAGAAGGTCCAAGGGATACAGTTAACCTGAAGTGAAGCATCGGAAACTAAAACTGGACTGACAGGTCAGGTTCAAATCATAGAAAGTGAGAGTGTCAGTCCTCTTGTACTTAAGTCTGCATTGTGCCATTTGTATTAAATTTGGGTGCAATTTCTGTGTTTCATCGTCAGTAAGATGGTCCAAGGGATACAGTTAACATGAAGTGAAGCATCGGAATCTAAAACGGGACTCACAGGAGAGATTCAAATCATAGATATAGTGTCACTCCTCTTGTACTTAAGTCGGTATTGTGCCTTTTGTATTAAATTCGGATGCAATTTCTGTGTTTCATCGTCAATAAGAAGGTCCAAGGGATACAGTAAACCTGAAGTGAAGCATCGGATTCTTAAACTGGACTCACAGGAGAGATTCAAATCATAGAAAGTTAGAGTGTCAGTCCTCTTGTACTTAAAGCGGCATTGTGCCATTTGCATTAAATTCGGATGCACTTTCTGTGTTTCATCTTCAATAAGAAGGTCCAAGGGATACAGTAAACCTGACGTGATGCATCGGAATCTAAAACTGGACTCACAGGAGAGGTTCCAATCATAGAAAGTGACAGTGTCAGTCCTCTTGTACTTAAGTCGGCATTGTGACTTTTGTATTAAAATCGTATGCAATTTCTGTGATTCTTCGTCAATAAGAAGGTCGAAGGGATACAGTAAACCTGGAGTGAAGCATCAGAATCTAAAACTGGACTTACAGGGGAGGTTCAAATCATAGAGAGTTAGAGTGTCTCTCCTCTTGTACTTAAGTAGGCATTGTGCCTTTTGTATTACATTCGGATGCTATTTCTGTGTTTCCTCGTCAATAAGAAGGTCCAAGGGATACAGTAAACCTGAAGTGAAGCATAGGAATCTAACACTGGACTCACAGGAGAGGTTCAAATCATAGAAAGTTAGAGTATCAGTCCTCTTGTACTAAAGTCGGCATGTGATTTTTGTATTAAAATCGGATGCAATTTCTGTGATTCTGCGTCAATAAGAAGGTCCAAGGGATACAGTAAACCTGAAGTTAAGCATCAGAAGATAAAACTAGACTCACAGGAGAGGTTAAAATCATAGAAAGTGAGAGTGTTAGTCCTCTTTTACTTAAGTCGGCATTGTGCGTTTTGAATTTAATTCCGATGCAATATCTGTGTTTCATCTTGAATAAGAAGGTCCAAGGGATACAGTAATCCTGACGTGATGCATCGGAATCTAAAACTGGACTCACAGGAGAGGTTCAAATCATAGAAAGTTAGAGTGTCAGTCCTCTTGTACTTAGGTCGGCATTGTGCATTTTGAACTTAATTCCGATGTAATCTCTGTGTTTCATCGTCAATAAGAAGGTGCAAGGTATACAGTAAACCTGAAGTGAAACATCGGAATCTGAAACTGGACTCACAGGAGAGGTTCAAATCATAGAAAGTTAGAGTGTCAGTCCTCTTGTACTTAAGTCGGCATTGTGCCCTTTGTATTAAATTCGGGTGCAATTTCTGTGTTTCATCGTCAATAAGAAGGTCCAAGGGATACAGTAAACCTGAAGTGAAGCATCGGAATCTAAAACTGGGCTCACAGGAAATCTTCAAATCATAGAAAGTGAAAGTGTCAGTCCTCTTGTACTTAAGTCGCCATTGTGCCTTTTGTATTAAATTCGGATGCAATTTCTGTGTTTCATCGTCAATAAGAAGGTCCAAGGGATACAGTAAACCTGAAGTGAAGCATCGGAATCTAAAACTGGACTCACAGGAGAGGTTCAATTCATAGAAAGTTAGAGTGTCAGTCCTCTTGTACTTAGGTCGTCATTGTGCCCATTGTATTAAATTCGAATGCAAACTCTGTGTTTCATCGTCAATAAGAAGGTCCAAGGGATACAGTAAACTTTAAGTGAAGCATCGGAATTTAAAACTGGACTCTTAGGAGAGGTTCAAATCATAGAAAGTTAGAATGTCAGTAATCTTGTACTTAAGTCGGCATTGTGCCTTTTGAATTTAATTCCCGATGCTTTTTCTGTGTTTCATTGTCAATAAGAAGGTCCAAGGGATACAGTAAACCTGAAGTGAAGCATCGGAATCTAAAACTGGACTCACAGGAGAGGTTCAAATCATAGATAGTTAGAGTGTCACTCCTCTTGTACTTAAGTCGGTATTGTGCCTTTTGTATTAAATTCGGATGCAATTTCTGTGCTTCATCGTCAGTTAGAAGGTCCAAGGGATACAGTGAACCTAAAGAGAAGCATCGGAATCTAAAACTGGACTCACAGGAGAGGTTCAAACATAGAAAGTTAGAGTGCCGGTCCTCTTTTACTTAAGTCAGCATTGTGCCTTTTGTATTAAATTCCGATGCAATTTCTATGTTTCATCGTCAATAAGAAGGTGCAAGGTAAACAGTAAACCTGAAGTGAAGCATCGGAATCTAAAACCGGACTCACAGGAGTGGTTCAAATCATAGAAAGTGAGAGTGTCAGTCCTCTTGCACTTAAGTCGGCATTGTGCCATTTGTATTTAATTCGGATGCAATTCCTGTGATTCAAAGTCAATACGAAGGTCCAAGGGATACAGTAAACCTGAAGTGAAACATCCGAATCTAAAACTGGACTCACAGGAGAGGTTCAAATCATAGAAAGTTAGAGTGTCGGTCCTCTTGTACTTAAGTCTGCATTGTGCATTGTGAACTTAATTCCGATGCAATCTCTGTGTTTCATCGTCAATAAGAAGGTGCAAGGTATACAGTAAACCTGAAGTGAAGCATCGGAATCTGAAACTGGACTCACAGGAGAGGTTCTAATCATAGCAAGTGAGAGTGTCAGTCCTCTTGTACTTAAGTCGCCATTGTGCCTTTATATTAAATTCGGATGCAATATCTGTGTTTAATCGTCAATAAGAAGGTCCAAGGGATACAGTAAACCTGAAGTGAAGCATCGGATTCTAATACTGGACTCACGGGAGAGGTTCAAATCATAGAAAATTAGAGTGTCAGTCCTCTTGTACTTAAGTCGGCACTGTGATTTTTGAATTTATTTCCGATGCAATTTCTGTGTTTCATCGTCAATAAGAAGGTCCAAGGGATATAGTAAACCTGAAGTTAAGCATCGGAATCTAAAACTGGACTCACAGGAGAAGTTCAAATCATAGAAAGTGAGAGTGTCAGTCCACTTTTACTTAAGAAGCATTGTGCGTTTTGAATTCAATTCCCATGCAATTTCTGTGTTTCATCGTCAATAAGATGGTCCAAGGGATACAGTTAACATGAAGTGAAGCATCGGAATCTAAAACTGGACTCACAGGAGAGATTCAAATCATAGATATAGTGTCACTCCTCTTGTACTTAAGTCGGTATTGTGCCTTTTGTATTAAATTCGGATGCAATTTCTGTGTTTCATCGTCAATAAGAAGGTCCAAGGGATACAGTAAACCTGAAGTGAAGCATCGGATTCTTAAACTGGACTCACAGGAGAGATTCAAAACATAGAAAGTTAGAGTGTCAGTCCTCTTGTACTTAAAGCGGCATTGTGCCATTTGCATTAAATTCGGATGCACTTTCTGTGTTTCATCTTCAATAAGAAGGTCCAAGGGATACAGTAAACCTGACGTGAAGCATCGGAATCTAAAACTGGACTCACAGGAGAGGTTCCAATCATAGAAAGTGAGAGTATCAGTCCTTTTGTACTTAAGTCGGCATTGTGACTTTTGTATTAAAATCGTATGCAATTTCTGGGATTCTTCGTCAATAAGAAGGTCGAAGGGATACAGTAAACCTGGAGTGAAGCATCAGAATCTAAAACTGGACTCACAGGGGAGGTTCAAATCATAGAGAGTTAGAGTGTCTCTCCTCTTGAACTTAAGTCGGTATTGTGCCTTTTGTATTACATTCGGATGCTATTTCTGTGTTTCCTCGTCAATAAGAAGGTCCAAGGGATACAGTAAACCTGAAGTGAAGCATCGGAATCTAACACTGGACTCACAGGAGAGGTTCAAATCATAGAAAGTTAGAGTATCAGTCCTCTTGTACTAAAGTCGGCATGTGGTTTTTGTATTAAAATCGGATGCAATTTCTGAGATTCTGCGTCAATAAGAAGGTCCAAGGGATACAGTAAACCTGAAGTGAAGCATCAGAAGTTAAAACTAGACTCACAGGAGAGGTTAAAATCATAGAAAGTGAGAGTGTCAGTCCTCTTTTACTTAAGTCGGCATTGTGCGTTTTGAATTTAATTCCGATGCAATATCTGTGTTTCATCTTCAATAACAAGGTCCAAGGGATACTGTAAACCTGACGTGATGCATCGGAATCTAAAACTGGACTCACAGGAGAGGTTCAAATCATAGAAAGTTAGAGTGTCAGTCCTCTTGTACTTAAGTCGGCATTGAGCATTTTGAACTTAATTCCGATGCAATCTCTGTGTTTCATCGTCAATAAGAAGGTGCAAGGTATACAGTAATTCTGAAGTGAAACATCGGAATCTGAAACTGGACTCACAGGAGAGGTTCAAATCATAGAAAGTTAGAGTGTCAGTCCTCTTGTACTTAAGTCGGCATTGTGCTCTTTGTATTAAATTCGGGTGCAATTTCTGTGTTTCATCGTCAATAAGAAGGTCCAAGGGATACAGTAAACCTGAAGAGAAGACATCGGAATCTAAAACTGGGCTCACAGGAAATCTTCAAATCATAGAAAGTGAAAGTGTCAGTCCTCTTGTACTTAAGCCGCCATTGTGCCTTTCGTATTAAATTCGGATGCAATTTCTGTGTGTCATCGTCAATAAGAAGGTCCAAGGGATACAGTAAACCTGAAGTGAAGCATAGGAATCTAAAACTGGACTCACAGGAGAGGTTCAAATCATAGAAAGTTAGAGTATCAGTCCTCTTGTACTTAAGTCGGCATTGTGATTTTTGTATTAAAATCGGATGCAATTTCTGTGATTCTGCGTCAATAAGAAGGGCCAAGGGATACAGTAAACCTGAAGTGAAGCATCATAAGTCAAAACTAGACTCACAGGACAGGTTAAAATCATAGAAAGTGAGAGTGTTAGTCCTCTTTTACTTAAGTCGGCATTGTGCGTTTTGAATTTAATTCCGATGCAATATTTGTGTTTCATCTTCAATAAGAAGGTCCAAGGGATACAGTAAACCTGACGTGAAGCATCGGAATCTAAAAGTGGACTCACAGGAGAGGTTCAAATCGTAGAAAGTTTGAGTGTCAGTCCTCTTGTACTTAAGTCGGCATTGTGCGTTTTGAACTTAATTCCGATGCAATCTCTGTGTTTCAACGTCAATAAGAAGGTGCAAGGTATACAGTAAACCTGAAGTGAAACATCGGAATCTGAAACTGGACTCACAGGAGAGGTTCAAATCATAGAAAATTAGAGTGTCAGTGCTCTTGTACTTAAGTCGGCATTGTGCCCTTTGTATTAAATTCGGGTGCAATTTCTGTGTTTCATCGTCAATAAGAAGGTCCAAGGGATACAGTAAACCTGAAGTGAAGCATCGGAATCTAAAACTTTACTCACAGGAAATCTTCAAATCATAGAAAGTGAAAGTGTCAGTCCTCTTGTACTTAAGCCGCCATTGTGCCTTTTGTATTAAATTCGGATGCAATTTCTGTGTGTCATCGTCAATAAGAAGGTCCAAGGGATACAGTAAACCTGAAGTGAGGCATCGGAATCTAAAACTGGACTCACAGGAGAGGTTCAAATCATAGAAAGTTAGAGTGTCAGTCCTCTTGTACTTAAGTCCGCATTGTGCCCTTTGTATTAAATTCGAATGCAAACTCTGTGTTTCATCGTCAATAAGAAGGTCCAAGGGATACAGTAAACCTTAAGTGAAGCATCGGAATCTAAAACTGGACTCTTAGGAGAGGTTCAAATCATAGAAAGTTAGAATGTCAGTCCTCTTGTACTTAAGTCGGCATTGTGCCTTTTGAATTTAATTCCCGATGCTTTTTCTGTGTTTCATTGTCAATAAGAAGGTCCAAGGGATACAGTAAACCTGAAGTGAAGCATCGGAATCTAAAACTGGACTCACAGGAGAGGTTCAAATCATAGATATTTAGAGTGTCACTCCTCTTGTACTTAAGTCGGTATTGTGCCTTTTGTATTAAATTCGGATGCAATTTCTGTGCTTCATCGTCAATAAGAAGGTGCAAGGTAAACAGTAAACCTGAAGTGAAGCACCAGAATCTAAAACTGGGCTCACAGGAGAGATTCAAATCATTGAAAGTGAGAGTGTCAGTCCTCTTGTACATTAGTCGCCATTGTGCCGTTTGTATTAAATTCGGATGCAATTTCTGTGTTTCATCGTCAATAAGAAGGTCCAAGGGTTACAGGAAACCTGAAGTGAAGCATCGGAATCTAAAACTGGACTCACAGGAGAGGAGCAAATCATAGATATAGTGTCACTCCTCTTGTACTTAAGTCGGTATTGTGCCTTTTGTATTAAATTCGGATGCAATTTCTGTGTTTCATCGTCAATAAGAAGGTCCAAGAGATACAGTAAACCTGAAGTGAAGCATCGGAATCTAAAACTGGACTCACTGGAGAGATTCAAATCATAGAATGTTAGAGTGTCAGTCCTCTTGTACTTAAAGCGGCATTGTGCCATTTGCATTTAATTCGGATACACTTTCTGTGTTTCATCTTCAATAAGAAGGTCCAAGGGATACAGTAAACCTGACGTGAAGCATCGGAATCTAAAACTGGACTCACAGGAGAGGTTCCAATCATAGAAAGTGAGAGTGTCAGTCCTCTTGTACTTAAGTCGGTATTGTGCATTTTGAACTTAATTCCGATGCAATCTCTGTGTTTCATCGTCAATAAGAAGGTGCAAGGTATACAGTAAACCTGAAGTGAAACATCGGAATCTACAACTGGACTCACAGGAGAAGTTCAAATCATAGAAAGTTAGAGTGTCAGTCCTCTTGTACTTAAGTCGGCATTGTGCCATTTGTATTAAATTCGGATGCAATTCCTGTGATTCAAAGTCAATACGAAGGTCCAAGGGATACAGTAAACCTGAAGTGAAACATCCGAATCTAAAACTGGACTCACAGGAGAGGTTCAAATCATAGAAAGTTAGAGTGTCACTCCTCTTGTACTTAAGTCGGCATTGTGCATTTTGAACTTAATTCCGATGCAATATCTGTGTTTCATCGTCAATAAGAAGGTGCAAGGTATACAGTAAACCTGAAGTGAAACATCGGAATCTGATACTGGATTCACAGGAGAGGTTCAAATCATAGAAAGTGAGAGTGTCAGTCCTCTTGTACTTAAGTCGCCATTGTGCCTCAGTGTTAAATTCGGATGCAATATCTGTGTTTCATCGTCAATAAGAAGGTCCAAGGGATACAGTAAACCGAAAGTGAAGCATCGGAATCTAAAACTGGACTCACAGGAAAGGTTCAAATCATAGAAAGTGAGAGTGTCAGTCCTCTGGTACTTAAGTCAGCATTGTGGCATTTGTGTTAAATTCGGATGCAATTTCTGTGTTTCATCGTCTATAAGAAGGTCCAAAGGATACAGTAAACCTGAAGTGAAGCATCAGAATCTAAAACTGGACTCACAGGAGAGATTTAAATCATAGAAAGTGAGAGTGTCAGTCCTCCTTCACTTAAGTCGGCATTGTGCATTTAGAATTTAATTCCGATGCAATTTCTGTGTTTCATCGTCAATAAGAATATCCAAGGGATACAGCAAACCTGAAGTGAAGCATCGAAATCTAAAACTGGACTCATACGAGAGGTTCAAATCATAGAAATTTAGAGTGTCAGTCTTCTTTTAGTTATGGCGGCATTGTCCCATTTGTATTAAATTCGGATGCAATTTCTATGTTTCATCGTCAATAAGAAGGTCCAAGGGATACAGTAAACATAAAGTGAAGCATCGGAATCTAAGACTGGACTCACAGGAGAGGTTCAAATCATAGAAAGTTAGAGTGTCAGTCCTCTTGTACTTAAGTCGGCATTGTGCATTTTGAACTTAATTCCGATGCAATCTCTGTGTTTCATCGTCAATAAGAAGGTCCAAGGGATACAGTAAACCTGACGTGAAGCATCGGAATCTAAATCTGGACTCACAGGAGAGGTTCAAATCATAAAAATTTAGAGTGTCAGTCTTCTTTTACTTATGTCGGCATTGTGCCATTTGTATTAAATTCGGATGCAATTTCTATGCTTCATCGTCAATAAGAAGGTCCAAGGGCTACAGTAAACATAAAGTGAAGCATCGGATTCTAAAACTGGACTCACAGGAGAGGTTCAAATCATAGGAAGTTAGAGTGTCAGTCCTCCTGTACTTAAGTCGGCATTGTGCATTTTGAACTTAATTCCGATGCAATCTCTGTGTTTCATCGTCAATAAGAAGGTGAAAGGTATACAGTAAACCTGAAGTGAAACATCGGAATCTGATACTGGACTCACAGGAGAGGTTCAAATCATAGAAAGTGAGAGTGTCAGTCCTCTTGTACTTAAGTCGCCATTGTGCCTCTGTATTAAATTCGGATGCAATATCTGTGTTTCATCGTCAATAAGAAGGTCCAAGGGATACAGTAAACCTGAAGTGAAGCATCGGAATCTAAAACTGGACTCACGGGAGAGGTTCAAATCATAGAAAGTTAGAGTGTCAGTCCTCTTGTACTTAAGTCGGCATTGTGATTTTTGAATTTAATTCCGATGCAATTACTGTGTTTCATCGTCAATACGAAGGTCCAAGGGATACAGTAAACCTGAAGTTAAGCATCGGAATCTAAAACTGGACTCACAGGAGAAGTTCAAATCATAGAAAGTGAGAGTGTCAGTCCACTTTTACTTTAGCAGCATTGTGCGTTTTGAATTTAATTCCGATGCAATTTCTGTGTTTCATCGTCAATAAGAAGGTCCAAGGGATACAGTTAACCTGAAGTGAAGCATCGGAATCTAAAACCGGATCACAGGAGAGGTTCAAATAATAGAAAGTGAGAGTATCAGTCCTCTTGTACTTAAGTCGGCATTGTGCCATTTGTATTAAATTCGGATGCAATTCCTGTGATTCAAAGTCAAGACGAAGGTCCAAGGGATACAGTAAACCTGAAGTGAAACATCCGAATCTAAAACTGGTCTCACAGGAGAGGTTCAAATCATAGAAAGTTAGAGTGTCACTCCTCTTGTACTTAAGTCGGTATTGTGCCTTTTGTATTAAATTCGGATGCAATTTCTGTGTTTCATCGTCAATATGAAGGTCCAAGGGATACAGTAAACCTGAAGTGAAGCATCGGAATCTAAAAATGGACTCACAGGACAGGTTCAAATCATAGAAAGTGAGAGTGTCAGTCCTCTTGTACTTAAGTCGGAATTGTGCCATTTGTATTAAATTCGGGTGCAATTTCTGTGTTTCATCGTCAATAAGAAGGTCCAAGGGATACAGCAAACCTGAAGTGAAGCATCGGAATCTAAAACTGTACTCGCAGGAGAGGTTAAAATCAGAGAAACTGAGAGTGTCAGTCCTCTTGTACTTAAGTTGGCATTGTGACATTTGTATTAAATTCGGATGCAATTTCTGTGTTTTATCGTCAATAAGTAGGTCGAAGGGATACAGTAAACCTGAAGTGAAGCATCGGAATCTAAAACTGGACTCATAGGAGAGGTTCAAATCATAGAAATTTAGAGTGTTAGTCTTCTTTTACTTATGTCGGCATTGTGCCATTTGTATTGAATTCGGATACAATTTCTATGTTTCATCGTCAATAAGAAGGTCCAAGGGATACAGTAAACACAAAGTGATGCATCGGAATCTAAGACTGGACTCACAGGAGAGGTTCAAATCATAGAAAGTTAGAGTGTCAGTTCTCTTGTACTTAAGTCGGCATAGTGCATTTTGAACTTAATTCCGATGCAATCTCTGTGTTTCATCGTCAATAAGAAGGTGCAAGGTATACAGTAAACCTGAAGTGAAGCATCGGAATCTGAAACTGGACTCACAGGAGAGGTTCAAATCATAGAAAGTGAGAGTGTCAGTCCTCTTGTACTTAAGTCGCCATTGTGCCTTTGTATTAAATTCGGATGCAATATCTGTGTTTCATCGTCAATAAGAAGGTCCAAGGGATACAGTAAACCTGAAGTGAAGCATCGGAATCTAAAACTGGGCTCACGGGAGAGGTTCAAATCATAGAAAGTTAGAGTGTCAGTCCTCTTGTACTAAAGTCGGCATTGTGACATTTGTATTAAATTCGGATGCAATTTCTGTGTTTTATCGTCAATAAGTAGGTCGAAGGGATACAGTAAACCTGAAGTGAAGCATCGGAATCTGAAACTGGACTCACAGGAGAAGTACAAATCATAGAAAGTGAGTGTGTCAGTCCACTTTTACTTAAGCAGCATTGTGCGTTTTGAATTTAATTCCGATGCAATTTCTGTGTTTCATCGTCAATAAGAAGGTCCAAGGGATACAGTTAACCTGAAGTGAAGCATCGGAATCTAAAACCGGATCACAGGAGAGGTTCAAATCATAGAAAGTGAGAGTATCAGTCCTCTTGTACTTAAGTCGGCATTGTGCCATTTGTATTAAATTCGGATGCAATTCCTGTGATTCAAAGTCAAGACGAAGGTCCAAGTGATACAGTAAACCTGAAGTGAAACATCCGAATCTAAAACTGGTCTCACAGGAGAGGTTCAAATCATAGAAAGTTAGAGTGTCACTCCTCTTGTACTTAAGTTGGTATTGTGCCTTTTGTATTAAATTCGGATGCAATTTCTGTGTTTCATCGTCAATATGAAGGTCCAAGGGATACAGTAAACCTGAAGTGAAGCATCGGAATCTAAAACTGTACTTATAGGAGAGATTCAAATCATAGAAAGTGAGAGTGTCAGTCCTCTTGTACATTAGTCGACATTGTGCCGTTTGTATTAAATTCGGATGCAATTTCTGTGTTTCATCGTCAATAAGAAGGTCCAAGGGATACAGGAAACCTGAAGTGAAGCATCGGAATCTAAAACTGGACTCACAGGAGAGATTCAAATCATAGATATAGTGTCACTCCTCTTGTACTCAAGTCGGTATTGTGCCTTTTGTATTAAATTCGGATGCAATTTCTGTGTTTCATCGTCAATAAGAAGGTCCAAGAGATACAGTAAACCTGAAGTGAAGCATCGGAATC
Source organism: Schistocerca americana (assembly GCF_021461395.2). NCBI lineage: Eukaryota > Metazoa > Arthropoda > Insecta > Orthoptera > Acrididae > Schistocerca > Schistocerca americana. Next base: position 2,618,573 of record NW_025726126.1, read on the forward strand.
TAAAACTGGACTCACAGGAGAGATTCAAATCATAGAATGTTAGAGTGTCAGTCCTCTTGTACTTAAAGCGGCATTGTGCCATTTGCATTAAATTCGGATACACTTTCTGCGTTTCATCTTCAATAAGAAGGTCCAAGGGATACAGTAAACCTGACGTGAAGCATCGGAATCTAAAACTGGACTCACAGGAGAGGTTCCAATCATAGAAAGTGAGAGTGTCAGTCCTCTTGTACTTAAGTCGGCATTGTGCATTTTGAACTTAATTCCGATGCAATCTCTGTGTTTCATCGTCAATAAGAAAGTGCAAGGTATACAGTAAACCTGAAGTGAAACATCGGAATCTACAACTGGACTCACAGGAGAAGTTCAAATCATAGAAAGTTAGAGTGTCAGTCCTCTTGTACTTAAGTCGGCATTGTGCCCTTTGTATTAAATTCGGGTGCAATTTCTGTGTTTCATCGTCAATAAGAAGGTCCAAGGGATACAGTAAACCTGAAGTGAAGCATCGGAACCTAAAACTGGAATCACAGGAGAGGTTCAAATCATAGAAAGTTAGAGTGTCAGTCCTCTTATACTTAAGTCGGCATTGTGGCATTTGTATTAAATTCGGATGCAATTCCTGTGATTCAAAGTCAATACGAAGGTCCAAGGGATACAGTAAACCTGAAGTGAAACATCCGAATCTAAAACTGGACTCACAGGAGAGGTTCAAATCATAGAAAGTTAGCGTGTCACTCCTCTTGTACTTAAGTCGGCATTGTGCATTTTGAACTTAATTCCGATGCAATATCTGTGTTTCATCGTCAATAAGAAGGTGCAAGGTATACAGTAAACCTGAAGTGAAACATCGGAATCTGATACTGGATTCACAGGAGAGGTTCAAATCATAGAAAGTGAGAGTGTCAGTCCTCTTATACTTTAGTCGCCATTGTGCCTCAGTGTTAAATTCGGATGCAATATCTGTGTTTCATCGTCAATAAGAAGGTCCAAGGGATACAGTAAACCTGAAGTGAAGCATCGGAATCTAAAACTGGACTCACAGGAAAGGTTCAAATCATAGAAAGTGAGAGTGTCAGTCCTCTGGTACTTAAGTCAGCATTGTGGCATTTGTGTTAAATTCGGATGCAATTTCTGTGTTTCATCGTCTATAAGAAGGTCCAAGGGATACAGTAAACCTGAAGTGAAGCATCAGAATCTAAAACTGGACTCACAGGAGAGATTTAAATCATAGAAAGTGAGAGTGTCAGTCCTCCTTCACTTAAGTCGGCATTGTGCATTTTGAATTTAATTCCGATGCAATTTCTGTGTTTCATCGTCAATAAGAATATCCAAGGGATACAGCAAACCTGAAGTGAAGCATCGAAATCTAAAACTGGACTCATACGAGAGGTTCAAATCATAGAAATTTAGAGTGTCAGTCTTCTTTTAGTTATGGCGGCATTGTGCCATTTGTATTAATTTCTGATGCAATTTCTATGTTTCATCGTCAATAAGAAGGTCCAAGGGATACAGTAAACATAAAGTGAAGCATGGGAATCTAAGACTGGACTCACAGGAGAGGTTCAAATCATAGAAAGTTAGAGTGTCAGTCCTCTTGTACTTAAGTCGGCATTGTGCATTTTGAACTTAATTCCGATGCAATCTCTGTGTTTCATCGTAAATAAGAAGGTGCAAGGTATACAGTAAACCTGAAGTGAAGCATCGGAATCTGAAACTGGACTCACATCAGAGGTTAAAATCATAGAAAGTGAGAGTGTCAGTCCTCTTGTACTTAAGTCGCCATTGTGCCTTTGTATTAAATTCGGATGCAATATCTGTGTTTCATCGTCAATAAGAAGGTCCAAGGGATACAGTAAACCTGAAGTGAAGCATCGGAATCTAAAACTGGACTCACAGGAGAGGTTCAAATCATAAAAATTTAGAGTGTCAGTCTTCTTTTACTTGTGTCGGCATTGTGCCATTTGTATTAAATTCGGATGAAATTTCTATGCTTCATCGTCAATAAGAAGGTCCAAGGACTACAGTAAACATAAAGTGAAGCATCGGAATCTAAAACTGGACTCACAGGAGAGGTTCAAATCATAGGAAGTTAGAGTGTCAGTCCTCCTGTACTTAAGTCGGCATTGTGCATTTTGAACTTAATTCCGATGCAATCTCTGTGTTTCATCGTCAATAAGAAGGTGCAAGGTATACAGTAAACCTGAAGTGAAACATCGGAATCTGATACTGGACTCACAGGAGAGGTTCAAATCATAGAAAGTGAGAGTGTCAGTCCTCTTGTACTTAAGTCGCCATTGTGCCTCTGTATTAAATTCGGATGCAATATCTGTGTTTCATCGTCAATAAGAAGGTCCAAGGGATACAGTAAACCTGAAGTGAAGCATCGGAATCTAAAACTGGACTCACGGGAGAGGTTCAAATCATAGAAAGTTAGAGTGTCAGTCCTCTTGTACTTAAGTCGGCATTGTGATTTTGGAATTTAATTCCGATGCAATTACTGTGTTTCATCGTCAATACGAAGGTCCAAGGGATACAGTAAACCTGAAGTTAAGCATCGGAATCTAAAACTGGACTCACAGGAGAAGTTCAAATCAAAGAAAGTGAGAGTGTCAGTCCACTTTTACTTAAGCAGCATTGTGCGTTTTGAATTTAATTCCGATGCAATTTCTGTGTTTCATCGTCAATAAGAAGGTCCAAGGGATACAGTTAACCTGAAGTGAAGCATCGGAATCTAAAACCGGATCACAGGAGAGGTTCAAATAATAGAAAGGGAGAGTATCAGTCCTCTTGTACTTAAGTCGGCATTGTGCCATTTGTATTAAATTCGGATGCAATTCCTGTGATTCAAAGTCAAGACGAAGGTCCAAGGGATACAGTAAACCTGAAGTGAAACATCCGAATCTAAAACTGGTCTCACAGGAGAGGTTCAAATCATAGAAAGTTAGAGTGTCACTCCTCTTGTACTTAAGTCGGTATTGTGCCTTTTGTATTAAATTCGGATGCAATTTCTGTGTTTCATCGTCAATATGAAGGTCCAAGGGATACAGTAAACCTGAAGTGAAGCATCGGAATCTAAAACTGGACTTATAGGAGAGGTACAAATCATAGAAAGTTAGAGTGTCAGTCCTCTTGTACTTAAGTCGGCATTGTGATTTTTGAATTTAATTCCGATGCAATTTCTGTGTTTCATCGTCAATACGAAGGTCCAAGGGATACAGTAAACCTGAAGTTAAGCATCGGAATCTAAAACTGGACTCACAGGAGAAGTTCAAACCATAGAAAGTGAGAGTGTCAGTCCACTTTTACTTAAGAATCATTGTGCGTCTTGAATTTAATTGCGATGCAATTTCTGTGTTTCAGCGTCAATAAGAAGGTCCAAGGGATACAGTTAACATGAAGTGAAGCATCGGAATCTAAAACCGGATCACAGGAGAGGTTCAAATCATAGAAAGTGAGAGTATCAGTCCTCTTGTACTTAAGTTGGCATTGTGACATTTGTATTAAATTCGGATGCAATTTCTGTGTTTTATCGTCAATAAGTAGGTCGAAGGGATACAGTAAACCTGAAGTGAAGCATCGGAATCTAAAACTGGACTCATAGGAGAGGTTCAAATCATAGAAATTTAGAGTGTTAGTCTTCTTTTACTTATGTCGGCATTGTGCCATTTGTATTGAATTCGGATACAATTTCTATGTTTCATCGTCAATAAGAAGGTCCAAGGGATACAGTAAACACAAAGTGAAGCATCGGAATCTAAGACTGGACCCACAGGAGAGGTTCAAATCATAGAAAGTTAGAGTGTCAGTTCTCTTGTACTTAAGTCGGCATAGTGCATTTTGAACTTAATTCCGATGCAATCTCTGTGTTTCATCGTCAATAAGAAGGTGCAAGGTATACAGTAAACCTGAAGTAAAGCATCGGAATCTGAAACTGGACTCACAGGAGAGGTTCAAATCATAGAAAGTGAGAGTGTCAGTCCTCTTGTACTTAAGTCGCCATTGTGCCTTTGTATTAAATTCGGATGCAATATCTGTGTTTCATCGTCAATAAGAAGGTCCAAGGGATACAGTAAACCTGAAGTGAAGCATCGGAATCTAAAACTGGACTCACGGGAGAGGTTCAAATCATAGAAAGTTAGAGTGTCAGTCCTCTTGTACTAAAGTCGGCATTGTGACATTTGTATTAAATTCGGATGCAATTTCTGTGTTTCATCGTCAATAAGTAGGTCGAAGGGATACAGTAAACCTGAAGTTAAGCATCGGAATCTAAAACTGGACTCACATGAGAAGTTCAAATCATAGAAAGTGAGTGTGTCAGTCCACTTTTACTTAAGCAGCATTGTGCGTTTTGAATTTAATTCCGATGCAATTTCTGTGTTTCATCGTCAATAAGAAGGTCCAAGGGATACAGTTAACATGAAGTGAAGCATCGGAATCTAAAACCGGATCACAGGAGAGGTTCAAATCATAGAAAGTGAGAGTATCAGTCCTCTTGTACTTAAGTCGGCATTGTGCCATTTGTATTAAATTCGGATGCAATTCCTGTGATTCAAAGTCAAGACGAAGGTCCAAGCGATACAGTAAACCTGAAATGAAACATCCGAATCTAAAACTGGTCTCACAGGAGAGGTTCAAATCATAGAAAGTTAGAGTGACACTCCTCTTGTACTTAAGTTGGTATTGTGCCTTTTGTATTAAATTCGGATGCAATTTCTGTGTTTCATCGTCAATATGAAGGTCCAAGGGATACAGTAAACCTGAAGTGAAGCATCGGAATCTAAAACTGGACTTATAGGAGAGGTTCAAATCATAGAAATTTAGAGTGTCAGTCTTCTTTTACTTATGTCGGCATTGTGCCATTTGTATTAAATTCGGATGCAATTTCTATGTTTCATCGTCAATAAGAAGGTCCAAGGGATACAGTAAACATAAAGTGAAGCATCGGAGTCTAAAACTGGACTCACAGGAGAGGTTCAAATCATAGAAAGTTAGAGTGTCAGTCCTCTTGTACTTAAGTCGGCATTGTGCATTTTGAACTTAATTCCGATGCAATCTCTGTGTTTCATCGTCAATAAGAAGGTGCAAGGTATACAGTAAACCTGAAGTGAAGCATCGGAATCTGAAACTGGACTCACAGGAGAGGTTCAAATCATAGAAGGTGAGAGTGTCAGTCCTCTTGTACTTAAGTCGCCATTGTGCCTTTGTATTAAATTCGGATGCAATATCTGTGTTTCATCGTCAATAAGAAGGTCCAAGGGATACAGTAAACCTGAAGTGAAGCATGGGAATCTAAAACTGGACACACGGGAGAGTTTCAAATCGTAGAAAGTTAGAGTGTCAGTCCTCTTGTACTTAAGTCGGCATTGTGATTTTTGAATTTAATTCCGATGCAATTTCTGTGTTTCATCGTCAATAAGAAGGTCCAAGGGATACAGTAAACCTGAAGTTAAGCATCGGAATCTAAAACTGGACCCAAAGGAGAAGTTCAAATCATAGAAAGTGAGAGTGTCAGTCCACTTCTACTTAAGAAGCATTGTGCGTTTTGAATTTAATTGCGATGCAATTTCTGTGTTTCATCGTCAATAAGAAGTTCCAAGGGATACAGTTAACCCGAAGTGAAGCATCGGAATCTAAAACTGGACTGACAGGACAGGTTCAAATCATAGAAAGTGAGAGTGTCAGTCCTCTTGTACTTAAGTCGGAATTGTGCCATTTGCATTAAATTCGGGTGCAATTTCTGTGTTTCATCGTCAATAAGAAGGTCCAAGGGATACAGTAAACCTGAAGTGAAGCATCGGAATCTAAAACTGGACTCACAGGAAAGGTTCAAATCATAGAAAGTGAGAGTGTCAGTCCTCTGGTACTTAAGTCAGCATTGTGGCATTTGTATTCAATTCGGATGCAATTTCTGTGTTTCATCGTCAATAAGAAGGTCCAAGGGATACAGTAAACCTGAAGTGAAGCATCAGAATCTAAAACTGGACTCACAGGAGAGATTTAAATCATAGAAAGTGAGAGTGTCAGTCCTCCTTTACTTAAGTCGGCATTGTGCATTTTGAATTTAATTCCGATGCATTTTCTGTGTTTCATCGTCAATAAGATGGTCCAAGGGATACAGCAAACCTGAAGTGAAGCATCGGAATCTAAAACTGTACTCGCAGGAGAGGTTAAAATCAGAGAAACTGAGAGTGTCAGTCCTCTTGTACTTAAGTCGGCATTGTGACATTTGTATTAAATTCGGATGCAATTTCTGTGTTTTATCGTCAATAAGTAGGTCGAAGGGATACAGTAAACCTCAAGTGAAGCATCGGAATCTAAAACTGGACTCATAGGAGAGGTTCAAATCATAGAAATTTTGGAGTGTCAGTCTTCTTTTACTTATGTCGGCATTGTGCCATTTGTATTGAATTCGGATACAATTTCTATGTTTCATCGTCAATAAGAAGGTCCAAGGGATACAGTAAACATAAAGTGAAGCATCGGAATCTAAGACTGGACTCACAGGAGAGGTTCAAATCATAGAAAGTTAGAGTGTCAGTTCTCTTGTACTTAAGTCGGCATAGTGCATTTTGAACTTAATTCCGATGCAATCTCTGTGTTTTATCGTCAATAAGAAGGTGCAAGGTATACAGTAAACCTGAAGTGAAGCATCGGAATCTGAAACTGGACTCACAGGAGAGGTTCAAATCATAGAAAGTGAGAGTGTCAGTCCTCTTGTACTTAAGTCGCCATTGTGCCTTTGTATTAAATTCGGATGCAATATCTGTGTTTCATCGTCAATAAGAAGGTCCAAGGGATACAGTAAACCTGAAGTGAAGCATCGGAATCTAAAACTGGACTCACGGGAGAGGTTCAAATCATAGAAAGTTAGAGTGTCTGTCCTCTTGTACTTAAGTCGGCATTGTGATTTTTGAATTTAATTCCGATGCAATTTCTGTGTTTCATCGTCAATAAGAAGGTCCAAGGGATACAGTAAACCTGAAGTTAAGCATCTTAATCTAAAACTGGACTCACAGGAGAAGTTCAAATCATAGAAAGTGAGAGTGTTTGTCCTCCTTTACTTAAGTCGGCATTGTGCATTTTGAATTTAATTCCGATGCATTTTCTGTGTTTCATCGTCAATAAGAAGGTCCAAGGGATACAGCAAACCTGAAGTGAAGCATCGGAATCTAAAACTGTACTCGCAGGAGAGGTTAAAATCAGAGAAACTGAGAGTGTCAGTCCTCTTGTACTTAAGTCGGCATTGTGACATTCGTATTAAATTCGGATGCAATTTCTGTGTTTCATCGTCAATAAGTAGGTCGAAGGGATACAGTAAACCTGAAGTGAAGCATCGGAATCTAAAACTGGACTCATAGGAGAGGTTCAAATCATAGAAATTTAGAGTGTCAGTCTTCTTTTACTTATGTCGGCATTGTGCCATTTGTATTAAATTCGGATGCAATTTCTATGTTTCATCGTCAATAAGAAGGTCCAAGGGATACAGTAAACATAAAGTGAAGCATGGGAATCTAAGACTGGACTCACAGGAGAGGTTCAAATCATAGAAAGTGAGAGTGTCAGTCTTCTTTTACTTATGTCGGCATTGTGCCATTTGTATTAAATTCGGATGCAATTTCTATGTTTCATCGTCAATAAGCAGGTCCAAGGGATACAGTAAACATAAAGTGAAGCATCGGAGTCTAAAACTGGACTCACAGGAGAGGTTCAAATCATAGAAAGTGAGAGTGTCAGTCCTCTGGTACTTAAGTCTGCATTGTGGCATTTGTATTAAATTCGGATGCAATTTCTGTGTTTCATCGTCAATAAGAAGGTCCAAGGGATACAGTAAATCTGAAGTGAAGCATCAGAATCTAAAACTGGACTCACAGGAGAGATTTAAATCATAGAAAGTGAGAGTGTCAGTCCTCTTTTACTTAAGTCGGCATTGTGCATTTTGAATTTAATTCCGATGCAATCTCTGTGTTTCATCGTTAGTTAGAAGGTCCAAGGGATACAGCAGACCTGAAGTGAAGCATCGGAATCTAAAACTGTACTCGCAGGAGAGGTTAAAATCAGAGAAAGTGAGAGTGTCAGTCCTCTTGTACTTAAGTCGGCATTGTGACATTTGTATTAAATTCGGATGCAATTTCTGTGTTTCATCGTCAATATGAAGGACCAACAGATACAGTAAACCTGAGGTGAAGCATCGGAATCTAAAACTGGACTCACAGGAGAGGTTCAAATCATAGAAAGTTAGAGTGTCAGTCCTCATTTACTTAAGTCGGCATTGTGCGTTTTGAATTTAATTGCGATGCAATTTCTGTGTTTCATCTTCAATAACAAGGTCCAAGGGATACAGCAAACCTGAAGTGAAGCATCAGAATCTAAAACTGGACTCGCAGGAGAGGTTCAAATCAGAGAAAGGGAGAGTGTCGGTCCTCTTGTACTTAAGTCGGCATTGTGCCATTTGTATTAAGTGCGGAAGCAATTTCTGTGTTTCATCGTCAATAAGAAGGTCCAAGGGATACAGTGAACCTGAAGTGAAGCATCGGAATCTAAAACTGGACTCACAGGAGAGGTTCAAATCATAGAAAGTGACAGTGTCAGTCCTCTTGTTCTTAAGCCGCCATTGTGCTTTTTGTATTACATTCGGATGCAATTTCTGTGTTTCATCGTCTATATGAAGGTCCAAGGGATACAGTAAACCTGAAGTGAAGCATCGGAATCTAAAACTGGACTCACAGGAAAGGTTCAAATCATAGAAAGTTAGAGTGTCAGTCCTCTTGTACTTAAGTCGGCATTGTGCCTTTTGTATTAAATTCGGATGCAAACTCTGTGTTTCATCGTCAATAAAAAGGTCGAAGGGATACAGTAAACCTGAAGTGAAGCATCGGAATCTAAAACCGGACTCAGAGAAGAAGTTCAAATCATAGAAAGTTTGAGTGTCAGTCATGTTGTACTTAAGTCGGCATTGTGCCTTATGAATTTAATTCCGATGCAATTTCTGTGTTTCATCGTAAATAATATGGTCCAAGGGATACAGTAAACCTGAAGCGAAGCATCGGAATCTAAAACTGGACTCACAGGAGAGGTTCAAATCATAGAAAATGAGAGTGTCAGTCCACTTTTACTTAAGTCGGCATTGTGCCTTTTCAATTTAATTCCGATGTAATTTCTGTGTTTCATCGTCAATAAGCAGGTCCAAGGGATACAGTAAACATAAAGTGAAGCATCGGAGTCTAAAACTGGACTCACAGGAGAGGTTCAAATCATAGAAAGTGAGAGTGTCAGTCCTCTTGTACTTAAGTCGCCATTGTGCCTTTGTATTAAATTCGGATGCAATATCTGTGTTTCATCGTCAATAAGAAGGTCCAAGGGATACAGTAAACCTGAAGTGAAGCATCGGAATCTAAAACTGGACTCACGGGAGAGGTTCAAATCATAGAAAGTTAGAGTGTCAGTCCTCTTGTACTAAAGTCGGCATTGTGACATTTGTATTAAATTCGGATGCAATTTCTGTGTTTCATCGTCAATAAGTAGGTCGAAGGGATACAGTAAACCTGAAGTTAAGCATCGGAATCTAAAACTGGACTCACAGGAGAAGTTCAAATCATAGAAAGTGAGTGTGTCAGTCCACTTTTACTTAAGCAGCATTGTGCGTTTTGAATTTAATTCCGATGCAATTTCTGTGTTTCATCGTCAATAAGAAGGTCCAAGGGATACAGTTAACCTGAAGTGAAGCATCGGAATCTAAAACCGGATCACAGGAGAGGTTCAAATCATAGAAAGTGAGAGTATCAGTCCTCTTGTACTTAAGTCGGCATTGTGCCATTTGTATTAAATTCGGATGCAATTCCTGTGATTCAAAGTCAAGACGAAGGTCCAAGGGATACAGTAAACCTGAAGTGAAACATCCGAATCTAAAACTGGTCTCACAGGAGAGGTTCAAATCATAGAAAGTTAGAGTGTCACACCTCTTGTACTTAAGTTGGTATTGCGCCTTTTGTATTAAATTCGGATGCAATTTCTGTGTTTCATCGTCAATATGAAGGTCCAAGGGATACAGTAAACCTGAAGTGAAGCATCGGAATCTAAAACTGGACTTATAGGAGAGGTTCAAATCATGGAAATTTAGAGTGTCAGTCTTCTTTTACTTATGTCGGCATTGTGCCATTTGTATTAAATTCGGATGCAATTTCTATGTTTCATCGTCAATAAGAAGGTCCAAGGGATACAGTAAACATAAAGTGAAGCATCGGAGTCTAAAACTGGACTCACAGGAGAGGTTCAAATCATAGAAAGTTAGAGTGTCAGTCCTCTTGTACTTAAGTCGGCATTGTGCATTTTGAACTTAATTCCGATGCAATCTCTGTGTTTCATCGTCAATAAGAAGGTGCAAGGTATACAGTAAACCTGAAGTGAAGCATCGGAATCTGAAACTGGACTCACAGGAGAGGTTCAAATCATAGAAGGTGAGAGTGTCAGTCCTCTTGTACTTAAGTCGCCATTGTGCCTTTGTATTAAATTCGGATGCAATATCTGTGTTTCATCGTCAATAAGAAGGTCCAAGGGATACAGTAAACCTGAAGTGAAGCATCGGAATCTAATACTGGACACACGGGAGTGTTTCAAATCGTAGAAAGTTAGAGTGTCAGTCCTCTTGTACTTAAGTCGGCATTGTGATTTTTGAATTTAATTCCGATGCAATTTCTGTGTTTCATCGTCAATAAGAAGGTCCAAGGGATACAGTAAACCTGAAGTTAAGCATCGGAATCTAAAACTGGACTCAAAGGAGAAGTTCAAATCATAGAAAGTGGGAGTGTCAGTCCACTTCTACTTAAGAAGCATTGTGCGTTTTGAATTTAATTGCGATGCAATTTCTGTGTTTCATCGTCAATAAGAAGGTCCAAGGGATACAGTAAACCCGAAGTGAAGCATCGGAATCTAAAACTGGACTGACAGGACAGGTTCAAATCATAGAAAGTGAGAGTGTCAGTCCTCTTGTACTTAAGTCGGAATTGTGCCATTTGTATTAAATTCGGGTGCAATTTCTGTGTTTCATCGTCAATAAGAAGGTCCAAGGGATACAGTAAACCTGAAGTGAAGCATCGGAATCTAAAACTGGACTCACAGGAAAGGTTCAAATCATAGAAAGTGAGAGTGTCAGTCCTCTGGTACTTAAGTCAGCATTGTGGCATTTGTATTCAATTCGGATGCAATTTCTGTGTTTCATCGTCAATAAGAAGGTCCAAGGGATACAGTAAACCTGAAGTGAAGCATCAGAATCTAAAACTGGACTCACAGGAGAGATTTAAATCATAGAAAGTGAGAGTGTCAGTCCTCCTTTACTTAAGTCGGCATTGTGCATTTTGAATTTAATTCCGATGCATTTTCTGTGTTTCATCGTCAATAAGATGGTCCAAGGGATACAGCAAACCTGAAGTGAAGCATCGGAATCTAAAACTGTACTCGCAGGAGAGGTTAAAATCAGAGAAACTGAGAGTGTCAGTCCTCTTGTACTTAAGTCGGCATTGTGACATTTGTATTAAATTCGGATGCAATTTCTGTGTTTTATCGTCAATAAGTAGGTCGAAGGGATACAGTAAACCTCAAGTGAAGCATCGGAATCTAAAACTGGACTCATAGGAGAGGTTCAAATCATAGAAATTTTGGAGTGTCAGTCTTCTTTTACTTATGTCGGCATTGTGCCATTTGTATTGAATTCGGATACATTTCTATGTTTCATCGTCAATAAGAAGGTCCAAGGGATACAGTAAACATAAAGTGAAGCATCGGAATCTAAGACTGGACTCACAGGAGAGGTTCAAATCATGGAAAGTTAGAGTGTCAGTTCTCTTGTACTTAAGTCGGCATAGTGCATTTTGAACTTAATTCCGATGCAATCTCTGTGTTTCATCGTCAATAAGAAGGTGCAAGGTATACAGTAAACCTGAAGTGAAGCATCGGAATCTGAAACTGGACTCACAGGAGAGGTTCAAATCATAGAAAGTGAGAGTGTCAGTCCTCTTGTACTTAAGTCGCCATTGTGCCTTTGTATTAAATTCGGATGCAATATCTGTGTTTCATCGCCAATAAGAAGGTCCAAGGGATACAGTAAACCTGAAGTGAAGCATCGGAATCTAAAACTGGACTCACGGGAGAGGTTCAAATCATAGAAAGTTAGAGTGTCAGTAGTCTTGTACTTAAGTCGGCATTGTGATTTTTGAATTTAATTCCGATGCAATTTCTGTGTTTCATCGTCAATAAGAAGGTCCAAGGGATACAGTAAACCTGAAGTTAAGCATCTTAATCTAAAACTGGACTCACAGGAGAAGTTCAAATCATAGAAAGTGAGAGTGTCAGTACTCCTTTACTTAAGTCGGCATTGTGCATTTTGAATTTAATTCCGATGCATTTTCTGTGTTTCATCGTCAATAAGAAGGTCCAAGGGATACAGCAAACCTGAAGTGAAGCATCGGAATCTAAAACTGTACTCGCAGGAGAGGTTAAAATCAGAGAAACTGAGAGTGTCAGTCCTCTTGTACTTAAGTCGGCATTGTGACATTTGTATTAAATTCGGATGCAATTTCTGTGTTTCATCGTCAATAAGTAGGTCGAAGGGATACAGTAAACATAAAGTGAAGCATGGGAATCTAAGACTGGACTCACAGGAGAGGTTCAAATCATAGAAAGTGAGAGTGTCAGTCTTCTTTTACTTATGTCGGCATTGTGCAATTTGTATTAAATTCGGATGCAATTTCTATGTTTCATCGTCAATAAGCAGGTCCAAGGGATACAGTAAACATAAAGTGAAGCATCGGAGTCTAAAACTGGACTCACAGGAGAGGTTCAAATCATAGAAAGTGAGAGTGTCAGTCCTCTGGTACTTAAGTCTGCATTGTGGCATTTGTATTAAATTCGGATGCAATTTCTGTGTTTCATCGTCAATAAGAAGGTCCAAGGGATACAGTAAATCTGAAGTGAAGCATCAGAATCTAAAACTGGACTCACAGGAGAGATTTAAATCATAGAAAGTGAGAGTGTCAGTCCTCTTTTACTTAAGTCGGCATTGTGCATTTTGAATTTAATTCCGATGCAATCTCTGTGCTTCATCGTTAGTTAGAAGGTCCAAGGGATACAGCAGACCTGAAGTGAAGCATCGGAATCTAAAACTGTACTCGCAGGAGAGGTTAAAATCAGAGAAAGTGAGAGTGTCAGTCCTCTTGTACTTAAGTCGGCATTGTGACATTTGTATTAAATTCGGATGCAATTTCTGTGTTTAATCGTCAATATGAAGGACCAACAGATACAGTAAACCTGAGGTGAAGCATCGGAATCTAAAACTGGACTCACAGGAGAGGTTCAAATCATAGAAAGTTAGAGTGTCAGTCCTCTTTTACTTAAGTCGGCATTGTGCGTTTTGAATTTAATTGCGATGCAATTTCTGTGTTTCATCTTCAATAAGAAGGTCCAAGGGATACAGCAAACCTGAAGTGAAGCATCAGAATCTAAAACTGGACTCGCAGGAGAGGTTCAAATCAGAGAAAGGGATAGTGTCGGTCCTCTTGTACTTAAGTCGGCATTGTGCCATTTGTATTAAGTGCGGAAGCAATTTCTGTGTTTCATCGTCAATAAGAAGGTCCAAGGGATACAGTGAACCTGAAGTGAAGCATCGGAATCTAAAACTGGACTCACAGGAGAGGTTCAAATCATAGAAAGTGACAGTGTCAGTCCTCTTGTTCTTAAGCCGCCATTGTGCTTTTTGTATTACATTCGGATGCAATTTCTGTGTTTCATCGTCTATATGAAGGTCCAAGGGATACAGTAAACCTGAAGTGAAGCATCGGAATCTAAAACTGGACTCACAGGAGAGGTTCAAATCATAGAAAGTTAGAGTGTCAGTCCTCTTGTACTTAAGTCGGCATTGTGCCTTTTGTATTAAATTCGGATGCAAACTCTGTGTTTCATCGTCAATAAAAAGGTCGAAGGGATACAGTAAACCTGAAGTGAAGCATCGGAATCTAAAACCGGACTCAGAGAAGAAGTTCAAATCATAGAAAGTTTGAGTGTCAGTCATGTTGTACTTAAGTCGGCATTGTGCCTTATGAATTTAATTCCGATGCAATTTCTGTGTTTCATCGTAAATAAGATGGTCCAAGGGATACAGTAAACCTGAAGCGAAGCATCGGAATCTAAAACTGGACTCACAGGTGAGGTTCAAATCATAGTAAATGAGAGTGTCAGTCCTCTTTTACTTAAGTCGGCATTGTGCCTTTTCAATTTAATTCCGATGTAATTTCTGTGATTCATCCTCACTAAGAAGGTCCAAGGGATACAGTAAACCTGAAGTTAAGCATCGGAATCTAAAACTGGACTCACAGGAGAGGTTCAAATCATAGAAAGTGAGAGTGTCAGTCCTCTTGCACTTAAGTCGCCATTGTGCCTTTGTATTAGATTCGGATGCAATTTCTGTGTTTCATCGTCAATAAGAAGGTGCAAGGGATACAGTAAACCTGAAGTGAAGCATCGGAATCTAAAACTGGACACACGGGAGAGGTTCAAATCATAGAAAGTTAGAGTGTCAGTCCTCTTGTACTTAAGTCGGCATTGTGCCATTTGTATTGAATTCGGGTGCAATTTCTGTGTTTCATCGTCAATAAGAAGCTCCAAGGGATACAGTAAACCTGAAGTGAAGCATCGGAATCTAAAACTGGACTCACAGGAAAGGTTCAAATCATAGAAAGTGAGAGTGTCAGTCCTCTGGTACTTAAGTCAGCATTGTGGCATTTGTATTAAATTCGGATGCAATTTCTGTGTTTCATCGTCAATAAGAAGGTCCAAAGGATACAGTAAACCTGAAGTGAAGCATCAGAATCTAAAACTGGACTCACAGGAGAGATTTAAATCATAGAAAGTGAGAGTGTCAGTCCTCCTTTACTTAAGTCGGCATTGTGCATTTTGAATTTAATTCCGATGCATTTTCTGTGTTTCATCGTCAATAAGAAGGTCCAAGGGATACAGCAAACCTGAAGTGAAGCATCGGAATCTAAAACTGTACTCGCAGGAGAGGTTAAAATCAGAGAAGCTGAGAGTGTCAGTCCTCTTGTACTTAAGTCGGCATTGTGACATTTGTATTAAATTCGGATGCAATTTCTGTGTTTCATCGTCAATAAGTAGTCGAAGGGATACAGTAAACCTGAAGTGAAGCATCGGAATCTAAAACTGGACTCATAGGAGAGGTTCAAATCATAGAAATTTAGAGTGTCAGTCTTCTTTTACTTATGTCGGCATTGTGCCATTTGTATTAAATTCGGATGCAATTTCTATGTTTCATCGTCAATAAGAAGGTCCAAGGGATACAGTAAACATAAAGTGAAGCATCGGAATCTAAGACTGGACTCACAGGAGAGGTTCAAATCATAGAAAGTTAGAGTGTCAGTCCTCTTGTACTTAAGTCGGCATAGTGCATTCTGAACTTAATTCCGATGCAATCTCTGTGTTTCATCGTCAATAAGAAGGTGCAAGGTATACCGTAAACCTGAAGTGAAGCATCGGAATCTGAAACTGGACTCACAGGAGAGGTTCAAATCATAGAAAGTGAGAGTGTCAGTCCTCTTGTACTTAAGTCGCCATTGTGCCTTTGTATTAAATTCGGATGTAATATCTGTGTTTCATCGTCAATAAGAAGGTCCAAGGGATACAGTAAACCCGAAGTGAAGCATCGGAATCTAAAACTGGACTCACGGGAGAGGTTCAAATCATAGAAAGTTAGAGTGTCAGTCCTCTTGTACTTAAGTCGGCATTGTGATTTTTGAATTTAATTCCGATGCAATTTCTGTGTTTCATCGTCAATAAGAAGGTCCAAGGGATACAGTAAACCTGAAGTTAAGCATCGGAATCTAAAACTGGACTCACAGTAGAAATTCAAATCATAGAAAGTGAGAGTGTCAGTCCACTTTTACTTAAGAAGCATTGTGCGTTTTGAATTTAATTTCGATGCAATTTCTGTGTTTCATCGTCAATAAGAAGGTCCAAGGGATACAGTTAACCTGAAGTGAAGCATCGGAATCTAAAACTGGACTGACAGGACAGGTTCAAATCATAGAAAGTGGGAGTGTCAGTCCTCTTGTACTTAAGTCAGCATTGTGCCATTTGTATTAAATTCGGGTGCAATTTCTGTGTTTCATCGTCAATAAGAAGGTCCAAGGGATACAGTAAACCTGAAGTGAAGCATCGGAATCTAAAACTGGAGTCAGAGGAAAGGTTCAAATCATAGAAAGTGAGAGTGTCAGTCCTCTGGTACTTAAGTCTGCATTGTGGCATTTGTATTAAATTCGGATGCAATTTCTGTGTTTCATCGTCAATAAGAAGGTCCAAGGGATACAGTAAATCTGAAGTGAAGCATCAGAATCTAAAACTGGACTCACAGGAGAGATTTAAATCATAGAAAGTGAGAGTGTCAGTCCTCTTTTACTTAAGTCGGCATTGTGCATTTTGAATTTAATTCCGATTCAATTTCTGTGTTTCATCGTCAGTTAGAAGGTCCAAGGGATACAGCAGACCTGAAGTGAAGCATCGGAATCTAAAACTGTACTCGCAGGAGAGGTTAAAATCAGAGAAAGTGAGTGTGTCAGTCCTCTTGTACTTAAGTCGGCATTGTGACATTTGTATTAAATTCGGATGCAATTTCTGTGTTTCATCGTCAATAAGAAGGACCAACAGATACAGTAAACCTGAGGTGAAGCATCGGAATCTAAAACTGGACTCACAGGAGAGGTTCAAATCATAGACAGTGAGAGTGTCAGTCCTCTTTTACTTATATCGGCATTGTGCGTTTTGAATTTAATTGCGATGCAATTTCTGTGTTTCATCTTCAATAAGAAGGTCCAAGGGATACAGCAAACCTGAAGTGAAGCATCGGAATCTAAAACTGGACTCGCAGGAGAGGTTCAAATCAGAGAAAGTGAGAGTGTCGGTCCTCTTGTACTTAAGTCGGCATTGTGCCATTTGTATTAAGTGCGGAAGCAATTTCTGTGTTTCATCGTCAATAAGAAGGTCCAAGGGATCCAGTGAACCTGAAGTGAAGCATCGGAATCTAAAACTGGACTCACAGGAGAGGTTCAAATCATAGAAAGTGACAGTGTCAGTCCTCTTGTTCTTAAGCCGCCATTGTGCTTTTTGTATTACATTCTGATGCAATTTCTGTGTTTCATCGTCTATATGAAGGTCCATGGGATACAGTAAACCTGAAGTGAAGCATCGGAATCTAAAACCGGACTCAGAGGAGAAGTTCAAATCATAGAAAGTTTGAGTGTCAGTCATGTTGTACTTAAGTCGGCATTGTGCCTTATGAATTTAATTCCGATGCAATTTCTGTGTTTCATCGTAAATAAGATGGTCCAAGGGATACAGTAAACCTGAAGCGAAGCATCGGAATCTAAAACTGGACTCACAGGAGAGGTTCAAATCATAGAAAATGAGAGTGTCAGTCCTCTTTTACTTAAGTCGGCATTGTGCCTTTTCAATTTAATTCCGATGTAATTTCTGTGATTCATCCTCACTAAGAAGGTCCAAGGGATACAGTAAACCTGAAGTTAAGCATCGGAATCTAAAACTGGACTCACAGGAGAGGTTCAAATCATAGAAAGTGAGAGTGTCAGTCCTCTTGCACTTAAGCCGCCATTGCGCCTTTGTATTAAATTCGGATGCAATTTCTGTGTTTCATCGTCAATAAGAAGGTCCAAGGGATACAGTAAACCTGAAGTGAAGCATCGGAATCTAAAACTGGACACACGGGAGAGGTTCAAATCATAGAAAATTAGAGTGTCAGTCCTCTTGTACTTAAGTCGGCATTGTGCGTTTTGAATTTAATTCCGATGCAATTTGTGTGTTTCATCGTCAATAAGAAGGTCCAAGGGATACAGTAAACCAGAAGTGAAGCATCGGAATCTAAAACTGGACTCACGGGAGAGGTTCAAATCATAGAAAG
This sequence comes from Schistocerca americana, assembly GCF_021461395.2. Classification (NCBI taxonomy): domain Eukaryota; kingdom Metazoa; phylum Arthropoda; class Insecta; order Orthoptera; family Acrididae; genus Schistocerca; species Schistocerca americana. The sequence continues at coordinate 2,636,544 of NW_025726126.1, forward strand.
TTAGAGTGTCAGTCCTCTTGTACTTAAGTCGGCATTGTGATTTTTGAATTTAATTCCGATGCAATTTCTGTGTTTCATCGTCAATAAGAAGGTCCAAGGGATACAGTAAACCTGAAGTTAAGCATCGGAATCTAAAACTGGACTCACAGTAGAAATTCAAATCATAGAAAGTGAGAGTGTCAGTCCACTTTTACTTAAGAAGCATTGTGCGTTTTGAATTTAATTTCGATGCAATTTCTTTGTTTCATCGTCAATAAGAAGGTCCAAGGGATACAGTTAACCTGAAGTGAAGCATCGGAATCTAAAACTGGACTGACAGGACAGGTTCAAATCATAGAAAGTGGGAGTGTCAGTCCTCTTGTACTTAAGTCGGCATTGTGCCATTTGTATTAAATTCGGGTGCAATTTCTGTGTTTCATCGTCAATAAGAAGGTCCAAGGGATACAGTAAACCTGAAGTGAAGCATCGGAATCTAAAACTGGACACACGGGAGAGGTTCAAATCATAGAAAATTAGAGTGTCAGTCCTCTTGTACTTAAGTCGGCATTGTGCGTTTTGAATTTAATTCCGATGCAATTTGTGTGTTTCATCGTCAATAAGAAGGTCCAAGGGATACAGTAAACCCGAAGTGAAGCATCGGAATCTAAAACTGGACTCACGGGAGAGGTTCAAATCATAGAAAGTTAGAGTGTCAGTCCTCTTGTACTTAAGTCGGCATTGTGATTTTTGAATTTAATTCCGATGCAATTTCTGTGTTTCATCGTCAATAAGAAGGTCCAAGGGATACAGTAAACCTGAAGTTAAGCATCGGAATCTAAAACTGGACTCACAGTAGAAATTCAAATCATAGAAAGTGAGAGTGTCAGTCCACTTTTACTTAAGAAGCATTGTGCGTTTTGAATTTAATTTCGATGCAATTTCTGTGTTTCATCGTCAATAAGAAGGTCCAAGGGATACAGTTAACCTGAAGTGAAGCATCGGAATCTAAAACTGGACTGACAGGACAGGTTCAAATCATAGAAAGTGGGAGTGTCAGTCCTCTTGTACTTAAGTCGGCATTGTGCCATTTGTATTAAATTCGGGTGCAATTTCTGTGTTTCATCGTCAATAAGAAGGTCCAAGGGATACAGTAAACCTGAAGTGAAGCATCGGAATCTAAAACTGGAGTCAGAGGAAAGGTTCAAATCATAGAAAGTGAGAGTGTCAGTCCTCTGGTACTTAAGTCTGCATTGTGGCATTTGTATTAAATTCGGATGCAATTTCTGCGTTTCATCGTCAATAAGAAGGTCCAAGGGATACAGTAAATCTGAAGTGAAGCATCAGAATCTAAAACTGGACTCACAGGAGAGATTTAAATCATAGAAAGTGAGAGTGTCAGTCCTCTTTTACTTAAGTCGGCATTGTGCATTTTGAATTTAATTCCGATTCAATTTCTGTGTTTCATCGTCAGTTAGAAGGTCCAAGGGATACAGCAGACCTGAAGTGAAGCATCGGAATCTAAAACTGTACTCGCAGGAGAGGTTAAAATCAGAGAAAGTGAGTGTGTCAGTCCTCTTGTACTTAAGTCGGCATTGTGACATTTGTATTAAATTCGGATGCAATTTCTGTGTTTCATCGTCAATAAGAAGGACCAACAGATACAGTAAACCTGAGGTGAAGCATCGGAATCTAAAACTGGACTCACAGGAGAGGTTCAAATCATAGAAAGTGAGAGTGTCAGTCCTCTTGTTCTTAAGCCGCCATTGTGCTTTTTGTATTACATTCTGATGCAATTTCTGTGTTTCATCGTCTATATGAAGGTCCATGGGATACAGTAAACCTGAAGTGAAGCATCGGAATCTAAAACCGGACTCAGAGGAGAAGTTCAAATCATAGAAAGTTTGAGTGTCAGTCATGTTGTACTTAAGTCGGCATTGTGCCTTATGAATTTAATTCCGATGCAATTTCTGTGTTTCATCGTAAATAAGATGGTCCAAGGGATACAGTAAACCTGAAGCGAAGCATCGGAATCTAAAACTGGACTCACAGGAGAGGTTCAAATCATAGAAAATGAGAGTGTCAGTCCTCTTTTACTTAAGTCGGCATTGTGCCTTTTCAATTTAATTCCGATGTAATTTCTGTGATTCATCCTCACTAAGAAGGTCCAAGGGATACAGTAAACCTGAAGTTAAGCATCGGAATCTAAAACTGGACTCACAGGAGAGGTTCAAATCATAGAAAGTGAGAGTGTCAGTCCTCTTGCACTTAAGCCGCCATTGCGCCTTTGTATTAAATTCGGATGCAATTTCTGTGTTTCATCGTCAATAAGAAGGTCCAAGGGATACAGTAAACCTGAAGTGAAGCATCGGAATCTAAAACTGGACACACGGGAGAGGTTCAAATCATAGAAAATTAGAGTGTCAGTCCTCTTGTACTTAAGTCGGCATTGTGACTTTTGAATTTAATTCCGATGCAATTTCTGTGTTTCATCTACAATAAGAAGGTCCAAGGGATACAGCAAACCTGAAGTGAAGCATCGGAATCTAAAACTGGACTCGCAGGAGAGGTTCAAATCAGAGAAAGTGAGAGTGTCGGTCCTCTTGTACTTAAGTCGGCGATGTGCCATTTGTATTAAGTGCAGAAGCAATTTCTGTGTTTCATCGTCAATAAGAAGGTCCAAGGGATCCAGTGAACCTGAAGTGAAGCATCGGAATCTAAAACTGGATTCACAGGAGAGGTTCAAATCATAGAAAGTGACAGTGTCAGTCCTCTTGTTCTTAAGCCGCCATTGTGCTTTTTGTATTACATTCGGATGCAATTTCTGTGTTTCATCGTCTATATGAAGGTCCAAGAGATACAGTAAACCTGAAGTGATGCATCGGAATCTAAAACTGGACTCACAGGAGAGGTTCAAATCATAGAAAGTTAGAGTGTCAGTCCTCTTGTACTTAAGTCGGCATTGTGCCTTTTGTATTAAATTCGGATGCAAACTCTGTGTTTCATCGTCAATAAAAAGGTCGAAGGGATACAGTAAACCTGAAGTGAAGCATCGGAATCTAAAACCGGACTCAGAGGAGAAGTTAAAATCATAGAAAGTTTGAGTGTCAGTCATGTTGTACTTAAGTCGGCATTGTGCCTTATGAATTTAATTCCGATGCAATTTCTGTGTTTCATCGTAAATAAGATGGTCCAAGGGATACAGTAAACCTGAAGCGAAGCATCGGAATCTAAAACTGGACTCACAGGAGAGGTTCAAATCATAGAAAATGAGAGTGTCAGTCCTCTTTTACTTAAGTCGGCATTGTGCCTTTTCAATTTAATTCCGATGTAATTTCTGTGATCCATCCTCACTAAGAAGGTTCAAGGGATACAGTAAACCTGAAGTTAAGCATCGGAATCTAAAACTGGACTCACAGGAGAGGTTCAAATCATAGAAAGTGAGAGTGTCAGTCCTCTTGCACTTAAGTCGCCATTGTGCCTTTGTATTAAATTCGGATGCAATTTCTGTGTTTCATCGTCAATAAGAAGGTGCAAGGGATACAGTAAACCTGAAGTGAAGCATCGGAATCTAAAACTGGACTGACAGGACAGGTTCAAATCATAGAAAGTGAGAGTGTCAGTCCTCTTGTACTTCAGTCGGCATTGTGCCATTTGTATTAAATTCGGGTGCAATTTCTGTGTTTCATCTTCAACAAGAAGGTCCAAGGGATACAGTAAACCTGAAGTGAAGCATCGGAATCTAAAACTGGACTCACAGGAAAGGTTCAAATCATAGAAAGTGAGAGTGTCAGTCCTCTGGTACTTAAGTCTGCATTGTGCATTTGTATTAAATTCGGATGCAATTTCTGTGTTTCATCGTCAATAAGAAGGTCCAAGGGATACAGTAAACCTGAAGTGAAGCATCAGAATCAAAAACTGGACTCACAGGAGAGATTTAAATCATAGAAACTGAGAGTGTCAGTCCTCCTTTACTTAAGTCGGCATTGTGCATTTTGAATTTAATTCCGATGCAATTTCTGTGTTTCATCGTCAATAAGAAGGTCCAAGGGATACAGCAAACCTGAAGGGAAGCATCGGAATCTAAAACTGTACTCGCAGGAGAGGTTAAAATCAGAGAAAGTGAGAGTGTCAGTCCTCTTGTACTTAAGTCGGCATTGTGACATTTGTATTAAATTCGGATGCAATTTCTGTGTTTCATCGTCAATAAGAAGGTCGAAGGGTTACAGTAAACCTGAAGTGAAGCATCGGAATCTAAAACTGGACTCATAGGAGAGGTTCAAATCATAGAAATTTAGAGTGTCAGTCTTCTTTTACTTATGTCGGCATTGTGCCATTTGTATTAGATTCGGATGCAATTTCTATGTTTCATCGTCAATAAGAAGGTCCAAGGGATACAGTAAACATAAAGTGAAGCATCGGAATCTAAAACTGGACTCACAGGAGAGGTTCAAATCATAGAAAGTTAGAGTGTCAGTCCTCTTGTACTTAAGTCGGCATTGTGCATTTTGAACTTAATTCCGATGCAATCTCTGTGTTTCATCGTCAATAAGAAGGTGCAAGGTATACAGTAAACCTGGAGTGAAGCATCGGAATCTGAAACTGGACTCACAGGAGAGGTTCAAATCATAGAAAGTGAGAGTGTCAGTCCGCTTGTACTTAAGTCACCTTTTTGCCTTTGTATTAAATTCGGATGCAATATCTGTGTTTCATCGTCAATAAGAAGGTCCAAGGGATACAGTAAACCTGAAGTGAAGCATCGGAATCTAAAACTGGACTCACGGGAGAGGTTCAAATCATAGAAAGTTAGAGTGTCACTCCTGTTGTACTTAAGTCGGCATTGTGATTTTTGAATTTAATTCCGATGCAATTTCTGTGTTTCATCGTCAATAACAAGGTCCAAGGGATACAGTAAACCTGAAGTTAAGCATCGGAATCTAAAACTGGACTCACAGGAGAAGTTCAAATCATAGAAAGTGAGAGTGTCAGACCACTTTTACTTAAGAAGCATTGTGCGTTCTGAATGTAATTCCGATGCAATTTCTGTGTTTCATCGTCAATAAGAAGGTCCAAGGGATACAGTTAACCTGAAGTGAAGCATCGGAATCTAAAACTGGACTGACAGGTTAGGTTCAAATCATAGAAAGTGGGAGTGTCAGTCCTCTTGTACTTAGGTCGGCATTGTGCCATTTATATTAAATTCGGGTGCAATTTCTGTGTTTCATCGTCAATAAGAAGGTCCATGGGATACAGTAAACTTGAAGTGAAGCATCGGAATCTAAAACTGGACTCACAGGAAAAGTTCAAATCATAGAAAGTGAGAGTGTCAGTCCTCTGGTACTTAAGTCTGCATTATGGCATTTCTATTAAATTCGGATGAAATATCTGTGTTTCATCGTCAATAAGAAGGTCCAAGGGATACAGTAAACCTGAAGTGAAGCATCAGAATCTAAAACTGGACTCACAGGAGAGATTTAAATCATAGAAAGTGAGAGTGTCAGTCCTCTTTTACTTAAGTCGGCATTGTGCGTTTTGAATTTAATTGCGATGCAATTTCTGTGTTTCATCTTCAATAAGAAGGTCCAAGGGATACAGCAAACCTGAAGTGAAGCATCGGAATCTAAAACTGGACTCGCAGGAGAGGTTCAAATCAGAGAAAGTGAGAGTGTCGGTCCTCTTTTACTTAAGTCGGCATTGTGCCATTTGTATTAAGTTCGGATGCAATTTCTGTGTTTCATCGTCAATAAGAAGGTCCAAGGGATACAGTGAACCTGAAGTGAAGCATCGGAATCTAAAACTGGACTCACAGGAGAGGTTCAAATCATAGAAAGTTAGAGTGTCAGTCTTCTTGTACTTAAGTCGGCATTGTGCCTTTTGTATTAAATTCTGATGCAAACTCTGTGTTTCATCGTCAATAAGACGGTCGAAGGGATACAGTAAACCTGAAGTGAAGCATCGGAATCTAAAATCTGACTCAGAGGAGAAGTTCAAATCATAGAAAGTTTGAGTGTCAGTCATGTTGTACTTAGTCGGCATTGTGCCTTATGAATTTAATTCCGATGCAATTTCTGTGTTTCATCGTCAATAAGATGGTCCAAGGGATACAGTAATCCTGAAGCGAAGCGTCGAAATCTAAAACTGGACTCACAGGAGAGGTTGAAATCATAGAAACTGAGAGTGTCAGTCCTCTTTTACTTAAGTCGGCATTGTGCCGTTTCAATTTAATTCCGATGTAATTTCTGTGATTCATCCTCACTAAGAAGGTCCAAGGGATACAGTAAATCTGAACTGAAGCATCGGAATCCAAAACTGGACTCACAGGAGTGGTTCAAAACATAGAAAGTGAGAGTGTCGGTCCTCTTTTACTTAAGTCGGCATTGTGCCATTTGTATAAAATTCGGATGCAAACTCTGTGTTTCATCTTCAATAAGAAGGTCCAAGGGATTCAGTAAACTTGAAGTGAAGCATCGGAATCTAAAACTGGACTCACAGGTGAGGATCAAATCATAGAATGTTAGAGTGTCAGTCCTCTTGTACTTAAGTCGGCATTGTGACTTTTGAATTTAATTCAGATGCAATTTCTGTGTTTCATCGTCAATAAGAAGGTCCAAGGGATACAGTAAACCTGAAGTGAAGCATCAGAATCGAAAACTGGACTCACAGGAGAGATTTAAATCATAGAAAGTATGAGTGTCAGTCCTCTTTGACATAAGTCGGCATTGTGCATTTTGAATTTAATTCCGATGCAATTTCTGTGTTTCATCGTCAATAAGAAGGTCCAAGGGATACAGCAGACCTGAAGTGAAGCATCGGAATCTAAAACTGTACTCGCAGGAGAGGTTAAAATCAGAGAAAGTGAGAGTGTCAGTCCTCTTCTACTTAAGTCGGCATTGTGACATTTGTATTAAATTCGGATGCAATTTCTGTGTTTCATCGTCAATAAGAAGGTCCAACAGATACAGTAAACCTGAGGTGAAGCATCGGAATCTAAAACTGGACTCACAGGAGAGGTTCAAATCATAGAAAGTGAGAGTGTCAGTCCTCTTTTACTTAAGTCGGCATTGTGCTTTTTGAATTTAATTGCGATGCAATTTCTGTGTTTCATCTTCAGTAAGAAGGTCCAAGGGATACAGCAAACCTGAAGTGAAGCATCGGAATCTAAAACTGGACTCGCAGGAGAGGTTCAAATCAGAGAAGTTAGAGTGTCAGTCCTCTTGTACTTAAGTCGGCGTGGTGCCTTTTGAATTTAATTCCGATGCAACTTCTGTGTATCATCGACAATAAGAAGGTGCAAGGTATACAGTAAACCTGAAGTTAAGGATCGGAATCTAAAACTGGACACACAGGAGAGGATCAAATCATAGAAAGTGAGAGTGTCAGTCCTCTTGTACTTAAGTGGCATTGTGCCATTTGTATTAAATTCGGGTGCAATTTCTGTGTTTCATCATCAATAACAAAGGTCCAAGGAATACAGTAAACCTGAAGTGAAGCATCGGAATCAAAAACTGTACTCACAGGAGAGATTCAAATCATAGAAAGTTAGAGTGTCACTCCTCTTGTACTTGAGTCGGTATTGTGCCTTTTGTATTAAATTCGGGTGCAATTTCTGTGTTTCATCGTCAATAAGAGGGTCCAAGGGATACAGTAAACCTGAAGTGAAGCATCGGAATCTAAAACTGGACTCACAGGAGAGGTTCAAATCATAGAAAGTTAGAGTGTCAGTCCTCTTGTCCTTAAGTCGGCATTGTGCATTTTATATTAAATTCTGATGCAAACTCTGTGTTTCATTGTCAATAAGACGGTCCAAGGGATACAGGAAACCTGAAGTGAAGCATCGGAATCTAAAACTGGACTCTCAGGACAGGTTCAAATCATAGAAAGTTAGAGTGTCAGTCCTCTTGTACTTAAGACGGCATTGTGATTTTTGAATTTAATTCCGATGCAATTTCTGTGTTTCATCGTCAATAAGAAGGTCCAATGGATACATTAAACCTGGAGTGAAGCATCGGAACTTGAAACAGGACTCACAGCAGAGGTTCAAATCATATAAAGTGAGAGTGTCAGTCCTCTTTCACTTAAGTCGGCATTGTGCGTTTTGAATTTAATTGCGATGCAATTTCTGTGTTTCATCTTCAATAAGAAGGTCCAAGGGATACAGTAAACCTGAAGTGAAGCATCGGAATCTAAAACAGGACTCTCAGGAGAGGTTCAAATCATAGAAAGTCAGAGTGTCAGTCCTCTTGTACTTAAGTCGGCATTGTGTCATTTGTATTAAAATCGGGTGCAATTTCTGTGTTTCATCGTCAATAAGAAGGTCCAAGGGATACAGTAAACCTGAAGTGAAGCATCGGAATCTAAAACTGGATTCACAGGAGAAGTTCAAATCATAGAAAGTTTGAATGTCAGTCCTCTTGTACTTAAGTCGGCATTGTGCCTTTTGTATTAAATTCGGATACAATTTCTGTGTCTCATCGTCAATAAGAAGGAGCAAGGTATACAGTAAACGTGAAGTGAAGCATCGGAATCTAAAACTGGACTCACAGGAGAGGTTCAAATCATAGAAAATGAGAGTGTCAGTCCTCTTGTACTTAAGTCGGCATTGTGGCATTTGTATTTAATTAGGATGGAATTTCTGTGTTTCATCGTCAATAAGAACGTCCATGGGATACAGTAAACCTGAAGTGAAGCATCGGAATCTAAAACTGGACTCACAGGAGAGGTTCAAATCATAGAAAATTAGAGTGTCACTCCTCTTGTACTTGAGTCGGTATTGTGCTTTTGTATTTAATTGGGGAGCAATTTCTGTGTTTCATCGTCAATAAGAAGGTAAAAGGGATACAGTAAACCTGAAGTTAAGCATCGGAATCTACAACTGGACTCACAGGAGAAGTTCAAATCATAGAAAGTGAGAGTGTCAGTCCACTTTTACTTAAGCAGCATTGTGCGTTTTGAATTTAATTCCGATGCTATTTCTGTTTTTCATCGTCAATAAGAAAGTCCAAGGGATACAGTAACCCTGAAGTGAAGCATGGAATCTAAAACTGGACTGACAGGAGAGGTTCAAATCATAGAAAGTGAGAGGGTCAGTCCTCTTGTACTTAAGTCGGCATTGTGCCATTTGTATTAAATTCGGGTGCAATTTCTGTGTTTCATCGTCAATAAGAAGGTCCAAGGGATACAGTAAACCTGACGTGAAGCATCGGAATCTAAAACTGCACTCACAGGAAAGGTACAAATCATAGAAAGTGAGAGTGTCAGTCCTCTTGTACTTAAGTCTGCATTGTGGCATTTGTATTAAATTCGGATGCAATTTCTGGGTTTCATCGTCAATAAGAAGGTCCGAGGGATACAGTAAACCTGAAGTGAAGCATCGGAATCTAAAACTGGACTCACAGGAGAGATTTAAATCATAGAAAGTGGGAGTGTCAGTCCTCTTTTACTTAAGTCGGCATTGTGCATTTTGAATTTAATTCCGATGCAATATCTGTTTTTCATCGTCAATAAGAAGGTCCAAGGGATACAGCAAACCTGAAGTGAAGCATCGGAATCTAAAACTGGATTCGCTGGAGAGGTTCAAATCAGAGAAAGTGAGAGTGTCAGTCCTCTTTTACTTAAGTCGGCATTGTGCAATTTGTATTTAATTCGGATGTATTTCTGTGTTTCATCGTCAATAAGAAGGTCCAAGGGATACAGTAAACCTGAAGTGAGGCATCGGAATCTAAAACTGGACTCACAGGAGATATCTAAATCATAGAAAGTGAGAGTCCTCTTTTACTTAAGTCGGCATTGTGCCTTTTGAATTTATTTCCGATGCAATTTCTGTGTTTCATCGTCAATAAGATGGTCCAAGCGATACAGTAGACCTGAAGCGAAGCATCGGAATCTAAAACTGGACTCACAATAGAGGTTTAAATCATAGAAAATGAGAGTGTCAGTCCTCTTTTACTTAAGTCGGCATTGTGCCTTTTCAATTTAATTCCGATGCAATTTCTGTGATTCATCGTCATTAAGAAGGTCCAAGGGATACAGTGAACCTAAAGTGAAGCTTCGGAATCTAAAACTGGACTGACAGGAGAGGTTCAAATCATAGAAAGTTTGAATGTCAGTCCTCTTGTACTTAAGTCGGCATTGTGCCTTTTGTATTAAATTCGGATGCAATTTCTGTGTCTCATCGTCAATAAGAAGGAGCAAGGTATACAGTAAACGTGAAGTGAAGTATCGGAATCTAAAACTGGACTCACAGGAGAGGTTCAAAACATCTAAAGTGGGAGTGTCGGTCCTCTTGTACTTAAGTCGGCATTGTGCCATTTGTACTAAATTCGGATGCAATTTCTGTGTTTCATCGCCAATAAGAACGTCCAAGGGATACAGTAAACCTAAAGTGAAGCATCGGAATCTAAAACTGGACTCACAGGAGAGATTCAAATCATAGATAGTTTGAGTGTCACTCCTCTTGTACTTAAGTCGGTATTGTGCCTTTTTTATTAAATTCGGATGCAATTTATGTGTTTCATCGTCAATAAGAAGGTCCAAGGGATACAGTAAACCTGTAGTGAAGCATCGGAATCTAAAACTGGACTCACAGGAGAGGTTCAAATCATAGAAAGTTAGAGTGTCAGTCCTCTTTTACTTAAGTCAGCATTGTGCCTTTTGTAATAGATTTGGATGCAAACTCTGTGTTTCATCTTCAATAAGAAGGTCCAAGGGATACAGTAAACTGGAAGTGAAGCATCGGAAACTAAAACTGGACTCACAGGAGAGGATCAAATCATAGAATGTTAGAGTGTCAGTCCTCTTGTACTTAAGTCGGCATTGTGATTTTTGAATTTAATTCAGATCAATTTCTGTGTTTCATCGTCAATAAGAAGGTCCAAGGGATACAGTAAACCTGAAGTTAAGCATCGGAATCTAAAACTGGACTCACAGGAGAGGTTCAAATCATAGAAAGTGAGAGTGTCAGTCCTCTTGTACTTAAGTCGGCATTGTGCCATTTGTATTAAATTCGGGTGCAATTTCTGTGTTTAATCATCAATAAGAAGGTCCAAGGGATACAGTAAACCTGAAGTGAAGCATCGGAATCTAAAACTGTACTCACAGGAGAGATTCAAATCATAGAAAGTTAGAGTGTCACTCCTCTTGTACTTGAGTCGGTATTGTGCCTTTTGTATTAAATTCGGGTGCAATTTCTGTGTTTCATCGTCAATAAGAAGGTCCAAGGGATACAGTGAACCTAAAGTGAAGCTTCGGAATCTAAAACTGGACTCACAGGAGAGTTTCAAATCATAGAAAGTTAGAATGTCAGTCCTCCTGTACTTAAGTCGGCATTGTGCCTTTTGTATTAAATTCGGATTCAATTTCTGTGTTTCATCGTCAATAAGAAGGTCCAAGCTATACACTAAACCTGAAGTAAAGCATCGGAATCTTAAACTGGACTCACAGGAGAGGTTCAAATCATAGAAAGTGAGAGTGTCAGCCTTCTTTTACTTAAGCCGGCATTGTGCGTTTTGAATTTAATTCCGATGCAATTTCTGTGTTTCATCGTCAATAAGAAGGTCCAAGGGATACAGTAAACCTGAAGTGAAGCATCGGAATCTAAAACTGGACTCACAGGAGAGGTTCAAATCATAGAAAGTGAGAGTGTCAGTCCTCTTGTACTTAAGTCGGCATTGTGCCTTTTGTATTAAATTCGGGTGCAATTTCTGTGTTTCATCGTCAATAAGAAGGTCCAAGGGATACAGTGAACCTAAAGTGAAGCTTCGGAATCTAAAACTGGACTCACAGGAGAGTTTCAAATCATAGAAAGTTAGAATGTCAGTCCTCTTGTACTTAAGTCGGCATTGTGCCTTTTGTATTATATTCGGATTCAATTCCTGTGTTTCATCCTCAATAAGAAGGTCCAAGGGATACAGTAAACCTGAAGTGAAGCATCGGAATCTAAAACTGGACTCACAGGAGAGGTTCGAATCAAAGAAAGTGAGAGTGTCAGTCTTCTTGTATTAAGTCGGCATTGTGTCATTTGTATTAAATTCGGGTGCAATTTCTGTGTTTCATCGTCAATAAGAAGGTACAAGGGATACAGTAAACCTGAAGTGAAGCTTCGGAATCTAAAACTGGACTCACAGGAAAGGTTCAAATCATAGAAAGTGAGAGTGTCACTCCTCTTGTACTTGAGTCGGTATTGTACTTTTGTATTAAAGTGGGGAGCAATTTCTGTGTTTCATCGTCAATAAGAATGTCCAAGGGGTACAGTAAACCTGAAGTGAAGCATCGGAATCTAAAACTGGATTCACAGGAAAGGTTCAAATCATAGAAAGTTAGAATGTCAGTCCTCTTGTACTTAAGCCGGCATTGTGCCCTTTGTATTAAATTCGGATGCAATTGCTGTGTTTCATCGTCAATAAGAAGGAGCAAGGTATTCAGTAAACCTGAAGTGAAGCATCGGAATCTAAAACTGGACTCACAGGAGAGGTTCAAATCATAGAAAGTTAGAATGTCAGTCCTCTTGTACTTAAGCCGGCATTGTGCCCTTTGTATTAAATTCGGATGCAATTTCTGTGTTTCATCGTCAATAAGAAGGCCCAAGGTATACAGTAAACCTGAAGTGAAGCATCGGAATCTAACACTGGACTCACAGGAGGGGTTCAAATCATCGATTGTTAGAGTTTCACTCCTCTTGTACTCATGTCGGTATTGTGCCATTTGTATTAAATTCGGGTGCAATTTCTGTGTTTCATCGTCAATTAGAAGGTCCAAGGGATACAGTAAACCTGAAGTGAAGCATCGGAATCTAAAAGTGGACTCACAGGAGAGATTCAAATCATAGATAGTTAGAGTGTCACTCCTCTTGTACTTAAGTCGGTATTGTGCCTTTTTTAAGAAATTCGGATGCAATTTATGTGTTTCATCGTCAATAAGAAGGTCCAAGGGATACAGTAAACCTGAAGTGAAGCATCGGAATCTAAAACTGGACTCACAGGAGAGGTTCAAATCATAGAAAGTTAGAGTGTCAGTCCTCTTTTACTTAAGTCAGCATTGTGCCTTTTGTATTAAATTTGGATGCAAACTCTGTGTTTCATCTTCAATACGAAGGTCCAAGGGATACAGTAAACTTGAAGTGAAGCATCGGAATCTAAAACTGGACTCACAGGAGATGATCAAATCATAGAATGTTAGAGTGTCAGTCCTCTTGTACTTAAGTCGGCATTATGATTTTTGAATTTAATTCAGATGCAATTTCTGTGTTTCATCGTTAATAAGAAGGTCCAAGGGATACAGTAAACCTGAAGTTAAGCATCGGAATCTAAAACGGGACTCACAGGAGAGGTTTAGATCATAGAAAGTTAGAGTGTCAGTCCCCTTTTACTTAAGTCGGCATTGTGCGTTTTGAATTTAATTCCGATGCAATTTCTGTGTTTCATCGTCAATAAGAACGTCCAAGGGATACAGTAAACCTGGAGTGAAGCATCGGAATCTGAAACTGGACTCACAGGAGAGATTCAAATCATAGAAAGTGAGAGTGTCAGTCCTCTTTTACTTAAGTCGGCATTGTGCGTTATGAATTTAATTCCGATGCAATTTCTGTGTTTCATCTTCAATAAGAGGGTCCAGGGGATACAGTAAACCTGAAGTGAAGCATCGGAATCTAAATCTGGACTCTCAGGAGAGGTTCAAATCATAGAAAGTGAGAGTGTCAGTCCTCTTGTACTTAAGACGGCATTGTGCCGTTTGTATTAAATTCGGATGCAATTTCTGTGTTTCATCGTCAATAAGAACGTCCAAGGGATACAGTAAACCTGACGTGAAGCATCGGAATCTAAAACTGGACTCACAGGAGACATTCAAATCATAGATAGTTACAGTGTCACTCCTCTTGTACTTAAGTCGGTATTGTGCCTTTTTTATTAAATTCGGATGCAATTTATGTGTTTCATCGTCAATAAGAAGGTCCAAGGGATACAGTAAACCTGAAGTGAAGCATCGGAATCTAAAACTGGACTCACAGGAGAGGTTCAAATCGTAGGAAGTTAGAGTGTCAGTCCTCTTTTACTTAAGTCAGCATTGTGCCTTTTGTATTAAATTTCGATGCAAACTCTGTGTTTCTTCTTCAATAAGAAAGTCCAAGGGATACAGTAAACTTGAAGTGAAGCATCGGAATCTAAAACTGGACTCACAGGAGGCGATCAAATCATAGAATGTTAGAGTGTCAGTCCTCTTGTACTTAAGTCGGCATCGTGATTCTTGAATTTAATTCAGATGCAATTTCTGTGTTTCATCGTCAATAAAAAGGTCCAAGGGATACAGTAAACCTGAAGTTAAGCATCGGAATCTTAAACTGGACTCACAGGAGAGGTTCAGATCATAGAAAGTTAGAGTGTCAGTACTCTTTTACTTAAGTCAGCATTGTGCGTTTTGAATTTAATTCCGATGCAATTTCTGTGTTTCATCGTCAATAAGAAGGTCCAAGGGATACAGTAAACCTAAAGTGAAGCATCGGAATCTAAAACTGGACTCACAGGAGAGGTTCAAATCATAGAAAGTAGAGTGTCAGTCCTCTTGTACTTAAGTCCGCATTGTGCCATTTGTATTAAATTCGGGTGCAATTTCTGTGTTTCATCATCAATAAGAAGGTCCAAGGGATACAGTAAACCTGAAGTGAAGCATCGGAATCAAAAACTGTACTCACAGGAGAGATTCAAATTATAGAAAGTTAGAGTGTCACTCCTCTTGTACTTGAGTCGGTATTGTGCCTTTTGTATTAAATTCGGTTGCAAGTTCTGTGTTTCGTCGTCAATAAGAAGGTCCAAGGGATACAGTGAACCTAAAGTGAAGCATCGGAATCTAAAACTGGACTCACAGGAGTGTTTCAAATCATAGAAAGTTAGAACGTCAGTCCTCTTGTACTTAAGTCGGCATTGTGTCATTTGTGTTAAATTCGGGTGCAATTTCTGTGTTTCATCGTCGATAAGAAGGTACAAGGGATACAGTAAACCTGAAGTGAAGCATCGGAATCTGAAACTGGACTCACAGGAAAGGTTCAAATCATAGAAAGTGAGAGTGTCACGCCTCTTGTACTTGAGTCGGTATTGTGCTTTTGTATTAAATTGGGGAGCAATTTCTGTGTTTCATCGTCAATAAGAATGTCCAAGGGGTATAGTAATCCTGAAGTGAAGCATCGGAATCTAAAACTGGATTCACAGGAGAGGTTCAAATCATAGAAAGTTTGAATGTCAGTCCTCTTGTACTTAAGTCGGCATTGTGCCCTTTGTATTAAATTCGGATGCAATTGCTGTGTTTCATCGTCAATTAGAAGGAGCAAGGTATTCAGTAAACCTGAAGTGAAGCATCGGACTCTAAAACTGGACTCACAGGAGAGGTTCAAATCATAGAAAGTGAGAGTGTCAATCCTCTTGTGCTTAAGTCGGCATTGTGTCATTTGTATTAATTTCGGGTGCAATTTCTGTGTTTCATCGACAATAAGAAGGTCCAAGGGATACAGTAAACCTGAAGTGAAGCATCGGAATCTAAAAGTGGACTCACAGGAGAGATTCAAATCATAGATAGTTAGAGTGTCACTCCTCTTGTACTTAAGTCGGTATTGTGCCTTTTTTATTAAATACGGATGCAATTTATGTGTTTCATCGTCAATAAGAAGGTCCAAGGGATACAGTAAACCTGAAGTGAGGCATCGGAATGTAAAACGGGAGTCACAGGAGAGGTTCAAATCATAGAAAGTTAGAGTGTCAGTCCTCTTTTACTTAAGTCAGCATTGTGCTTTTTGTATTAAATTTGGATGCAAACTCAGTGTTTCATCTTCAATACGAAGGTCCAAGGGATACAGTAAACTTGAAGTGAGGCATCGGAATCTAAAACTGGACTCACAGGAGAGGATCAAATCATAGAATGTTAGAGTGTCAGTCCTCTTGTCCTTAAGTCGGCATTATGATTTTTGAATTTAATTCAGAAGCAATTTCTGTGTTTCATCGTCAATAAGAAGGTCCAAGGGATACAGTAAACCTGAAGTGAAGCATCGGAATCTAAAACTGGACTCACAGGAGAGGTTCAAATCACAGAAAGTGAGAGTGTCAGTCCTCTTGTACTTAAGTCGGCATTGTGCCATTTGTATTAAATTCGGGTGCAATTTCTGTGTTTCGTCATCAATAAGAAGGTCCAAGGGATGCAGTAAACCTGAAGTGAAGCATCGGAATCAAAAACTGTACTCACAGGAGAGATTCACATCATAGAAAGTTAGAGTGTCACTCCTCTTGTACTTGAGTCGGTATTGTGCCTTTTGTAATAAATTCGGGTACAATTTCTGTGTTTCATCGTCAATAAAAAGGTCCAAGGGATACAGTGAACCTAAAGTGAAGCATCGGAATCTAACACTGGACTCACAGGAGAGTTTCAAATCATAGAAAGTTAGAATGGCAGTCCTCTTGTACTTAAGTCGGCATTGTGCCTTTTGTACTAAATTCGGATTCAATTTCTGTGTTTCATCGTCAATAAGAAGGTTTAAGGGATACAGTAGACCTGAAGTGAAGCATCAGAATCTAAATCTGGACTCACAAGAGAGGTTCAAATCATAGAGAGTTAGAGTGTCACTCCTCTTGTACCAAGTTCGTATTGTTCCATTTGTATTAAATTCGGATGCAATTTCTGTGTTTCATCGTCAATAAGAAGGAGCAAGGTATTCAGTAAACCTGAAGTGAAGCATCGGAATCTAAAACTGGACTCACAGGAGAGGTTCAAATCATAGAAAATGAGAGTGTCAGTCCTCTTGTACTTAAGTCGGCATTGTGGCATTTGTATTTAATTAGGATGAAATATCTGTGTTTCATCGTCAATAAGCAGGTCCAAGGGATACAGTAAACCTGAAGTGAAGCATCGGAATCTAAGACTGGACTCACAGGAGAGGTTCAAATCATAGAAAGTGGGAGTGTCAGTACTCTTGTACTTTAGTCGCCATTGTGATTTTTGTATTAAATTCGGATGCAATTACTGTGTTTCATCGTCATTAAGAGGGTCCAAGGGATACAGTAAACCTGAAGTGAAGCATCGGAATCTAAAACTGGACTCACAGGAGAGATTTAAATCATAGAAAGTGGGAGTGTCCGTCCTCTTTTACTTAAGTCGGCATTGTGCATTTTGGATTTAATTCCGATGCAATATCTGTGTTTCATCGTCAATAAGAAGGTCCAAGGGATACAGCAAACCTGAAGTGAAGCATCGGAATCTAAAACTGGATTCGCAGGAGAGGTTCAAATCAGAGAAAGTGAGAGTGTCAGTCCTCTTTTACTTAAGTCGGCATTGTGCCATTTGTATTAAATTCGGATGCATTTCTGTGTTTCATCGTCAATAAGAAGGTCCAAGGGATACAGTAAACCTGAAGTGAGGCATCGGAATCTAAAACTGGACTCACAGTAGATATCTAAATCATAGAAAGTGAGAGTCCTCTTTTACTTATGTCGGCATTGTGCCTTTTGAATTTAATTCCGATGCAATTTCTGTGTTTCATCGTCAATAAGAAGGTCTAAGGGATACAGTAAACCTGAAGTGAAGCATCGGAATCTAAAACTGGACTCGCAGGAGAGGTTCAAATCAGAGAAAGTGAGCGTGTCGGTCATCTTGTACTTAAGTCGGCATTGTGCCATTTGTATTAAGTTCGGAAGCAATTTCTGTGTTTCATCGTCAATAAGAAGGTCCAAGGGATACAGTGAACCTGAAGTGAAGCATCGGAATCTAAAACTGGACTCACAGGAGAGGTTCAAATCATAGAAAGTTAGAGTGTCAGTCCTCTTGTACTTAAGTCGGCATTGTGCCTTTTGTATTAAATTCTGATGCAAACTCTGTGTTTCATCGTCAATAAGAATGTCGAAGGGGTACAGTAAACCTGAAGTGAAGCATCGGAATCTAAAACTGGACTCACAGGAGATGTTCAAATCATAGAAAGTGAGAGTGTCAGTCCTCTTGTACTTAAGCCGCCATTGTGCTTTTTGTATTAAATTCGGATGCAATTTCTGTGTTTCATCGTCAATATGAAGGTCCAAGCGATACAGTAAACCTGAAAAGAAGCATCGGAATCTAAAACTGGACTCACAGGAGAGGTTCAGATCATAGAAAGTTAGAGTGTCAGTCCTCTTTTACTTAAGTCGGCATTGTGCGTTTTGAATTAAATTCCGATGCAATTTCTGTGTTTCATCGTCAATAAGAAGGTCCAAGGGATACAGTAATCCTGAAGTGAAGCATCGGAATCTAAAACTGGACTCACAGGAGAGGTTCAAATCATAGAAAGTGCGAGTGTCAGTCCGCTTGTATTAAGTCGGCATTGAGTCATTTGTATTAAATTCGGATGCAAACTCTGTGTTTCATCGTCAATAAGAAGGTCGAAGGGATACAGTAAACCTGAAGTGAAGCATCGGAATCTAAAACCGGACTCACAGGAGAAATTCAAATCATAGAAAGTTTGAGTGACTGTCCCGTTGTACTTAAGTCTTCATTGTGCCTTATAAATTTAAATCCGATGCAATTTCTGTGTTTCATCGTCAATAAGATGCTCCAAGGGATACAGTAAACCTGAAGCGAAGCATCGGAATCTAAAACTGGACTCACAATAGAGGTTCAAATCATAGAAAATGAGAGTGTCAGTCCTCTTTTACTTAAGTCGGCATTGTGCCTTTTCAATTTAATTCCGATGCAATTTCTCTGATTCATCGTCATTAAGAAGGTCCAAGGGATACAGTAAAACTGAAGTGAAGCATCGGAATCTAAAACTGGACTCACAGGAGAGGTTCAAAATATAGAAAGTGGGAAGGTCGGTCCTCTTGTACTTAAGTCGGTATTGTGCCATTTGTATTAAATTCGGATATAATTTCTGTGTTTCATCGCCAATAAGAACGTCCAAGGGATACAGTAAACCTGAAGTGAAGCATCGGAATCTAAAACTGGACTCACAGGAGAGGTTCAAATCATAGAAAGTGAGAGTGTCAGTCCTCTTGTATTAAGTCGGCATTGTGTCATTTGTATTAAATTTGGGTGCAATTTCTGTGTTTCATCGTCAATAAGAAGGTACAAGGGATACAGTAAACCTGAAGTGAAGCATCGGAATCTAAAACTGGACTCACAGGAAAGGTTCAAATCATAGAAAGTGAGAGTGTCACTCCTCTTGTACTTAAGTCGGTATTGTGCCTTTTTTATTAAATTCGGATACAATTTATGTGTTTCATCGTCAATAAGAAGGTCCAAGGGATACAGTAAACCAGAAGTGAAGCATTGGAATCTAAAACTGGACTCACAGGAGAGGTTCAAATCATAGAAAGTTAGAGTGTCAGTCCTCTTTTACTTAAGTCAGCATTGTGCCTTTTGTATTAAATTTGGATGCAAACTCTGTGTTTCATCTTCAATAACAAGGTCCAAGGGATACAGTAAACTTGAAGTTAAGCATTGGAATCTAAAACTGGACTCACAGGAGAGGTTCAGATCATAGAAATTTAGAGTGTCAGTCCTCTTTTACTTAAGTCGGCATTGTGCGTTTTGAATTTAATTCCGATGCAATTTCTGTGTTTCATCGTCAATAAGAATGTCCAAGGGATACAGTAAACCTGAAGTGAAGCATCGGAATCTAAAACTGGACTCACAGGAGAGGTTCAAATCATAGAAAGTGAGAGTGTCAGTCCTCTTGTAGTAAGTCGGCATTGTGTCATTTGTATTAAATTCGGGTGCAATTTCTGTGTTTCATCGTCAATAAGAAGGTACAAGGGATACAGTAAACCTGAAGTGAAGCATCGGAATCTAAAACTGGACTCACAGGAAAGGTTCAAATCATAGAAAGTGAGAGTGTCACTCCTCTTGTACTTGAGTCGGTATTGTGCTTTTGTATTAAAGTGGGGAGCAATTTCTGTGTTTCATCGTCAATAAGAATGTCCAAGTGGTACAGTAAACCTGAAGTGAAGCATCGGAATCTAAAACTGGATTCACAGGAGAGGTTCAAATCATAGAAAGTTAGAATGTCAGTCCTCTTGTACTTAAGTCGGCATTGTGCCCTTTGTATTAAATTCGGATGCAATTGCTGTGTTTCATCGTCAATAAGAAGGAGCAAGGTATTCAGTAAACCTGAAGTGAAGCATCGGAATCTAAAACTGGGCTCACAGGAGAGGTTCAAATCATAGAAAATGAGAGTGTCAGTCCTCTTGTACTTAAGTCGGCATTGTGGCAATTGTATTTAATTAGGATGAAATATCTGAGTTTCATCGTCAATAAGAAGGTCCAAGGGATACAGTAAACCTGAAGTGAAGCATCGGATTCTAAAACTGGACTCACAGGAGAGGTTCAAATCACAGAAAGTGAGAGTGTCAGTACTCTTGTACTTTAGTCGCCATTGTGATTTTTGTATTAAATTCGGCTGCAATTTCTGTGTTTCATCGTCAATAAGAAGGTCCAAAGGATACAATAAGCCTGAAGTGAAGCATCGGAATCTAAAACTGGACTCACAGGAGAGGTTCAAATCATAGAGAGTTAGAGTGTCAGTCCTCTTGTACTTAAGTCGGCATTGTGCCTTTTATATTAAATTCGGATGCAAACTCTGTGTTTCATCGTCAATAAGAAGGTCCAAGGGATACAGTAAACCTGAAGTGAAGAATCGGAATCTAAAACTGGACTCACAGGAGAGGTTCAAATCATAGAAAGTTAGAGTGTCAGTCCTCTTGTACTTAAGTCGGCATTGTGATTCTTGAATTTAATTCGGATGCAATTTCTGTGTTTCATCGTCAATAACAACGTCCAAGGGATACAGTAAACCTGAAGTGAAGCATCGGAATCTAAAACTGGACTCACAGGAGACATTCAAATCAAAGATAGTTAGAGTGTCATTCCTCTTGTACTTAAGTCGGTATTGTGCCTTTTTTATTAATTTCGGGTGCAATTTATGTGTTTCATCGTCAATAAGAAGGTCCAAGGGATACAGTAAACCTGAAGTGAAGCATCGGAAGCTAAAACAGGACACACAGGAGAGGTTCAAATCATAGAAAGTTAGAGTGTCAGTCCTCTTTTACTTAAGTCAGCATTGTGAATTTTGTATTAAATTTCGATGCAAACTCTGTGTTTCATCATCAATAAGAAGGTCCAAGGGATACAGTAAACTTGAAGTGAAGCATCGGAATCTAAAACTAGACTCACAGGAGAGGATCAAATCATAGAATGTTAGAGTGTCAGTCTTCTTGTACTTAAGTCGGCATTATGATTTTTGAATTTAATTCAGATGCAATTTCTGTGTTTGATCGTCAATAAGAAGGTCCAAGGGATACAGTAAACCTGAAGTTAAGCATCGGAATCTAGAACTGGACTCACATGAGAGGTTCAGATCATAGAAAGTTAGAGTGTCCGTCCTCTTTTACTTAAGTCGGCATTGTGCCATTTGTATTACATTCGGGTGCAATTTCTGTGTTTCATCATCAATAAGAAGGTCCAAGGGATACAGTAAACCTGAAGTGAAGCATCGGAATCAAAAACTGTACTCACAGGAGAGATTCAAATCATAGAAAGTTAGAGTGTCACTCCTCTTGTACTTGAGTCGGTATTGTGCCTTTTGTATTAAAGTCGGGTGCAATATCTGTGTTTCATCGTCAATAAGAAGGTGCAAGGTATACAGTAAACCTGAAGTGAAGTATCGGAAAATAAAACTAGACTCACAGGAGAGGTTCAAATCACAGAAAGTGAGAGTGTCAGTACTCTTGTACTTGAGTCGGCATTGTAGCATTTGTATTAAATTCGGATGCAATTTCTGTGTTTCATCGTCAATAAGAAGGTCCAAGCTATACAGTAAACCTGAAGTAAAGCATCGGAATCTTAAACTGGCCTCACAGGAGAGGTTCAAATCATAGAAAGTGAGAGTGTCAGCCTTCTTTTACTTAAGTCGGCATTGTGCGTTTTGAATTTAATTCCGATGCAATTTCTGTGTTTCACCTTCAATAACAAGGTCCAAAGGATACAGTAAACCTGAAGTGAAGCATCGGAATCTAAAACTGGACTCTTAGGAGAGGTTCAAATCATAGAAAGTGAGAGTGTCAGTCCTCTTGTACTTAAGTCGGCATTGTGTCATTTGCATTAAATTCGGGTGCAATTTCTGTGTTTCATCGTCAATAAGAAGGTACAAGGGATACAGTAAACCTGAAGTGAAGCATCGGAATCTAAAACTGGACTCACAGGAAAGGTTCAAATCATAGAAAGTGAGAGTGTCACTCCTCTTGTACTTGAGTCGATATTGTGCTTTTGTATTAAATTGGGGAGCAATTTCTGTGTTTCATCGTCAATAAGAATGTCCAAGGGGTACAGTAAACCTGAAGTGAAGCATCGGAATCTAAAACTGGATTCACAGGTGAGGTTCAAATCATAGAAAGTTAGAATGTCAGTCCTCTTATACTTAAGTCGGCATTGTGCCCTTTGTATTAAATTCGGATGCAATTTCTGTGTTTCATCGTCAATAAGAAGGAGCAAGGTATTCAGTAAACCTGAAGTGAAGCATCGGACTCTAAAACTGGACTCACAGGAGAGGTTCAAATCATAGAAAGTGAGAGTGTCAATCCTCTTGTACTTAAGTCGGCATTGTGTCATTTGTATTAAATTCGGGTGCAATTTCTGTGTTTCATCGTCAATAAGAAGGTCCAAGGGATACAGTAAACCTGAAGTGAAGCATCGGATTCTAAAAGTGGACTCACAGGAGAGATTCAAATCATAGATAGTTAGAGTGTCACTCCTCTTGTACTTAAGTCGGTATTGTGCCTTTTTTATTAAATTCGGATGCAATTTATGTGTTTCATCGTCAATAAGAAGGTCCAAGGGATACAGTAAACCTGAAGTGAAGCATCGGAATCAAATACTGTACTCATAGGAGAGATTCACATCATAGAAAGTTAGAGTGTCACTCCTCTTGTACTTGAGTCGGTATTGTGCCTTTTGTATTAAATTCGGGTGCAATTTCTGTGTTTCATCGTCAATAAGAAGGTCCAAGGGATACAGTGAACCTAAAGTGAAGCATCGGAATCTAAAGCTGGACTCACAGGAGAGTTTCAAATCATAGAAAGTTAGAATGTCAGTCCTCTTGTACTTAAGTCGGCATTGTGCCTTTTGTACTAAATTCAGATTCAATTTCTGTTTTTCATCGTCAATAAGAAGGTTTAAGGGATACAGTAGACCTGAAGTGAAGCATCAGAATCTAAAACTGGACTCACAAGAGAGGTTCAAATCATAGAGAGTTAGTGTGTCACTCCTCTTGTACCAAAATTGTATTGTGCCATTTGTATTAAATTCGGATGCAATTTCTGTGTTTCATCGTCAGTAAGAAGGAGCAAGGTATTCAGTAAACCTGAAGTGCAGCATCGGAATCTAAAACTGGACTCACAGGAGAGGTTCAAATCATAGAAAATGAGAGTGTCAGTCCTCTTGTACTTAAGTCGGCATTGTGGCATTTGTATTTAATTAGGATGAAATATCTGTGTTTCATCGTCAATAAGAAGGTCCAAGGGATACAGTAAACCTGAAGTGAAGCATCGGAATCTAAAACTGGACTCACAGGAGAGGTTCAAATCATAGAAAGTGAGAGTGTCAGTACTCTTGTACTTTAGTCGCCATTGTGATTTTTGTATTCAATTCGGATGCAATTTCTGTGTTTCATCGTCAATAAGAAGGTGCAAGGGATACAGTAAACCCGAAGTGAAGCATCGGAATCTAAAACTGGACTCACAGGAGAGGTTCAAATCATAGAAAGTGAGAGTGTCAGTCCTCTTTTACTTAAGTCGGCATTGTGCGTTATGAATTTAATTCCGATGCAATTTCTGTGTTTCATCTTCAATAAGAGTGTCCAAGGGATACAGTAAACCTGAAGTGAAGCATCGGAATCTAAAACTGGACTCTCAGGAGAGGTTCAAATCATAGAAAGTGAGAGTGTCAGTCCTCTTGTACTTACGTCGGCATTGTGCCGTTTGTATTAAATTCGGATGCAATTTCTGTGTTTCATAGTCAATAAGAACGTCCAAGGGATACAGTAAACCTGAAGTGAAGCATCGGAATCTAAAACTGGACTCACAGGAGGCATTCAAATCAAAGATAGTTAGAGTGTCACTCCTCTTGTACTTAAGTCGGTATTGTGCCTTTTTTATTAATTTCGGATGCAATTTATGTGTTTCATCGTCAATAAGAAGGTCCAAGGGATACAGTAAACCTGAAGTGAAGCATCGGAATCTAAAACTGGACTCACAGGAGAGGTTCAAATCATAGAAAGATAGAGTGTCAGTCCTCTTTTACTTAAGTCAGCATTGTGCCTTTTGTATTAAATTTCGATGCAAACTCTGTGTTTCATCTTCAATAAGAAGGTCCAAGGGATACAGTAAACTTGAAGTGAAGCATCGGAATCTAAAACTGGACTCACAGGAGAGGATTAAATCATAGAATGTTAGAGTGTCAGTCCTCATGTACTTAAGTCGGCATTATGATTTTTGAATTTAATTCAAATGCAATTTCTGTGTTTGATCGTCAATAAGAAGGTCCAAGGGATACAGTAAACCTGAAGTTAAGCATCGGAATCTAAAACTGGACTCACAGGAGAGGTTCAGATCATAGAAAGTTAGAGTGTCAGTCCTCTTTTACTTAAGTCGGCATTGTGCCATTTGTATTAAATTCGGGTGCAATTTCTGTGTTTCATCATCAATAAGAAGGTCCAAGGGATACAGTAAACCTGAAGTGCAGCATCGGAATCAAAAACTGTACTCACAGGAGAGATTCAAATCATAGAAAGTTAGAGTGTCACTCCTCTTGTACTTGAGTCGGTATTGTGCCTTTTGTATTAAAGTCGGTTGCAATTTCTGTGTTTCATCGTCAATAAGAAGGTCCAAGGGATACAAAAAACCTAAAGTGAAGCATCGGAATCAAAAACTGGACTCACAGGAGAGTTTCAAATCATAGAAAGTTATAATGTCAGTCCTCTTGTACTTAAGTCGGCATTGTGCCTTTTGTATTAAATTCGGATTCAATTTCAGTGTTTCATCGTCAATAAGAAGGTGCAAGGTATACAGTAAACCTGAAGTGAAGTATCGGAAAGTAAAACTAGACTCACAGGAGAGGTTCAAATCACAGAAAGTGAGAGTGTCAGTACTCCTGTACTTGGGTCGGCATTGTAGCATTTGTATTAAATTCGGATGCAATTTCTGTGTTTCATCGTCAATAAGAAGGTCCAAGCGATACAGTAAACCTGAAGTAAAGCATCGGAATCTTAAACTGGACTCACAGGAGAGGTTCAAATCATAGAAAGTGAGAGTGTCAGCCTTCTTTTACTTAAGTCGGCATTGTGCGTTTTGAATTTAATTCCGATGCAATTTCTGTGTTTCACCTTCAATAAGAAGGTCCAAAGGATACAGTAAACCTGAAGTGAAGCATCGGAATCTAAAACTGGACTCTTAGGAGAGGTTCAAATCATAGAAAGTGAGAGTGTCAGTCCTCTTGTACTTAAGTCGGCATTGTGTCATTTGCATTAAATTCGGGTGCAATTTCTGTGTTTCATCGTCAATAAGAAGGTGCAAGGGATACAGTAAACCTGAAGTGAAGCATCGGAATCTAAAACTGGACTCACAGGAAAGGTTCAAATCATAGAAAGTGAGAGTGTCACTCCTCTTGTACTTGAGTCGATATTGTGCTTTTGTATTAAATTGGGGAGCAATTTCTGTGTTTCATCGTCAATAAGAATGTCCAAGGGGTACAGTAAACCTGAAGTGAAGCATCGGAATCTAAAACTGGATTCACAGGAGAGGTTCAAATCATAGAAAGTTAGAATGTCAGTCCTCTTGTACTTAAGTCGGCATTGTGCCCTTTGTATTAAATTCGGATGCAATTGCTGTGTTTCATCGTCAATAAGAAGGAGCAAGGTATTGAGTAAACCTGAAGTGAAGCATCGGACTCTAAAACTGGACTCACAGGAGAGTTTCAAATCATAGAAAGTGAGAGTGTCAATCCTCTTGTACTTAAGTCGGCATTGTGTCATTTGTATTAAATTCTGGTGCAATTTCTGTGTTTCATCGTCAATAAGAAGGTCCAAGGGATACAGTAAACCTGAAGTGAAGCATCGGGTTCTAAAAGTGGACACACAGGAGAGATTCAAATCATGGATAGTTAGAGTGTCACTCCTCTTGTACTTAAGTCGGTATTGTGCCTTTTTTATTAAATTCGGATGCAATTTATGTGTTTCATCGTCAATAAGAAGGTCCAAGGGATACAGTAAACCTGAAGTGAAGCATCGGAATCAAATACTGTACTCACAGGAGAGATTCACATCATATAAAGTTAGAGTGTCACTCCTCTTGTGCTTGAGTCGGTATTGTGCCTTTTGTATTAAATTCGGGTGCAATTTCTGTGTTTCATCGTCAATAAGAAGGTCCAAGGGATACAGTGAACCTAAAGTGAAGCATCGGAATCTAAAGCTGGACTCACAGGAGAGTTTCAAATCATAGAAATTTAGAATGTCAGTCCTCTTGTACTTAAGTCGGCATTGTGCCTTTTGTACTAAATTCGGATTCAATTTCTGTGTTTCATCGTCAATTAGAAGGATTAAGGGATACAGTAGACCTGAAGTGAAGCATCAGAATCTAAAACTGGACTCACAAGAGAGGTTCAAATCATAGAGAGTTAGAGTGTCACTCCTCTTGTACCAAGTTGGTATTGTGCCATTCGTATTAAATTCGGATGCAATTTCTGTGTTTCATCGTCAGTAAGAAGGAGCAACGTATTCAGTAAACCTGAAGTGAAGCATCGGAATCTAAAACTGGACTCACAGGAGAGGTTCAAATCATAGAAAATGAGAGTGTCAGTCCTCTTGTACTTAAGTTGGCATTGTGGCATTTGTATTTAATTTGGATGAAATATCTGTGTTTCATCGTCAATAAGAAGGTCCAAGGGATACAGTAAACCTGAAGTGAAGCATCGGAATCTAAAACTGGACTCACAGGAGAGGTTCAAATCATAGAAAGTGAGAGTGTCAGTACTCTTGTACTTTAATCGCCATTGTGATTTTTGTATTAAATTCGGATGCAATTTCTGTGTTTCATCGTCAATAAGAAGGTGCAAGGGATACAGTAAAACTGAAGTGAAGCATCAGAATCTAAAACTGGACTCACAGGAGAGGTTCAAATCATAGAAAGTTAGAGTGTCAGTCCTCTTTTACTTAAGTCGGCAATGTGCCTTTTATATTAAATTTGGATGCAAACTCTGTGTTTCATCGTCAATAAGAAGGTCCAAGGGATACAGTAAACCTGAAGTGAAGCAACGGAAAGTAAAACTAGACTCACAGGAGAGGTTCAAATCATAGAAAGTGAGAGTGTCAGTACTCTTGTAGTTGAGTCGGCATTGTAGCATTTGTATTAAATTCGGATGCAATTTCTGTGTTTCATCGTCAATAAGAGGGTCCAAGCGATACAGTAAACCTGAAGTAAAGCATCGGAATCTTAAACTGGACTCACAGGAGAGGTTCAAATCATAGAAAGTGAGAGTGTCAGCCTTCTTTTACTTAGTTCGGCATTGTGCGTTTTGAATTTAATTCCGATGCAATTTCTGTGTTTCATCTTCAATAAGAAGGTCCAAGGGATACAGTAAACCTGAAGTGAAGCATCGGAATCTAAAACTCGACTCTTAGGAGACGTTCAAATCATAGAAAGTGAGAGTGTCAGTCCTCTTGTACTTAAGTCGGCATTGTGTCATTTGTATTAAATTCGGGTGCAATTTCTGTGTTTCATCGTCAATAAGAAGGTACAAGGGATACAGTAAACCTGAAGTGAAGCATCGGAATCTAAAACTGGACTCAAGGGAAAGGTTCAAATCATAGAAAGTGAGAGTTTCACTCCTCTTGTACTTGAGTCGGTATTGTGCTTTTGCATTAAATTGGGGAGCAATTTCTGTGTTTCATCGTCAATAAGAAGGTCCAAGGGATACAGTGAACCTAAAGTGAAGCATCGGAATCTAAAACTGGACTCACAGGAGAGTTTCAAATCATAGAAAGTTAGAATGTCAGTCCTCTTGTACTTAAGTCGGCATTGTGCCTTTTGTACTAAATTCAGATTCAATTTCTGTGTTTCATCGTCAATAAGAATGTTTAAGGGATACAGTAGACCTTAAGTGAAGCATCAGAATCTAAAACTGGACTCACAAGAGAGGTTCAAATCATAGAGAGTTAGAGTGTCACTCCTCTTGTACCAAGTTGGTATTGTGCCATTTGTATTAAATTTGGATGCAATTTCTGCGTTTCATCGTCAATAAGAAGGAGCAAGGTATTCAGGAAACCTGAAGTGAAGCATCGGAATCTAAAACTGGACTCACAGGAGAGGTTCAAATCATAGAAAATGAGAGTGTCAGTCCTCTTGTACTTAAGTCGGCAATGTGGCATTTGTATTTAATTAGGATGAAATATCTGTGTTTCATCGTCAATAAGAAGGTCCAGGGGCTACAGTAAACCTGAAGTGAAGCATCGGAATCTAAAACTGGACTCACAGGAGAGGTTCAAATCATAGAAAGTGAGAGTGTCATTACTCTTGTACTTTAGTCGCCATTGTGATTTTTGTATTAAATTCGGATGCAATTTCTGTGTTTCATCGTCAATACGAAGGTGCAAGGGATACAGTAAACCTGAACTGAAGCATCGGCATCTAAAACTGAACACACAGGAGAGGTTCAAATCATAGAAAGTTAGAGTGTCAGTCCTCTTGTACTTAAGTCGGCATTGTGCCTTTTATATTAAATTTGGATGCAAACTCTGTGTTTCATCGTCAATAAGAAGGTCCAAGGGATACAGTAAACCTGAGGTGAAGCATCGGAATCTAAAGCTGGACTCACAGGAGAGGTTCAAATCATAGAAAGTTAGAGTGTCAGTCCTCTTGTACTTAAGTCGGCATTGTGATTTTTGAATTTAATTCCGATGCAATTTCTGTGTTTCAACGTCAATAAGAAGGTCCAAGGGATACAGTAAACCTGGAGTGAAGCATCGGAATCTGAAACTGGACTCACAGGAGAGATTCAAATCATAGAAAGTGAGAGTGTCAGTCATCTTTTACTTAAGTGGGCATTGTGCGTTTTGAATTTAATTCCGATGCAATTTCTGTGTTTCACCTTCAATAAGAAGGTCCAAAGGATACAGTAAACCTGAAGTGAAGCATCGGAATCTAAAACTGGACTCTTAGGAGAGGTTCAAATCATAGAAAGTGAGAGTGTCAGTCCTCTTGTACTTAAGTCGGCATTGTGTCATTTGCATTAAATTCGGGTGCAATTTCTGTGTTTCATCGTCAATAAGAAGGTGCAAGGGATACAGTAAACCTGAAGTGAAGCATCGGAATCTAAAACTGGACTCACAGGAAAGGTTCAAATCATAGAAAGTGAGAGTGTCACTCCTCTTGTACTTGGGTGGATATTGTGCTTTTGTATTAAATTGGGGAGCAATTTCTGTGTTTCATCGTCAATAAGAATGTCCAAGGGGTACAGTAAACCTGAGGTGAAGCATCGGAATCTAAAACTGGATTCACAGGAGAGGTTCAAATCATAGAAAGTTAGAATGTCAGTCCTCTTGTACTTAAGTCGGCATTGTGCCCTTTGTATTAAATTCGGATGCAATTGCTGTGTTTCATCGACAATAAAAAGGTCCAAGGGATACAGTAAACCTGAAGTGAAGCATCGGAATCAAATACTGTACTCACAGGAGAGATTCACATCATAGAAAGTTAGAGTGTCACTCCTCTTGTACTTGAGTCGGTATTGTGCCTTTTGTATTAAATTCGGGTGCAATTTATGTGTTTCATCGTCAATAAGAAGGTCCAAGGGATACAGTAAACCTGAAGTGAAGCATCGGAATCTAAAACGGGACTCACAGGAGAGGTTCAAATCATAGAAAGTTAGAGTGTCAGTCCTCTTTTACTTAAGTCAGCATTGTGCCTTTTGTATTAAATTTGGATGCAAACTCTGTGTTTCATCTTCAATACGAAGGTCCAAGGGATACAGTAAACTTGAAGTGAAGCATCGGAATCTAAAACTGGACTCACAGGAGAGGATCAAATCATAGAATGTTAGAGTGTCAGTCCTCTTGTACTTAAGTCGGCATTATGATTTTTGAATTTAATTCAGATGCAATTTCTGTGTTTGATCGTCAATAAGAAGGTCCAAGGGATACAGTAAACCTGAAGTTAAGCATCGGAATCTAAAACTGGACTCACAGGAGAGGTTTAGATCATAGAAAGTTAGAGTGTCAGTCCTCTTTTACTTAAGTCGGCATTGTGCGTTTTGAATTTAATTCCAATGCAATTTCTGTGTTTCATCGTCAATAAGAAGGTCCAAGGGATACAGTAAACCTGAAGTGAAGCATCGGAATCTAAAACTGGACTCACAGGAGAGGTTCAAATCATAGAAAGTGAGAGTGTCAGTCCTCTTGTACTTAAGTCGGCATTGTGCCATTTTTATTAAATTCGGGTGCAATTTCTGTGTTTCATCATCAATAAGAAGGTCCTAGGGATGCAGTAAACCTGAAGTGAAGCATCGGAATCAAAAACTGTACTCACAGGGGAGATTCAAATCATAGAAAGTTAGAGTGGCACTCCTCTTGTACTTGAGTCGGTATTGTGCCTTTTGTATTTAATTCGGGTGCAATTTCTGTGTTTCATCGTAAAAAAGAAGGTCCAAGGGATACAGTGAACCTAAAGTGAAGCATCGGAATCTAAAACTGGACTCACAGGAGAGTTTCAAATCATAGAAAGTTAGAATGTCAGTCCTCTTGTCCTTAAGTCGGCATTGTGCCTTTTGTACTAAATTCAGATTCAATATCTGTGTTTCATCGTCAATAAGAATGTTTAAGGGATACAGTAGACCTTAAGTGAAGCATCAGAATCTAAAACTGGACTCACAAGAGAGGTTCAAATCATAGAGAGTTAGAGTGTCACTCCTCTTGTACCAAGTTGGTATTGTGCCATTTGTATTAAATTTGGATGCAATTTCTGTGTTTCATCGTCAATAAGAAGGAGCAAGGTATTCAGGAAACCTGAAGTGAAGCATCGGAATCTGAAACTGGACTCACAGGAGAGGTTCAAATCATAGAAAATGAGAGTGTCAGTCCTCTTGTACTTAAGTCGGCATTGTGGCATTTGTATTTAATTAGGATGAAATATCTGTGTTTCATCGTCAATAAGAAGGTCCAGGGGCTACAGTAAACCTGAAGTGAAGCATCGGAATCTAAAACTGGACTCACAGGAGAGGTTCAAATCATAGAAAGTGAGAGTGTCATTACTCCTGTACTTTAGTCGCCATTGTGATTTTTGTATTAAATTCGGATGCAATTTCTGTGTTTCATCGTCAATAAGAAGGTGCAAGGGATACAGTAAACCTGAAGTGAAGCATCGGAATCTAAAACTGAACTCACAGGAGAGGTTCAAATCATAGAAAGTTAGAGTGTCAGTCCTCTTGTACTTAAGTCGGCATTGTGCCTTTTATATTAAATTTGGATGCAAACTCTGTGTTTCATCGTCAATAAGAAGGTCCAAGGGATACAGTAAACCTGAGGTGAAGCATCGGAATCTAAAGCTGGACTCACAGGAGAGGTTCAAATCATAGAAAGTTAGAGTGTCAGTCCTCTTGTACTTAAGTCGGCATTGTGATTTTTGAATTTAATTCCGATGCAATTTCTGTGTTTCAACGTCAATAAGAAGGTCCAAGGGATACAGTAAACCTGGAGTGAAGCATCGGAATCTGAAACTGGACTCACAGGAGAGATTCAAATCATAGAAAGTGAGAGTGTCAGTCATCTTTTACTTAAGTGGGCATTGTGCGTTTTGAATTTAATTCCGATGCAATTTCTGTGTTTCACCTTCAATAAGAAGGTCCAAAGGATACAGTAAACCTGAAGTGAAGCATCGGAATCTAAAACTGGACTCTTAGGAGAGGTTCAAATCATAGAAAGTGAGAGTGTCAGTCCTCTTGTACTTAAGTCGGCATTGTGTCATTTGCATTAAATTCGGGTGCAATTTCTGTGTTTCATCGTCAATAAGAAGGTGCAAGGGATACAGTAAACCTGAAGTGAAGCATCGGAATCTAAAACTGGACTCACAGGAAAGGTTCAAATCATAGAAAGTGAGAGTGTCACTCCTCTTGTACTTGGGTGGATATTGTGCTTTTGTATTAAATTGGGGAGCAATTTCTGTGTTTCATCGTCAATAAGAATGTCCAAGGGGTACAGTAAACCTGAGGTGAAGCATCGGAATCTAAAACTGGATTCACAGGAGAGGTTCAAATCATAGAAAGTTAGAATGTCAGTCCTCTTGTACTTAAGTCGGCATTGTGCCCTTTGTATTAAATTCGGATGCAATTGCTGTGTTTCATCGACAATAAAAAGGTCCAAGGGATACAGTAAACCTGAAGTGAAGCATCGGAATCAAATACTGTACTCACAGGAGAGATTCACATCATAGAAAGTTAGAGTGTCACTCCTCTTGTACTTGAGTCGGTATTGTGCCTTTTGTATTAAATTCGGGTGCAATTTATGTGTTTCATCGTCAATAAGAAGGTCCAAGGGATACAGTAAACCTGAAGTGAAGCATCGGAATCTAAA
This sequence comes from Schistocerca americana, assembly GCF_021461395.2. Classification (NCBI taxonomy): domain Eukaryota; kingdom Metazoa; phylum Arthropoda; class Insecta; order Orthoptera; family Acrididae; genus Schistocerca; species Schistocerca americana. The sequence continues at coordinate 2,669,125 of NW_025726126.1, forward strand.
ACGGGACTCACAGGAGAGGTTCAAATCATAGAAAGTTAGAGTGTCAGTCCTCTTTTACTTAAGTCAGCATTGTGCCTTTTGTATTAAATTTGGATGCAAACTCTGTGTTTCATCTTCAATACGAAGGTCCAAGGGATACAGTAAACTTGAAGTGAAGCATCGGAATCTAAAACTGGACTCACAGGAGAGGATCAAATCATAGAATGTTAGAGTGTCAGTCCTCTTGTACTTAAGTCGGCATTATGATTTTTGAATTTAATTCAGATGCAATTTCTGTGTTTGATCGTCAATAAGAAGGTCCAAGGGATACAGTAAACCTGAAGTTAAGCATCGGAATCTAAAACTGGACTCACAGGAGAGGTTTAGATCATAGAAAGTTAGAGTGTCAGTCCTCTTTTACTTAAGTCGGCATTGTGCGTTTTGAATTTAATTCCAATGCAATTTCTGTGTTTCATCGTCAATAAGAAGGTCCAAGGGATACAGTAAACCTGAAGTGAAGCATCGGAATCTAAAACTGGACTCACAGGAGAGGTTCAAATCATAGAAAGTGAGAGTGTCAGTCCTCTTGTACTTAAGTCGGCATTGTGCCATTTTTATTAAATTCGGGTGCAATTTCTGTGTTTCATCATCAATAAGAAGGTCCTAGGGATGCAGTAAACCTGAAGTGAAGCATCGGAATCAAAAACTGTACTCACAGGGGAGATTCAAATCATAGAAAGTTAGAGTGGCACTCCTCTTGTACTTGAGTCGGTATTGTGCCTTTTGTATTTAATTCGGGTGCAATTTCTGTGTTTCATCGTAAAAAAGAAGGTCCAAGGGATACAGTGAACCTAAAGTGAAGCATCGGAATCTAAAACTGGACTCACAGGAGAGTTTCAAATCATAGAAAGTTAGAATGTCAGTCCTCTTGTCCTTAAGTCGGCATTGTGCCTTTTGTACTAAATTCAGATTCAATATCTGTGTTTCATCGTCAATAAGAATGTTTAAGGGATACAGTAGACCTTAAGTGAAGCATCAGAATCTAAAACTGGACTCACAAGAGAGGTTCAAATCATAGAGAGTTAGAGTGTCACTCCTCTTGTACCAAGTTGGTATTGTGCCATTTGTATTAAATTTGGATGCAATTTCTGTGTTTCATCGTCAATAAGAAGGAGCAAGGTATTCAGGAAACCTGAAGTGAAGCATCGGAATCTGAAACTGGACTCACAGGAGAGGTTCAAATCATAGAAAATGAGAGTGTCAGTCCTCTTGTACTTAAGTCGGCATTGTGGCATTTGTATTTAATTAGGATGAAATATCTGTGTTTCATCGTCAATAAGAAGGTCCAGGGGCTACAGTAAACCTGAAGTGAAGCATCGGAATCTAAAACTGGACTCACAGGAGAGGTTCAAATCATAGAAAGTGAGAGTGTCATTACTCCTGTACTTTAGTCGCCATTGTGATTTTTGTATTAAATTCGGATGCAATTTCTGTGTTTCATCGTCAATAAGAAGGTGCAAGGGATACAGTAAACCTGAAGTGAAGCATCGGAATCTAAAACTGAACTCACAGGAGAGGTTCAAATCATAGAAAGTTAGAGTGTCAGTCCTCTTGTACTTAAGTCGGCATTGTGCCTTTTATATTAAATTTGGATGCAAACTCTGTGTTTCATCGTCAATAAGAAGGTCCAAGGGATACAGTAAACCTGAGGTGAAGCATCGGAATCTAAAGCTGGACTCACAGGGGAGGTTCAAATCATAGAAAGTTAGAGTGTCAGTCCTCTTGTACTTAAGTCGGCATTGTGATTTTTGAATTTAATTCCGATGCAATTTCTGTGTTTCAACGTCAATAAGAATGTCCAAGGGATACAGTAAACCTGGAGTGAAGCATCGGAATCTGAAACTGTACTCACAGGAGAGATTCAAATCATAGATAGTTAGAGTGTCAATCCTCTTGTACTTAAGTCGGTAATGTGCCTTTTTTATTAAATTCGGATGCAATTTATGTGTTTCATCGTCAATAAGAAGGACCAAGGGATACAGTAAACCTGAAGTGAAGCATCGGAATCTACAACTGGACTCACAGGAGAGGTTCAAATCATAGAAAGTTAGAGTGTCAGTCCTCTTTCACTTAAGTCAGCATTGTGCTTTTTGTATTGAATTTCGATGCAAACTCTGTGTTTCATCTTCAATAAGAACGTCCAAGGGATACAGTGAACTTGAACTGAAGCATCGGAATCTAAAACTGGACTCACAGGAGAGGATCAAATCATAGAATGTTAGAGTGTCAGTCCTCTTGTACTTAAGTCGGCATTGTGATTTTTGAAATTAATTCAGATGCAATTTCTGTGTTTCATCGTCAATAAGAAGGTCCAAGGGATACAGTAAACCTGAACTGAAGCATCGGAATCTAAGACTGGACTCACAGGAGAGATTCAAATCATAGATAGTTAGAGTGTCACTCCTCTTGTACTTAAGTCGGTATTGTGCCTTTTTTATTAAATTCGGATGCAATTTATGTGTTTCATCGTCAATAAGAAGGACCAAGGGATACAGTAAACCTGAAGTGAAGCATCGGAATCTAAAACTGGACTCACAAGAGAGGTTCAAATCATAGAGAGTTAGAGTGTCACTCCTCTTGTACCAAGTTGGTAATGTGCCATTTGTTTTAAATTCGGACGCAAATTCTGTGTTTCGTCGTCAATAAGAAGGTCCAAGGGATACAGTAAACCTGAAGTGAAGCATCGGAATCTAAAACTGGACTCACAGGAGAGGTTCAAGTCATAGAAAGTGAGAGTGTCAGTCCTCTTTTACTTAGGTCGGCATTGTGCGTTTTGAATTTATCTCCGATGCAATTTCTGTGTTTCATCTTCAATAAGAAGGTCCAAGGGATATAGTAAACCTGAAGTGAAGCATCGGAATCTAAAACTGGACTCTTAGGAGAGGTTCAAATCATAGAAAGTGAGAGTGTCAGTCCTCTTGTACTTAAGTCGGCATTGTGTCATTTGTAATAAATTCGGGTGGAATTTCTGTGTTTCATCGTCAATAAGAAGGTCCAAGGGATACAGTAAACCTGAAGTGAAGCATCGGAATCTAAAACTGGACTCACAGGAAAGGTTCAAATCATAGAAAGTGAGAGTGTCACTCCTCTTGTACTTGAGTCGGTATTGTGCTTTTGTATTAAATTGGGGAGCAATTTCTGTGTTTCATCGTCAATAAGAATGTCGAAGGGGTACAGTAAACCTGAAGTGAAGCATCGGAATCTAAAACTGGATTCACAGGAGAGGTTCAAATCATAGAAAGTTAGAATGTCAGTCCTCTTGTACTTAAGTCGGCATTGTGCCCCTTTGTATTAAATTCGGATGCAATTTCTGTGTTTCATCGTCAATAAGAAGGAGCAAGGTATTCAGTAAACCTGAAGTGAAGCATCGGAATCTAAAACTGGACTCACAGGAGTGGTTCAAATCATAGAAAATGAGAGTGTCAGTCCTCTTGTACCTAAGTCGGCATTGTGGCATTTGTATTTAATTAGGATGAAATATCTGTGTTTCACCGTCACTATTAAGGTCCAAGGGATACAATAAACCTGAAGTGAAGCATAGGAATCTAAAACTGGACTCACAGCAGAGGTTCAAAACATAGAAAGTTAGAGTGTCACTCCTCTTGTACATGAGTCGGTATTGTGCTTTTGTATTAAATTGGGGAGCAATTTCTGTGTTTCATCGTCAATAAGAATGTCCAAGGGATACAGTAAACCTGAAGTGAAGCATCGGAATCTAAAACTGGATTCACAGGAGAGGTTCAAATCATAGAAAGTTAGAATGTCAGTCCTCTTGTACTTAAGTCGGCATTGTGCCCTTTGTATTAAATTCGGATGCAATTTCTGTGTTTCATCGTCAATAAGAAGGAGCAAGGTATTCAGTAAACCTGAAGTGAAGCATCGTAATCTAAAACTGGACTCACAGGAGTGTTTCAAATCATAGAAAATGAGAGTGTCAGTCCTCTTGTACCTAAGTCGGCATTGTGGCATTTGTATTTAATTAGGATGAAATATCTGTGTTTCACCGTCAATATTAAGGTCCAAGGGATACAATAAACCCGAAGTGAAGCATAGGAATCTAAAACTGGACTCACAGGAAAGGTTCAAATCATAGAAAGTGAGAGTGTCACTCCTCTTGTACTTGAGTCGGTATTGTGCTTTTGCATTAAATTGGGGAGCAATTTCTGTGTTTCATCGTCAATAAGAATGTCCAAGGGGTACAGTAATCCTGAAGTGAAGCATCGGAATCTAAAACTGGATTCACAGGAGAGGTTCAAATCATAGAACGTTACAATGTCAGTCCTCTTGTACTTAAGTCGGCATTGTGCCCTTTGTATTAATTTCGGATGCAATTGCTGTGTTTCATCGTCAATAAGAAGGAGCAAGGTATTCAGTAAACCTGAAGTGAAGCATCGGACTCTAAAACTGGGCCCACAGGAGAGGTTCAAATCATAGAAAGTGAGAGTGTCAATGCTCTTGTACTTAAGTCGGCAATGTGTCATTTGTATTAAATTCGGGAGCAATTTCTGTGTTTCATCGTCAATAAGAAGGTCCAAGGGATACAGTAAACCTGAAGTGAAGCATCGGAATCTAAAAGTGGACTCACAGGAGAGATTCAAATCATAGATAGTTAGAGTGTCACTCCTCTTGTACTTAAGTCGGTATTGTGCCTTTTTTATTAAATTCGGATGCAATTTATGTGTATCATCGTCAATAAGAAGGTCCAAGGGATACAGTAAACCTGAAGTTAAGCATCGGAATCTAAAACTGGACTCACAGGAGAGGATCAAATCATTGAAAGTGAGAGTGTCAGTCCTCTTGTACTTAAGTCGGCATTGTGCCATTTGTATTAAATTCGGGTGCAATTTCTGTGTTTCATCATCAATAAGAAGGTCCTAGGGATACAGTAAACCTGAAGTGAAGCATCGGAATCAAAAACTGTACTCACAGGAGAGATTCAAATCATAGAAAGTTAGAGTGGCACTCCTCATGTACTTGAGTCGGTATTGTGCCTTTTGTATTTAATTCGGGTGCAATTTCTGTGTTTCATCGTCAAAAAGAAGGTCCAAGGGATACAGTGAACCTAAAGTGAAGCATCGGAATCTAAAACTGGACTCACAGGAGAGTTTCAAATCATAGAAAGTTAGAATGTCAGTCCTCTTGTACTTAAGTCGGCATTGTGCCTTTTGTACTAAATTCAGATTCAATTTCTGTGTTTCATCGTCAATAAGAATGTTTAAGGGATACAGTAGACCTTAAGTGAAGCATCAGAATCTAAAACTGGACTCACAAGAGAGGTTCAAATCATAGAGAGTTAGAGTGTCACTCCTCTTGTACCAAGTTGGTATTGTGCCGTTTGTATTAAATTTGGATGCAATTTCTGTGTTTCATCGTCAATAAGAAGGAGCAAGGTATTCAGGAAACCTGAAGTGAAGCATCGGAATCTAAAACTGGACTCACAGGAGAGGTTCAAATCATAGAAAATGAGAGTGTCAGTCCTCTTGTACTTAAGTCGGCATTGTTGCATTTGTATTTAATTAGGATGAAATATCTGTGTTTCATCGTCAATAAGAAGGTCCAGGGGCTACAGTAAACCTGAAGTGAAGCATCGGAATCTAAAACTGGACTCACAGGAGAGGTTCAAATCATAGAAAGTGAGAGTGTCATTACTCTTGTACTTTAGTCGCCATTGTGATTTTTGTATTAAATTCGGATGCAATTTCTGTGTTTCATCGTCAATAAGAAGGTGCAAGGGATACAGTAAACCTGAAGTGAAGCATCGGAATCTAAAACTGAACTCACAGGAGAGGTTCAAATCATAGAAAGTTAGAGTGTCAGTCCTCTTGTACTTAAGTCGGCATTGTGCCTTTTATATTAAATTTGGATGCAAACTCTGTGTTTCATCGTCAATAAGAAGGTCCAAGGGATACAGTAAACCTGAGGTGAAGCATCGGAATCTAAAGCTGGACTCACAGGGGAGGTTCAAATCATAGAAAATTAGAGTGTCAGTCCTCTTGTACTTAAGTCGGCATTGTGATTTTTGAATTTAATTCCGATGCAATTTCTCTGTTTCAACGTCAATAAGAACGTCCAAGGGATACAGTAAACCTGGAGTGAAGCATCGGAATCTGAAACTGGACTCACAGGAGAGATTCAAATCATAGAAAGTGAGAGTGTCAGTCATCTTTTACTTAAGTGGGCATTGTGCGTTATGAATTTAATTCCGATGCAATTTCTGTGTTTCATCTTCAATAAGAGGGTCCAAGGGATACAGTAAACCTGACGTGAAGCATCGCAATCTAAAACTGGACTCTCAGGAGAAGTTCAAATCACAGAAAGTGTGAGTGTCAGTCCTCTTGTACTTAAGTCGGCGTTGTGCCATTTGTATTAATTTCGGATGCAATTTCTGTGTTTCATCGTCAATAAGAACGTCCAAGGGATACAGTAAACCTGAACTGAAGCATCGGAATCTAAGACTGGACTCACAGGAGAGATTCAAATCATAGATAGTTAGAGTGTCACTCCTCTTGTACTTAAGTCGGTATTGTGCCTTTTTAATTAAATTCGGATGCAATTTATGTGTTTCATCGTCAATAAGAAGGACCAAGGGATACAGTAAACCTGAAGTGAAGCATCGGAATCTAAAACTGGACTCACAGGAGAGGTTCAAATCATAGAAAGTTAGAGTGTCAGTCCTCATGCACTTAAGTCAGCATTGTGCCTTTTGTATTAAATTTCGATGCAAACTCTGTGTTTCATCTTCAATAAGAACGTCCAAGGGATACAGTAAACTTGAAGTGAAGCATCGGAATCTAAAACTGGACTCACAGGAGAGGATCAAATCATAGAATGTTAGAGTGTCAGTCCTCTTGTACTTAAGTCGGCATTGTGATTTTTGAAATTATTTCAGATGCAATTTCTGTGTTTCATCGTCAATAAGAAGGTCCAAGGGATACAGTAAACCTGAACTGAAGCATCGGAATCTAAGACTGGACTCACAGGAGAGATTCAAATCATAGATAGTTAGAGTGTCACTCCTCTTGTACTTAAGTCGGTATTGTGCCTTTTTTATTAAATTCGGATGCAATTTAGGTGTTTCATCGTCAATAAGAAGGACCAAGGGATACAGTAAACCTGAAGTGAAGCATCGGAATCTAAAACTGGACTCACAGGAGAGGTTCAAGTCATAGAAAGTGAGAGTGTCAGTCCTCTTTTACTTAAGTCGGCATTGTGCGTTTTGAATTTAATTCCGATGCAATTTCTGTGTTTCATCTTCAATAAGAAGGTCCAAGGGATATAGTAAACCTGAAGTGAAGCATCGGAATCTGAAACTGGACTCTTAGGAGAGGTTCAAATCATAGAAAGTGAGAGTGTCAGTCCTCTTGTACTTAAGTCGGCATTGTGTCATTTGTAATAAATTCGGGTGCAATTTCTGTGTTTCATCGTCAATAAGAAGGTCCAAGGGATACAGTAAACCTGAAGTGAAGCATCGGAATCTAAAACTGGACTCACAGGAAAGGTTCAAATCATAGAAAGTGAGAGTGTCACTCCTCTTGTACTTAAGTCGGCATTGTGCCTTTTATATTAAATTTGGATGCAAACTCTGTGTTTCATCGTCAATAAGAAGGTCCAAGGGATACAGTAAACCTGAGGTGAAGCATAGGAATCTAAAGCTGGACTCACAGGGGAGGTTCAAATCATAGAAAGTTAGAGTGTCAGTCCTCTTGTACTTAAGTCGGCATTGTGATTTTTGAATTTAATTCCGATGCAATTTCTCTGTTTCAACGTCAATAAGAGGGTCCAAGGGATACAGTAAACCTGACGTGAAGCATCGCAATCTAAAACTGGACTCTCAGGAGAAGTTCAAATCACAGAAAGTGAGAGTGTCAGTCCTCTTGTACTTAAGTCGGCGTTGTGCCATTTGTATTAATTTCGGATGCAATTTCTGTGTTTCATCGTCAATAAGAACGTCCAAGGGATACAGTAAACCTGAACTGAAGCATCGGAATCTAAGACTGGACTCACAGGAGAGATTCAAATCATAGATAGTTAGAGTGTCACTCCTCTTGTACTTAAGTCGGTATTGTGCCTTTTTTATTAAATTCGGATGCAATTTATGTGTTTCATCGTCAATAAGAAGGACCAAGGGATACAGTAAATCTGAAGTGAAGCATCGGAATCTAAAACTGGACTCACAGGAGAGGTTCAAATCATAGAAAGTTAGAGTGTCAGTCCTCTTTTACTTAAGTCAGCATTGTGCCTTTAGTATTAAATTTCGATGCAAACTCTGTGTTTCATCTTCAATAAGAACGTCCAAGGGATACAGTAAACTTGAAGTGAAGCATCGGAATCTAAAACTGGACTCACAGAGGAGGATCAAATCATAGAATGTTAGAGTGTCAGTCCTCTTGTACTTAAGTCGGCATTGTGATTTTTGAAATTAATTCAGATGCAATTTCTGTGTTTCATCGTCAATAAGAAGGTCCAAGGGATACAGTAAACCTGAACTGAAGCATCGGAATCTAAGACTGGACTCACAGGAGAGATTCAAATCATAGATAGTTAGAGTGTCACTCCTCTTGTACTTAAGTCGGTATTGTGCCTTTTTTATTAAATTCGGATGCAATTTATGTGTTTCATCGTCAATAAGAAGGACCAAGGGATACAGTAAACCTGAAGTGAAGCATCGGAATCTAAAACTGGACTCACAAGAGAGGTTCAAATCATAGAGAGTTAGAGAGTGACTCCTCTTGTACCAAGTTGGTAATGTGCCATTTGTATTAAATTCGGATGCAATTTCTGTGTTTCGTCCTCAATAAGAAGGTCCAAGGGATACAGTAAACCTGAAGTGAAGCATCGGAATCTAAAACTGGACTCACAGGAGAGGTTCAAGTCATAGAAAGTGAGAGTGTCAGTCCTCTTTTACTTAAGTCGGCATTGTGCGTTTTGAATTTAATTCCGATGCAATTTCTGTGTTTCATCTTCAATAAGAAGGTCCAAGGGATATAGTAAACCTGAAGTGAAGCATCGGAATCTAAAACTGGACTCTTAGGAGAGGTTCAAATCATAGAAAGTGAGAGTGTCAGTCCTCTTGTACTTAAGTCGGCATTGTGTCATTTGTAATAAATTCGGGTGCAATTTCTGTGTTTCATCGTCAATAAGAAGGTCCAAGGGATACAGTAAACCTGAAGTGAAGCATCGGAATCTAAAACTGGACTCACAGGAAAGGTTCAAATCATAGAAAGTGAGAGTGTCACTCCTCTTGTACTTGAGTCGGTATTGTGCTTTTGTATTAAATTGGGGAGCAATTTCTGTGTTTCATCGTCAATAAGAATGTCGAAGGGGTACAGTAAACCTGAAGTGAAGCATCGGAATCTAAAACTGGATTCACAGAAGAGGTTCAAATCATAGAAAGTTAGAATGTCAGTCCTCTTGTACTTAAGTCGGCATTGTGCCCTTTGTATTAAATTCGGATGCAATTTCTGTGTTTCATCGTCAATAAGAAGGAGCAAGGTATTCAGTAAACCTGAAGTGAAGCATCGGAATCTAAAACTGGACTCACAGGAGTGGTTCAAATCATAGAAAATGAGAGTGTCAGTCCTCTTGTACCTAAGTCGGCATTGTGGCATTTGTATTTAATTAGGATGAAATATCTGTGTTTCACCGTCAATATTAAGGTCCAAGGGATACAATAAACCTGAAGTGAAGCATAGGAATCTAAAACTGGACTCACAGCAGAGGTTCAAAGCATAGAAAGTTAGAGTGTCACTCCTCTTGTACATGAGTCGGTATTGTGCTTTTGTATTAAATTGGGGAGCAATTTCTGTGTTTCATCGTCAATAAGAATGTCCAAGGGATACAGTAAACCTGAAGTGAAGTATCGGAATCTAAAACTGGATACGCTGGAGAGGTTCAAATCATAGAAAGTTAGAAAGTCAGTCCTGTTGTACTTAAGTCGGCATTGTGCCTTTTGTATTAAATTCGGATGCAATTTCTGTGTCTCATCGTCAATAAGAAGGAGCAAGGTATACAGTAAACCTGAAGTTAAGCATCGGAATCTAAAACTGGAGTCACTGGAGAGGTTCAAATCACAGAAAATGAGAGTGTCAGTCCTCTTGTACTTAAGCCGGCATTGTGGCATTTGTATTTAATTTGGATGGAATTTCTGTGTTTAATCGTCAATAAGAAGGTCCATGGGATACAGTAAACCTGAAGTGAAGCATCAGAATCTAAAACTGGACTCACAGTAGAGGTTCAATTCATAGAAAGAGAGAGTGTCAGTACTCTTGTACTTTAGTCGCAATTGTGATTTTTGTATTAAATTCGGATGCAATTTCTGTGTTTCATCGTCAATAAGAAGGTCCAAGGGATACAGTATACCTGAAGTGATGCATCGGAAGCTTAAACTGGACACACAGGAGAGGTTCAAATCATAGAAAGTTAGAGTGTCAGTCCTCTTGTACTTAAGTCGGCATTGTACATTTTGTATTAAATTCGGATGCAAACTCTGTGTTTCATCGTCAATAAGCAGGTCCAAGGGATACAGTAAACCTGAAGTGAAGCATCGGAACCTAAAACAGGACTCACAGGAGAGGTTCACATCATAGAAACTGAGAGTGTCAGTCCTCTTGTACCTAAGTCGGCATTGTGTCTTTTGAATTTATTTCCGATGCAATTTCTGTGTTTCATCGTCAATAAGAAGGTGCAAGGTATACAGTAAACCTGATGTGAAGCATCGGAATCTAAAACTGGACTCACAGGAGAGGTTCAAATCATAGAAAATGAGAGTAATAGTCCACTTCTACTTAGGTCGGCATTGTGCCTTTTGTATTTAATTCCGATGCATTTTCTGTGTTTCATCGTCAATAAGAAGGTGCAAAGGATACAGTAAACCTGAAGTGTAGCATCGGAATCTGAAACTGGACTCACAGGAGAGATTCAAATCATAGAATGTTAGAGTGTCACTCCTCTTGTACTTAAGTCGGTATTGTGCCTTTTGTATTAAATTCGGATGCAACTTCTGTTTTTCATCGTCAATAAGAAGGTCCAAGGGATACAGTAAACCTGAAGTGAAGCATCGGAATCTAAAACTGGACTCACAGGAGAGGTTCAAATCATAGAAAGTTAGAGTGTCAGTCCTCTTGTACTTCAGTCGGCATTGTGCTTTTATATTAAATTCGGATGCAAACTCTGTGTTTCATCGTCAATAAGAAGGTCCAAGGGATACAGTAAACCTGAAGGGAAGCATCGGAATCCAAAACTGGACTTACACGAGAGGTTCAAATCATAGAAAGTTAGAGTGTCAGTCCTCTTGTACTTAATTCGTCATTGTGATTTTTGAATTTAATTCCGATGCAATTTCTGTGTTTCATCGTCAATAAGAACGTCCAAGGGATACAGTAAACCTGAAGTGAAGCATCGGAATCTAAAACTGGACTCACAGTAGAGGTTCAATTCATAGAAAGAGAGAGTGTCAGTACTCTCGTACTTTAGTCGCCATTGTGATTTTTGTATTAAATTCGGATGCAATTTCTGTGTTTCATCGTCAATAAGAAGGTCCAAGGGATACAGTATACCTGAAGTGATGCATCGGAAGCTTAAACTGGACACACAGGAGAGGTTCAAATCATAGAAAGTTAGAGTGTCAGTCCTCTTGTACTTAAGTCGGCATTGTACATTTTGTATTAAATTCGGATGCAAACTCTGTGTTTCATCGTCAATAAGCAGGTCCAAGGGATACAGTAAACCTGAAGTGAAGCATCGGAACCTAAAACAGGACTCACAGGAGAGGTTCACATCATAGAAACTGAGAGTGTCAGTCCTCTTGTACCTAAGTCGGCATTGTGTCTTTTGAATTTATTTCCGATGCAATTTCTGTGTTTCATCGTCAATAAGAAGGTGCAAGGTATACAGTAAACCTGATGTGAAGCATCGGAATCTAAAACTGGACTCACAGGAGAGGTTCAAATCATAGAAAATGAGAGTAATAGTCCACTTCTACTTAGGTCGGCATTGTGCCTTTTGTATTTAATTCCGATGCATTTTCTGTGTTTCATCGTCAATAAGAAGGTGCAAAGGATACAGTAAACCTGAAGTGAAGCATCGGAATCTGAAACTGGACTCACAGGAGAGATTCAAATCATAGAATGTTAGAGTGTCACTCCTCTTGTACTTAAGTCGGTATTGTGCCTTTTGTATTAAATTCGGATGCAACTTCTGTTTTTCATCGTCAATAAGAAGGTCCAAGGGATACAGTAAACCTGAAGTGAAGCATCGGAATCTAAAACTGGACTCACAGGAGAGGTTCAAATCATAGAAAGTTAGAGTGTCAGTCCTCTTGTACTTCAGTCGGCATTGTGCTTTTATATTAAATTCGGATGCAAACTCTGTGTTTCATCGTCAATAAGAAGGTCCAAGGGATACAGTAAACCTGAAGGGAAGCATCGGAATCTAAAACTGGAGTCACTGGAGAGGTTCAAATCACAGAAAATGAGAGTGTCAGTCCTCTTGTACTTAAGCCGGCATTGTGTCATTTGTATTTAATTTGGATATAATTTCTGTGTTTAATCGTCAATAAGAAGGTCCATGGGATACAGTAAACCTGAAGTGAAGCATCAGAATCTAAAACTGGACTCACAGTAGAGGTTCAATTCATAGAAAGAGAGAGTGTCAGTACTCTTGTACTTTAGTCGCCATTGTGATTTTTGTATTAAATTCGGATGCAATTTCTGTGTTTCATCGTCAATAAGAAGGTCCAAGGGATACAGTATACCTGAAGTGATGCATCGGAAGCTTAAACTGGACACACAGGAGAGGTTCAAATCATAGAAAGTTAGACTGTCAGTCCTCTTGTACTTAAGTCGGCATTGTACATTTTGTATTAAATTCGGATGCAAACTCTGTGTTTCATCGTCAATAAGCAGGTCCAAGGGATACAGTAAACCTGAAGTGAAGCATCGGAACCTAAAACAGGACTCACAGGAGAGGTTCACATCATAGAAACTGAGAGTGTCAGTCCTCTTGTACCTAAGTCGGCATTGTGTCTTTTGAATTTATTTCCGATGCAATTTCTGTGTTTCATCGTCAATAAGAAGGTGCAAGGTATACAGTAAACCTGATGTGAAGCATCGGAATCTAAAACTGGACTCACAGGAGAGGTTCAAATCATAGAAAATGAGAGTAATAGTCCACTTCTACTTAGGTCGGCATTGTGCCTTTTGTATTTAATTCCGATGCATTTTCTGTGTTTCATCGTCAATAAGAAGGTGCAAAGGATACAGTAAACCTGAAGTGAAGCATCGGAATCTGAAACTGGACTCACAGGAGAGATTCAAATCATAGAATGTTAGAGTGTCACTCCTCTTGTACTTAAGTCGGTATTGTGCCTTTTGTATTAAATTCGGATGCAACTTCTGTTTTTCATCGTCAATAAGAAGGTCCAAGGGATACAGTAAACCTGAAGTGAAGCATCGGAATCTAAAACTGGACTCACAGGAGAGGTTCAAATCATAGAAAGTTAGAGTGTCAGTCCTCTTGTACTTCAGTCGGCATTGTGCTTTTATATTAAATTCGGATGCAAACTCTGTGTTTCATCGTCAATAAGAAGGTCCAAGGGATACAGTAAACCTGAAGGGAAGCATCGGAATCTAAAACTGGACTTACACGAGAGGTTCAAATCATAGAAAGTGAGAGTGTCAGTCCTCTTTTACTTAAGTCGGCATTGTGCGTTTTGAATTTAATTCCGATGCAATGTCTTTGTTTCATCTTCAATAAGAAGGTCCAAGGGATATAGTAAACCTAAAGTGAAGCATCGGAATCTAAAACTGGACTCTTAGGAGAGGTTCAAATCATAGAAAGTGAGAGTGTCAGTCCTCTTGTACTTAAGTCGGCATTGTGCTTTTGTATTAAATTGGGGAGCAATTTCTGTGTTTCAGCGTCAATAAGAATGTCGAATTGGTACAGTAAACCTGAAGTGAAGCATCGGAATCTGAAACTGGACTCACAGGAGAGGTTCAAATCATAGAAAGTTAGAGTGTCAGTCCTCTTGTACTTAAGTCGGCATTGTGTCATTTGTATTAAATTCGGGTGCAATTTCTGTGTTTCATCGTCAATAAGCAGGTCCAAGGGATACAGTAAACCTGAAGTGAAGCATCGGAATCTAAAACTGGACTCACAGGAGTGGTTCAAATCATAGAAAATGAGAGTGTCAGTCCTCTTGTACTTAAGTCGGCATTGTGGCATTTGTATTTAATTAGGATAAAATATCTGTGTTTCATCGTCAATAAGAAGGTCCAAGGGATACAGTAAACCTGAAGTGAAGCATCGGAATCTAAAACTGGACTCACAGGAGAGGTTCAAAACATAGGAAGTTAGAGTGTCAGTCCTCTTGTACTTAAGTCGGCATTGTGCCTTTTATATTAAATTCGTATGCAAACTCTGTTTCATCGTCAATAAGAAGGTCCAAGGGATACAGTAAACCTGAAGTGAAGCATCGGAATCTAAAACTGGGCTCACAGGAGAGGTTCAAATCATAGAAAGTTAGAGTGTCAGTCCTCATGCACTTAAGTCGTCATTGTGATTTTTGAATGTGATTCCGATGCAATTTCTGTGTTTCATCGTCAATAAGAAGGTCCAAGGGATACAGTAAACCTGGATTGAAGCATCGGAATCTGAAATTGGACTCACAGGAGAGGTTCAAATCATAGAAAGTGAGAGTGTCAGTCCTGTTTTACTTAAGTCGGCATTGTGCGTTTTGAATTTAATTCCGATGCAATTTCTGTGTTTCATCGTCAATAAAAAGGTCCAAGGGGTACAGTAAACCTGAAGTGAAGCATCGGAATCTAAAACTGGACCACAGGAATGGTTCAAATCATAGAAAGTGAGAGTGTCCGTCCTCTTGTACTTATGTCGGCATTGTGGCATTTGTGTTAAATTCGGATGCAATTTCTGTGTTTCATCGTCAATAAGAAGGTCCAAGGGATACAATAAACCTGAAGTGAAGCATCGGAATCTAAAACTGGACTCACAGGAGAGGTTCAAATCATAGAAAGTTAGAGTGTCACTCCTCTTGTACTTGACTCGGTATTGTGCTTTTGTATTAAATTGGGGAGCAATTTCTGTATTTCATCGTCAATAAGAATGTCCAAGGGATACAGAAAACCTGAAGTGAAGCATCGGAATCTAAAACTGGATACGCAGGAGAGGTTCAAATCATAGAAAGTTAGAAAGTCAGTCCTCTTGTACTTAAGTCGGCATTGTGCCTTTTGTATTAAATTCGGATGCAATTTCTGTGTCTCATCGACAATACGAAGGAGCAAGGTATACAGTAAACCTGAAGTGAAGCATCGGAATCTAAAACTGGACTACAGGAGAGGTTCAAATAATAGAAAGTTAGAGTGTCAGTCCTCTTGTACTTAAGTCGGCATTATGCCTTTTGTATTAAATTCGGATGGAAACTCTGTGTTTCATCGTTAATAAGAAGGTCCAAGGGATACAGTAAACCTGAAGTGAAGCATCGGAATCTAAAACTGGACTCACAGGAGAGGTTCAAATCATAGAAAGTTAGAGTGTCAGTCCTCTTGTACTTAAGTCGGCATTGTGAATTTTGAATTTAATTCGGATGCAATTTCTGTGTTTCATCGTCAATATGGAGGTCCCAGGGATACAGTAAACCTGGAGTGAAGCAACGGAATCTGAGACTGGACTCACAGGAGAGGTTCAAATCATGGAAAGTTAGAGTGCCAATCCTCTTGTACTTAAGTCGGCATTGTGGCATTTGTATTAAATTCGGATAACATTTCTGTGTTTCTTCGTCAATAAGAAGGTCCAAGGGATACAGTAAAACTGAAGTGAAGCATCGGAATCTAAAACTGGACTCACAGGAGAGGTTCAAATCATAGAAAAAGAGAGTGTCAGTCCTCTTGTACTTAAGTCGCCATTGTGACTTTTGTATTAAATTCAGATGCAATTTCTGTGTTTCATCGTCAATAAGATGATTCAATGGATACAGTAAACCTGAAGTGAAGCATCGGAATCTTAAACTGGACTCACAGGAGAGGTTCAAATCATAGAAAGTTAGAGTGCCAGTCCTCTTGTACTTAAGTCGGCATTGTTCCTTTTGTATTAAATTCGGATGTAAACTTTGTGTTTCATCGTCAATAAGAAGGTCCAAGGGATTCAGTAAACCTGAAGTGAAGCATCGGAATCTAAAACTGGACTCACAGGAGAGGTTCAAATCAAAGAAAGTGAGAGTGTCAGCCCTCTTTTACTTAAGTCGGCATTGTGCCTTTTGTATTAAATTCGGATGCAATTTCTGTGTTTCATCGTCAATAAGAAGGTCCAAGGGATACAGTAAACCTGAAGTGAAGCATCGGAAACTAAAACTGGACTCACAGGAGAGGTTCAAATCATAGAAAGTTAGAATGTCAGTCCTCTTGTACTTAAGTCGGCATTGTGCCTTTTGTATTAAATTCGGATGCAATTTCTGTGTTTCATCGTCAATAAGAACTTGCAAGGTATACTGTAAAAATGAAGTGAAGCATCGGAATCTAAAACTGGACTCACAGGAGAGGTTCAAATCATAGAAAGTGAGAGTGTCAGTCCTCTTGTACTTAAGTCGACATTGTGCCATTTGTATTAAATTCGGATGCAATTCCTGTGTTTCATAGTCAATAAGAAGGTCCAAGGAATACAGTAAACCTGAAGTGATGCATCGGAATCTGAAACTGGACTCACAGGAGAGGTTCAAATCATAGAAAGTTAGAATGTCAGTCCTCTTGTACTTAAGTCGGCATTGTTGCATTTGTATTAAATTCGGATGAAATTTCTGTGTTTCATCGTCAATAAGAAGGTCCAAGGGATACAGTAAAACTGAAGTGAAGCATCGGAATCTAAAACTGGACTCTTGGGAGCCGTTCAAATCGTTGAAAGTGAGACTGTCAGTCCTCTTGTACTTAAGTCGCCATTGTGATTTTTGTATTAAAATCGGATGGAATTTCTGTCTTTCATCGTCAATAAGAAGATCCAAGGGATACAGTAAACCTGAAGTGAAGCATCGGAATCTTAAACTGGACTCACAGGAGACGTTCATATCATAGAAAGTTAGAGTGTCAGTCCTTTTGTACATAAGTCGGCATTGTACCTTTTGTATTAAATTCGGATGCAAACTCTGTGTTTCATCGTCAATAAGAAGGTCCAAGGGATACAGTAAACCTGAAGTGAAGCATCGGAATCTAAAACTGGACTCACAGGAGAGGTTCAAATCATAGAAAGTGAGAGTGTCAGTCCTCTTCTACTTACGTCGGCATTGTGCCTTTTGAATTTAATCCCGAAGCAATTTCTGTGTTTCATCGTCATTAAGAAGGTCCAAGGGATACAGTAACCCTGAAGTGAAGCATCGGAGTCTAAAACTGGACTCACAGGAGAGATTCAAATCATTGAAAGTTATAGTGTCACTCCTCTTGTACTTTAGTCGGTATTGTGCCTTTTGTATTAAATTCGGATGCAATTTCTGTGTTTCATCGGCAATAAGAAGGTCCAAGGAATACAGTAAACCTTATGTGAAGCATCGGAATCTAAAACTGCACTCGCAGGAGAGGTTCAAATCATAGAATGTTAGAGTGTCAGTCCTCTTTTACTTAAGTCGGCATTGTGCCTTTTGTATTAAATTCGGATGCAATTTATGTGTTTCATCGTCAATAAGAAGGTCCAAGGGATACAGTAAACCTGAAGTGAAGCATCGGAATTTAAAACTGGGCTCACTGCAGAGGTTCAAATCATAGAAAATTAGAATGTCAGTCCTCTTGTACTTAAGTCGGCATTGTGCCTTTTGTATTAAATTCGGATGCAATTTCTGTGTTTCATCGTCAATAAGAAGGTGCAAGGTATACTGTAAATCTGAAGTGTAGCATCGGAATCTAAAACTGGACTCACAGGAGAGGTTCAAATCATAGAAAGTGAGAGTGTTAGTCCTCTTGTACTTACGTCGACATTGTGGCATTTGTATTAAATTCGGATGCAATTTCTGTGTTTCATCGTCAATTGGAAGGTCCAAGGGATACAATAAACCTGAAGTGAAGCATTGGAATCTAAAACTGGACTCACAGGAGAGGTTCAAATCATAGAGAGTTAGTGTGTTAGTCCTCTTTTATTTAAGTCGGCATTGTGGCTTTTGCATTAAATTCCGATGCAATTTCTATGTTTCATTGTCAATAAGAAGGTGCAAGGTATACAGTAAACCTGAAGTGAAGCATCGGAATTTAAAACCGGACTCACAGGAGAGGTTCAAATCATAGAAAGAGAGAGTGTCAGTCCTCTTGTACTTAAGTTGGCATTGTGCCATTTGTATTAAATTCGGATGCAATTCCTGTGTTTCATAGTCAATAAGAAGGTCCAAGGAATACAGTAACACTGAATTGAAACATCGGAATCTAAAACTGGACTCACAGGAGAGGTTCAATTCATAGAAAGTAAGAGTGTCAGTCCTCTTGTACTTAAGTCGGCATTGTACCTTTTGTATTAAATTCGGATGCAAACTCTGTGTTTCATCGTCAATAAATAGGTCCAAGGGATACAGTAAACCTGAAGTGAAGCATCGGGATCTAAAACTGGACTCATAGGAGAGGTTCAAATCATAGAAAGTGAGAGTGGCAGTCCTCTTGTAGTTAAGTCGGTATTGTTCATTTCGAATTTAATTCCGATGCAATTTCTGTGTTTCATAGTCAATAAGAAGGTGCAAGGTATGCAGTAAACCTGAAGTGAAGTATCGGAATCTGAAACTGGACTCACAGGAGAGGTTCGTATCATAGAAAGTGAGAGTGTCACTAGTCTTGTACTTAAGTCGCCATTGTGCCTTTTGTATTAAATTCGGATGGAATTTCTGTGTTTCATCGTCAATAAGAAGGTCCAAGGGATACAGTAAACCTGAAGTGAAGCTTCGGAATCTCAAACTGGACTCACAGGAGAGGTTCAAATCATAGAAAGTTAGAGTGTCAGTCCTCATCTACATAGGTCGGCATTGTGCCTTTTGAATTTAATTCCGATGCAATTTCTGTGTTTCATCGTCAATAAGAAGGTCCAAAGAATACAGTAAACCTGAAGTGAAGCATCGGAATCTAAAACTGAACTCACAGGAGAGATTCAAATCATAGATACATAGAGTGTCACTCTTCTTGTACTTAAGTCGGTATTGTGCCTTTTGTATTAAATTCGGATGCAATTTCTGTGTTTCATCGTCAATAAGAAGGTCCAAGGGATACAGTAAACCTGAAGTGAAGCATCGGAATCTAAATCTGGACTCACAGGAGAGTTTCAAATCATAGAAAGTTAGAATCTCAGTCCTCTTGTACTTAAGTCGGCATTGTGCCTTTTGTATTAAATTCGGATGCAATTTCTGTGTTTCATCTTCAATAAGAGGGTGCAAGGTATACTGTAAACCTGAAGTGAAGCATCGGAATCTAAAACTGGACTCACAGGAGAGGTTCAAATCATAGAAAGTGAGAGTGTCAGTCCTCTTGTACTTAAGTCGACATTGTGCCATTTGTATTAAATTCGGATGCAATTTGTGTGTTTCATCGTCAATAAGAAGGTCCAAGGGATACAGTAAACCTGAAATAAAGCATCTAAATCTAAAACTGGACTCACAGAAGAGGTTCAAATCGTAGAAAGTTAGAGTGTTAGTCCTCTTTTATTTAAGTCGCCATTTTGGCTTTTGCATTAAATTCCGATGCAATTTCTATGTTTCATCGTCAATAAGAAGGTGCAAGCTATACTGTAAACCTGAAGTGAAGCATCGGAATTTAAAACCGGACTCACAGGAGAGGTTCAAATCATAGAAAGAGAGAGTGTCAGTCCTCTTGTACATAAGTTGGCATTGTGCCATTTGTATTTAATTCGGATGTAATTCCTGTGTTTCATAGTCAATAAGAAGGTCCAAGGAATATAGTAAACCTGAAGTGAAACATTGGAATCTAAAACTGGACTCACAGGAGAGGTTCAAATCATAGAAAGTAAGAGTGTCAGTCCTCTTGTACTTAAGTCGGCATTGTATCTTTTGTATTAAATTTGGATGCAAACTCTGTGTTTCATCGTCAATAAAAAGGTCCAAGGGATACAGTAAACCTGAAGTGAAGCATCGGGATCTAAAACTGGACTCATAGGAGAAGTTCAAATCATAGAAAGTGAGATTGTCAGTCCTCTTGTAGTTACGACGGTATTGTGCTCTTTGAATTTAATTCCGATGCAATTTCTGTGTTTCATCGTCAATAAGAAGGTACAAGGTATGCAGTAAACCTGAAGTGAAGCATCGGAATCTGAAACTGGACTCACAGGAGAGGTTCACATCATAGAAAGTGAGAGTGTCAGTAGTCTTGTACTTAAGTCGCCATTGTGCCTTTTGTATTAAATTCGGATGCAATTTCTGTGTTTCATCGTCAATAAGAAGGTCCAAGGGATACAGTAAACCTGAAGTGAAGCTTCGGAACCTAAAACTGGACTCACAGGAGAGGTTCAAATCGTAGGAAATTAGAGTGTCAGTCCTTTTAGACTTAAGTCGGCATTGTGACTTTTGTATTAAATTCGGATGCAAACTCTGTGTTTCATCGTCAATTAGAATGTCCAAGGGATACAGTAAACCTGAAGTGATGCATCGGAATCTGAAACTGGACTCACAGGAGAGGTTCAAATCATAGAAAGTGAGAGTGTCAGTCCTCTTGTACTTAAGTCGGCATTGTGCCATTTGTATTAAATTCGGGTGCAATTTCTGTGTTTCATCGTCAATAAGAAGGTCCAAGGGATACAGTAAACCTGAAGTGAAACATCGGAATCTAAAACCGGACTCACAGGAGAGCTTCAAACCATAGAAAGTAAGAGTGTCATTCCTCTTGTACTTAAGTCAGCATTGTACCTTTTGTATTATATATGGATGCAAACTCTGTGTTTCGTCGTCAATTAGAAGGTCCAAGGGATACAGTAAACCTGAAGTGATGCATCGGAATCTGAAACTGGACTCACAGGAGAGGTTCAAATCATAGAAAGTTAGAATGTCAGTCCTCTTGTACTTAAGTCGGCATTGTTGCATTCGTATTAAATTCGGATGAAATTTCTGTGTTTCATCGTCAATAAGAAGGTCCAAGGGATACAGTAAAACTGAAGTGAAGCATCGGAATCTAAAACTGGACTCACAGGAGAGGTTCAAATCGTAGAAAGTGAGAGTGTCAGTCCTCTTTTACTTAAGTCGCCATTGTGATTTTTGTATTAAATTCGGATGGAATTTCTGTGTTTCATCGTCAATAAGAAGATCCAAGGGATACAGTAAACCTGAAGTGAAGCATCGGAATCTTAAACTGGACTCACAGGAGACGTTCAAATCATAGAATGTTAGAGTGTCAGTCCTTTTGTACTTAAGTCGGCATTGTACCTTTTGTATTAAATTCGGATGCAAACTCTGTGTTTCATCGTCAATAAGAAGGTCCAAGGGATACAGTAAACCTGAAGTGAAGCATCGGAATCTAAAACTGGACTCACAGGAGAGGTTCAAATCATAGAAAGTGAGAGTGTCAGTCCTCTTCTACTTACGTCGGCATTGTGCTTTTTGAATTTAATCCCGATGCAATTTCTGTGTTTCATCGTCATTAAGAAGGTCCAAGGGATGCAGTAACCCTGAAGTGAAGCATCGGAGTCTAAAACTGGACTCACAGGAGAGATTCAAATCATTGAAAGTTATAGTTGAACTCCTCTTGTACTTTAGTCGGTATTGTGCCTTTTGTATTAAATTCGGATGCAATTTCTGTGTTTCATCGGCAATAAGAAGGTCCAAGGGATACAGTAAACCTTAAGTGAAGCATCGGAATCTAAAACTGCACTCGCAGGAGAGGTTCAAATCATAGAATGTTAGACTGTCAGTCCTCTTTTACTTAAGTCGGCATTGTGCCTTTTGTATTAAATTCTGATGCAATTTCTGTGTTTCATCGTCAATAAGAAGGTCCAAGGGATACAGTAAACCTGAAGTGTAGCATCGGAATTTAAAACTGGGCTCACTGCAGAGGTTCAAATCATAGAAAGTTAGAATGTCAGTCCTCTTGTACTTAAATCGGCATTGTGCCTTTTGTATTAAATTCGGATGCAATTTCTGTGTTTCATCGTCAATAAGAAGGTGCAAGGTATACTGTAAATCTGAAGTGAAGCATCGGAATCTAAAACTGGACTCACAGGAGAGGTTCAAATCATAGAAAGTGAGAGTGTTAGTCCTCTTGTACTTACGTCGACATTGTGGCATTTGTATTAAATTCGGATGCAATTTCTGTGTTTCATCGTCAATAGGAAGGTCCAAGGGATACAATAAACCTGAAGTGAAGCATTGGAATCTAAAACTGGACTCACAGGAGAGGTTCAAATCATAGAAAGTTAGTGTGTTAGTCCTCTTTTATTTAAGTCGGCATTGTGGCTTTTGCATTAAATTCCGATGCAATTTCTATGTTTCATTGTCAATAAGAAGGTGCAAGGTATACAGTAAACCTGAAGTGAAGCATCGGAATTTAAAACCGGACTCACAGGAGAGGTTCAAATCATAGAAAGAGAGAGTGTCAGTCCTCTTGTACTTAAGTTGGCATTGTGCCATTTGTATTAAATTCGGATGCAATTCCTGTGTTTCATAGTCAATAAGAAGGTCCAAGGAATACAGTAAACCTAAATTGAAACATCGGAATCTAAAACTGGACTCACAGGAGAGGTTCAATTCATAGAAAGTAAGAGTGTCAGTCCTCTTGTACTTAAGTCGGCATTGTACCTTTTGTATTAAATTCGGATGCAAACTTTGTGTTTCATCGTCAATAAATAGGTCCAAGGGATAGAGTAAACCTGAAGTGAAGCATCGGGATCTAAAACTGGACTCATAGGAGAGGTTCAAATCATAGAAAGTGAGAGTGGCAGTCCTCTTGTACTTAAGTTGGCATTGTGCCATTTGTATCAAATTCGGATGCATTTTCTGTGTTTCTTCGTCAATAAGAAGGTCCAAGGGATACATTAAACCTGAAGTGAAGCATCGGAATCTGAAACTGGACTCACAGGAGAGGTTCACATCATAGAAAGTGAGAGTGTCACTAGTCTTGTACTTAAGTCGACATTGTGCCTTTTGTATTAAATTCGGATGGAATTTCTGTGTTTCATCGTCAATAAGAAGGTCCAAGGGATACAGTAAACCTGAAGTGAAGCTTCGGAATCTCAAACTGGACTCACAGGAGAGGTTCAAATCATAGAAATTTAGAGTGTCAGTCCTTTTGTACTTAAGTCGGCATTGTGACTTTTGTATTAAATTCGGATGCCAACTCTGTGTTTCATCGTCAATTAGAAGGTCCAAGGGATACAGTAAACCTGAAGTGATGCATCGGAATCTGAAACTGGACTCACAGGAGAGGTTCAAATCATAGAAAGTGAGAGTGTCAGTCCTCTTGTACTTAAGTCGGCATTGTGCCATTTGTATTAAATTCGGGTGCAATTTCTGTGTTTCATCATCAATAAGAAGGTCCAAGGGATACAGTAAACCTGAAGTGAAGCATCGGAATCTAAAACTGGACTCACAGGAGAGGTTCAAATCCTAGAAAGTGAGAGTGTCAGTCCTCATCTACTTAGGTCGGCATTGTGCCTTTTGAATTTAATTCCGATGCAATTTCTGTGTTTCATCGTCAATAAGAAGGTCCAAAGAATACAGTAAACCTGAAGTGAAGCATCGGAATCTAAAACTGAACTCACAGGAGAGATTCAAATCATAGATACATAGAGTGTCACTCCTCTTGTACTTAAGTCGGTATTGTGCCTTTTGTATTAAATTCGGATGCAATTTCTGTGTTTCATCGTCAATAAGAAGGTCCAAGGGATACAGTAAACCTGAAGTGAAGCATCGGAATCTAAAACTGGACTCGCAGGAGAGTTTCAAATCATAGAAAGTTAGAATCTCAGTCCTCTTGTACTTAAGCCGGCATTGTGCCTTTTGTATTAAATTCGGATGCAATTTCTGTGTTTCATCGTCAATAAGAGGGTGCAAGGTATACTGTAAACCTGAAGTGAAGCATCGGAATCTAAAACTGGACTCACAGGAGAGGTTCAAATCATAGAAAGTGAGAGTGTCAGTCCTCTTGTACTTAAGTCGACATTGTGCCATTTGTATTAATTTCGGATGCAATTTGTGTGTTTCATCGTCAGTAAGAAGGTCCAAGGGATACAGTAAACCTGAAATAAAGCATCTAAATCTAAAACTGGACTCACAGGAGAGGTTCAAATCATAGAAAGTTAGAGTGTTAGTCCTCTTTTATTTAAGTCGGCATTGTGGCTTTTGCATTAAATTCCGATGCAATTTCTATGTTTCATCGTCAATAAGAAGGTGCAAGCTATACTGTAAACCTGAAGTGAAGCATGGGAATTTAAAACCGGACTCACAGGAGAGGTTCAAATCATAGAAAGAGAGAGTGTCAGTCCTCTTGTACATAAGTTGGCATTGTGCCATTTGTATTTAATTCGGATGTAATTCCTGTGTTTCATAGTCAATAAGAAGGTCCAAGGAATATGGTAAACCTGAAGTGAAACATTGGAATCTAAAACTGGACTCACAGGAGAGGTTCAAATCATAGAAAGTGAGAGTGTCAGTCCTCTTGTAGTTACGTCGGTATTGTGCACTTTGAATTTAATTCCGATGCAATTTCTGTGTTTCATCGTTAATAAGAAGGTACAAGGTATGCAGTAAACCTGAAGTGAAGCATCGGAATCTGAAACTGGACTCACAGGAGAGGTTCACATCATAGAAAGTGAGAGTGTCAGTAGTCTTGTACTTAAGTCGCCATTGTGCCTTTTGTATTAAATTCGGATGCAATTTCTGTGTTTCATCGTCAATAAGAAGGTCAAAGGGATACAGTAAACCAGAAGTGAAGCTTCGGAACCTAAAACTGGACTCACAGGAGAGGTTCAAATCGTAGAAAGTTAGAGTGTCAGTCCTTTTAGACTTAAGTCGGCATTGTGACTTTTGTATTAAATTCGGATGCAAACTCTGTGTTTCATCGTCAATTAGAATGTCCAAGGGATACAGTAAACCTGAAGTGATGCATCGGAATCTGAAACTGGACTCACAGGAGAGGTACAAATCATAGAAAGTGAGAGTGTCAGTCCTATTGTACTTAAGTCGGCATTGTGCTATTTGTATTAAATTCGGGTGCAATTTCTGTGTTTCATCGTCAATAAGAAGGTCCAAGGGATACAGTAAAAATGAAGTGAAGCATCGGAATCCAATACTGGACTCACAGGAGAGGTTCAAATCATAGAAAGTGAGAGTGTCAGTCCTCCTCTACTTAGGTCGGCTTTGTGCCTTTTGAATTTAATTTCCGATGCAATTTCTGTGTTTCATCGTCAATAAGAAGGTCCAAAGGATACAGTAAACCTGAAGTGAAGCATCGGAATCTAAAACTGAACTCACAGGAGAGATTCAAATCATAGATAGCTAGAATGTCACTCCTCTTGTACTTAAGTCGGTATTGTGCCTTTTGTATTAAATTCGGATGCAATTTCTGTGTTTCATCATCAATAAGAAGGTCCGAGGGATACAGTAAACCTTAAGTAAAGCATCGGAATCTAAAACTGGACTCACAGGAGAGGTTCAACTCATAGAAAGTTAAAGTGTCAGTCCTCTTGTACTTAAGTCGGCATTGTGCCTTTTGTATTAATTTCGGATGCAAACTCTGTCTTTTATCGTCAATAAGAGGGTCCAAGGGATACAGTAAGCCTGAGTTGAAGCATTGGAATCTAAAACTGGACTCACAGGAGAGGTTCAAATCATAGAAAGTTAGAGTGTCATTCCTCTTGTACTTAACTCTGCATTGTGATTTTTGAATTTAATTCCGATGCAATTTCTGTGTTTCATCGTTAATAAGAAGGTCCAAGGGGTACAGTAAACCTGGAATGAAGCATTGGAATCTAAGACTGGACTCACAGGAGAGGTTCAATTCATAGAAAGTTAGTGTGTCAGTCCTCATTTACTTAAGTCGGCATTGTGCCTTTTGTATTAAATTCCGATGCAATTTCTGTGTTTCATCGTCAATAAGAAGGTGCAAGGTATACAGTAAACCAGAAGTGAAGCATCGGAATCTAAAACTGGACTCACAGGAGAGGTTCAAATCATAGAAAGTGAGAGTGTCAGTCCTCTTGTACGTAAGTCGACATTGTGCCATTTGTATTAAATTCTGATGCAATTTCTATGTTTCATCGTCAATAAGAAAGCGCAAGGTATACAGTAAACCTGAATTGAAGCATCAGAATTTAAAACCGGTCTCACAGGAGAGGTTCAAATCATAGAAAGTGAGAGTGTCAGCCCTCTTGTACTTAAGTCGGCATTGTGCCATTTGTATTAAATTCGGATGCAACTTCTGTGTTTCATCGTCAATAATAAGGTCCAAGGGATGCAGTAAACCTGAGGGAAAGCATCGGAATCTAAAACTGGACTCACAGGAGAGGTTCAAATCTTAGAAAGTGAGTGTGGCAGTCCTCTCGTACTTAAGTCGCCATTGGGCCTTTTGTATTAAATTCGGATGCAAACTCTGTGTTTCATCGTCAATAAGAAGGTCCAAGGGATACAGTAAACCTGAAGTGAAGCATCGGAATCTAAAACCGGACTCACAGGACAGGTTCAAATCATAGAAAGTTAGATTGTCAGTCCTCTTGTACTTAAGTCGGCATTGTGCCTTTTAAATTTAATTCCGATGCAATTTGTGTGTTTCATCGTCAATAAGAAGGTCAAGGGATACAGTAAACCTGAAGTGAAGCATCGGAATCTAAAACTGGACTCACAGGAGAGGTTCAAATCATAAAAGTGAGAGTGTCACTCCTCTTGTACTTAAGTCGGTATTGTGCCTTTTGTATTAAATTCGGATGCAATTTCTGTGTTTCATCGTCAATAAGAAGGTCCAAGGGATACAGTAAACCTGAAGTGAAGCATCGGAATCAAAAACTGGACCCACAGGAAAGGTTCAAATCATAGAATGTGAGAGTGTCTGTCCTCTTGTACTTAAGTCGGCATTGTGGCATTTGTATTAAATTCGGATGCAATTTCTTTGTTTCATCGTCAATAAGAAAGTCCAAGGGATACAGTAAACCTGAAGTGAAGCATCGGAATCAAAAACTGGACTCACAGGAGAGGTTCAAATCATAGAAAGTTAGTGTGTCAGTCCTCATTTACTTAAGTCGGCATTGTGCCTTTTGTATTAAATTCCGATGCAATTTCTGTGTTTCATCGTCAATAAGAAGGTGCAAGGTATACAGTAAACCTGAATTGAAGCATCAGAATTTAAAACCGGTCTCACAGGAGAGGTTCAAATCATAGAAAGTGAGAGTGTCAGCCCTCTTGTACTTAAGTCGGCATTGTGCCATTTGTATTAAATTCGGATGCAATTTCTGTGTTTCATCGTCAATAATAAGGTCCAAGTGATGCAGTAAACCTGAGGGGAAGCATCGGAATCTAAAACTGGACTCACAGGAGAGGTTCAAATCTTAGAAAGTGAGTGTGGCAGTCCTCTCGTACTTAAGTCGCCATTGGGCCTTTTGTATTAAATTCGGATGCAAACTCTGTGTTTCATCGTCAATAAGAAGGTACAAGGGATACAGTAAACCTGAAGTGAAGCATCGGAATCTAAAACCGGACTCACAGGACAGGTTCAAATCATAGAAAGTTAGATTGTCAGTCCTCTTGTACTTAAGTCGGCATTGTGCCTTTTAAATTTAATTCCGATGCAATTTGTGTGTTTCATCGTCAATAAGAAGGTATAAGGGATACAGTAAACCTGAAGTGAAGCATCGGAATCTAAAACTGGACTCACTGGAGAGGTTCAAATCATAAAAATGAGAGTGTCACTCCTCTTGTACTTAAGTCGGTATTGTGCCTTTTGTATTAAATTCGGATGCAATTTCTGTGTTTCATCGTCAATAAGAAGGTCCAAGGGATACAGTAAACCTGAAGTGAAGCATCGGAATCAAAAACTGGACTCACAGGAAAGGTTCAAATCATAGAATGTGAGAGTGTCAGTCCTTTTGTACTTAAGTCGGCATTGTGGCATTTGTATTAAATTCGGATGCAATTTCTTTGTTTCATCGTCAGTAAGAATGTCCAAGGGATACAATAAACCTGAAGTGATGCATCGGAATCTAAAACTGGACTCACAGGAGAGGTTCAAATCATAGAAAGTTAGAATGTCAGTCCTCTTGTACTTAAGTCGGCATTGTGCTTTTGTATTAAATTCGGATGCAATTTCTGTGTTTCATCGTCAATAAGAAGGTGCAAGGTATACAGTAAACCAGAAGTGAAGTATCAGAATCTAAAACTGGACTCAAAGGAGAGTTTCAAATCATAGAAAGTGAGAGTGTCAGTCCTCTTGTACTTAAGTCGACATTGTGCCATTTTTATTAAATTCGGATGCAAATTCTGTGTTTCATCGTCAATAAGAAGGTCCAAGGGATACAGTAAACCTGAAGCGAAGCATCGGAATCTAAAACTGGACTCACAGGAGAGGTTCAAATCATAGAAGGTTAGAGTGTCAGTCCTCTTCTACTTAAGTCGGCATTGTGCCTTTTGTATTAAATTCCGATGCAATTTCTATGTTTCATCGTCAATAAGAAAGCGCAAGGTATACAGTAAACCTGAATTGAAGCATCGGAATTTAAAACCGGTCTCACAGGAGAGGTTCAAATCATAGAAAGTGAGAGTGTCAGTCCTCTTGTACTTAAGTCGGCATTGTGCCATTTGTATTAAATACGGATGCGATTTCTGTGTTGTATCGTCAATAAGAAGGTCCAAGGGATACAGTAAACCTGAAGTGAAGCATCGGAATCTAAATCTTTCCTCACAGGAGAGGTTCGAATCATAGAAAGTGAGAGTGTCAGCCCTCTTGTACATAAGTCGGCATTGTGCCATTTGTATTAAATTCGGATGCAATTTCTGTGTTTCATCGTCAATAAGAAGGTCCAAGGGATGCAGTAAACCTGAGGGGAAGCTTCGGAATCTAAAACTGGACTCACAGGAGAGGTTCAAATCATAGAAAGTGAGAGTGTCAGTCCTCTTGTACTTAAGTCGGCATTGTGCATTTTGTATTAAATTCGGATGCAAACTCTGTGTTCCATCGTCAATAAGAAGGTCCACGGGATACAGTAAACCTGAAGTGAAGCATCGGAATCTAAAACCGGACTTACAGGAGAGGTTCAAATCATAGAAAGTTAGATTGTCAGTCCTCTTGTACTTAAGTCGGCATTGTGCCATTTGAATTTAATTCCGATTCAATTTATGTGTTTCATCGTCAATAAGAAGGTCCAAGGGGTACAGTAACCTGAAGTGAAGCATCGGAATCAAAAACTGGACTCACACGAGAGGTTCAAATCATAGAAAGTAAGAGTGTCACTCCTCTTGTACTTAAGTCGGTATTGTGCCTTTTGTATTATATTCGGATGCAATTTCTGTGTTTCATCGACAATAAGAAGGTCCAAGGGATACAGTAAACATTAAGTGAAGCATCGGAATCAAAAACTGGATTCACAGGAGAGGTTCAAATCATAGAAAGAGTGACAGTCCTCATTTACTTAAGTCGGCATTGTGCCTTTTGTATTAAATTCCGATGCATTTTCTGTGTTTCATCGTCAATCAGAAGGTGCAAGGTATACAGTAAACCTGAAGTGAAGCATCGGAATCTAAAACTGGACTCACAGGAGAGGTTCAAATCATAGAAAGTTAGAATGTCAGTCCTCTTGTACTTAAGTCGGCATTGTGCCTTTTGTATTAAATTCGGATGCAATTTCTGTGTTTCATCGTCAAAAAGAAGGTGCAAGGTATACAGTAAACCAGAAGTGAAGCATCGGAATCTAAAACTGGACTCACAGGAGAGGTTCAAATCATAGAAAGTGAGAGTGTCAGTCCTCTTGTACTTAAGACGACATTGTGCCATTTGTATTAAATTCGGATGCAATTTCTGTGTTTCATCGTCAATAAGAAGGTCGAAGGGATACAGTAAACCTGAAGTGAAGCATCGGAATCTAAAACAGGACTCACAGGAGAGGTTCAAATCATAGAAAGTTAGAGTGTCAGTCCTCTTTTACTTAAGTCGGCATTGTGCCTTTTGTATTAAATTCCGATGCAATTTCTATGTTTCATCGTCAATAAGAAAGCGCAAGGTATACAGTAAACCTGAAATGAAGCATCGGAATTTAAAACCGGTCTCACAGGAGAGATTCAAATCATAGAAAGTGAGAGTGTCAGTCCTCTTGTACTTACGTCGGCATTGTGCCATTTGTATTAAATTCGGATGCAAATTTTGTGTTTCATCGTCAATAAGAACGTCCAAGGGATGCAGTAAACCTGAGGGGAAGCATCGGAATGTAAAACTGGACTCACAGGAGAGCTTCAAATCATAGAAAGTGAGAGTGTCAGTCCACTTGTACTTAAGTCGCCATTGTGCCTTTTATATTAAATTCGGATGCAATTTCTGTGTTTCATCGTCAATAAGAAGGTCCAAGGGATACAGTAAACCTGAAGTGAAGCATCGGAATCTAAAACCGGACTCACAGGAGAGGTTCAAATCATAGAAAGTTAGATTGTCAGTCCTCTTGTACTTAAGTCGGCATTGTGCCTTTTGAATTTAGTTCCGATGCAATTTCTGTGTTTCATCGTCCCTAAGAAGGTCCAAGGGATACAGTAAACCTGAAGTGAAGCATCGGAATCTAAATCTGGACTCACAGGAGAGGTTCAAATCATAGAAAGTGAGAGTGTCACTCCTCTTTTACTTAAGTCGGCATTGTGCGTTTTGAATTTAAATCCGATGCAATTTCTGTGTTTCATCGTCAATAAGAAGGTCCAAGGGATACAGTAAACCTGAAGTGAAGCATCGGAATCTAAAACTGGACTCACAGGAGATGTTCAAATCTTAGAAAGTGAGATTGTCAGTCCTCGTGTACTTAAGTCGCCATTGTGATTTTTGTATTGAATTCGGATGCAATTTCTGTGTTTCATCGTCAATAAGAAGGTCCAAGGGATACAGTAAACCTGAAGTGAAGCATCGGAATCTAAAACTGGACTCACAGGAGAGGTTCAAATCATGGAAAGTTAGAGTGTCAGTCCTCTTGTACTTACGTCGGTATTGTACCTTTTGTATTAAATTCGGATGCAAACTCTGTGTTTCATCATCAATTAGAAGGTCCAAGGGATACAGTAAACCTGAAGTGAAGCATCGGAATCTAAATCTGGACTCACAGGAGAGGTTCAAATCATAGAAAGTGAGAGTGTCAGTCCTCTTGTACTTAAGACGGCATTGTGCCTTTTGAATTTAATTCCGATGCAATTTCTGTGTTTCATCATCAATAAGAAGGTGCAAGGTATACAGTAAACCTGGAGTGAAGCATCGGAATCTAAATCTGACTTCACAGGAGAGGTTCGAATCATAGAAAATGAGAGTGTCTGTCCTCTTGTACTTAAGTCGGCATTGTGCCATTTGTATTAAATTCGGATGCAGTTTCTGTGTTTCATCGTCAATAAGAAGGTCCACGGGATACTGTAAACCTGAAGTGAAGCATCGGAATCTAAACCTGGACTCACACGAGAGGTTCAAATCATAGAAAGTTAGAGTGTCAGTCCTCTTGTACCTAAGTCGGCATTGTGCCTTTTGAATTTAATTCCGATGCTATTTCTGTGTTTCATTGTCAATAAGAATATCCAAGGGATACAGTAAACCTGAAGTAAAGCATCGGAATCTAAAACTGGACTCACAGGAGAGGTTCAAATCATAGAAAGTTAGAACGTCAGTCCTCTTGTACTTAAGTCGGCATTGTGCCTTTTGTATTAAATTCGGATGCAATTTCTGTGTTTCATCGTCAATAAGAAGGCGCAAGGTATACAGTAAACCTGAAGTGAAGCATCGGAATCTAAAGCTGGACTCACAGGAGATGTTCAAATCATAGAAAGTGAGAGTGTCAGTCCTCTTGTACTTAAGTCGACATTGTGCCACTTGTATTAAATTCGGATGCAATATCTGTGTTTCATCGTCAATAAGAATGTCCAAAGGATACAGTAAACCTGAAGTGAAGCATCGGAATCTAAAACTGGACTCACAGGAGAGGTTCAAATCATAGAAAGTGAGAGTGTCAGTCCTCTTGTACTTAAGTCGCCATTGTGCCTTTTGTATTAAATTCGGATGCAATTTCTGTGTTTCATCGTCAATAAGAAGGTCCAAGGGATACAGTAAACCTGAAGTGAAGCATCGGAATCCAAAACTGGACTCACAGAAGAGGTTCAAATCATAGAGTGTCAGTCCTCTTGTATTTAAATCGGCATTGTGCCTTTTGTATTAAATTCGGGTGCAAACTCTGTGTTTCATCGTCAATAAGAAGGTGCAAGGTATACAGTAGACCTGAAGTGAAGCATCGGAATCTAAAACTGGACTCACAGGAGAGGTTCAAATCATAGAAAGTGAGAGTGTCAGTCCTCTTTTACTTAAGTCGACATTGTGCCATTTGTATTAAATTCGGATGCAATTTCTGTGTTTCATCGTCAATAAGAAGGTCCAAGGGATACAGTAAACCTGAAGTGAAGCATCGGAATCTAAAACTGGACTCACAGGAGAGTTTCAAATCATGGAAAGTTAGAGTGTCAGTCCTCTTTTACTTAAGTCGGCATTGTGCCTTTCGAATTTAATTCCGATGCTATTTCTGTGTTTCATTGTCAATAAGAAGGTCCAAGGGATACAGTAAACCTGAAGTGAAGCATCGGAATCTAAAACAGGACTCACAGGAGAGGTTCTAATCATAGAAAGTTAGAATGTCAGTCCTCTTGTACGTAAGTCGGCATTGTGCCTTTTGTATTAAATTCGGATGCAATTTCTGTGTTTCATCGTCAATAAGAAGGTGCAAGGTATACAGTAAACCTGAAGTGAAGCATCGGAATCTAAAACTGGACTCACAGGAAAGGTTCAAATCATAGAAAGGGAGAGTGTCAGTCCTCTTGTAGTTATGTCGGCATTGTGGCATTTATATGAAATTCGGATGCATTTTCTGTGTTTCATCGTCAACAAGAAGGTCCAAGGGATACAGTAAACCTAAAGTGAAGCATCGGAATCAAAAACTGGACTCACAGGAAAGGTTCAAATCATAGAAAGTGAGAGTGTCTGTCCTCTTGTACTTAAGTCGGCATTGTGGCATTTGTATTAAATTCGGATGCAATTTCTGTGTTTCATCGTCAATAAGAATGTCCAAGGGATACAATAAACCTGAAGTGATGCATCAGAATCTAAATCTGGACTCACAGGAGAGGTTCAAATCATAGAAAGTTAGAGTGTGAGTCCTCTTTTACTGAAGTCGGCATTGTGCCTTTTGTATTAAATTCGGATGCAATTTCTGTGTTTCATCGTCAATAAAAAGGTGCAAGGTATACAGTGAACCTGAAGTGAAGCATCGGAATCTAAAACTGGACTCATAAGAGAGGTTCAAATCATAGAAAGTGAGAGTGTCAGTCCTCTTCTACTTAGGTCGGCATTGTGCCTTTTGAATTTAATTCCGATGCAATTTCTGTGTTTCATTGTCAATAAGAATGTCCGAGGGATACAGTAAACATTAAGTGAAGCATCGGAATCTAAAACTGGTCTCGCAGGAGAGGTTCAAATCATAGAATGTCAGAGTGTCAGTCCTCTTTTACTTAAGTCGGCATTGTGCCTTTTGTATTAAATTCCGATGCAATTTCTGTGTTTCATCGTCAATAAGAAGGTCCAAGGGATACAGTAAACCTGAAGTGAAGCATCAGAATCTGAAACTGGACTCACAAGAGGGGTTGAAATCATAGAAAGTTAGAAAGTCAGTCCTCATTTACTTAAGTCGACATTGTGCCTTTTGTATTATATTCCGATGCAATTTCTGTGTTTCATCGTCAATCAGAAGGTGCAAGGTATACAGTAAATCTGAAGTGAAGCATCGGAATGTAAAACTGGACTCACAGGATAGGATCAAATCATAGAAAGTTAGAATGTTAGTCCTCTTGTACTTAAGTCGGCATTGTGCCTTTTGTATTAATATCGGATGCAATTTCTGTGTTTCATCGTCAATAAGAAGGTGCAAGGTATACAGTAAACCAGAAGTGAAGCATCGGAATCTAAAACTGGACTCACAGGAGAGGTTCAAATCATAGAAAGTGAGAGTGTCAGTCCTCTTGTACTTAAGTCGACATTGTGCCATTTGTATTAAATTCGGATGCAATTTCTGTGTTTCATAGTCAATAAGAAGGTCCAAGGGATACAGTAAACCTGAAGTGAAGCATCGGAATCTAAAACTGGACTCACAGGAGAGGTTCAAATCATAGACAGTTAGAGTGTCAGTCCTCTTTTACTTAAGTCGGCATTGTGCCTTTTGTATTAAATTGCGATGCAATTTCTATGTTTCATCGTCAATAAGAAAGCGCAAGGTACACAGTAAACCTGAATTGAAGCATCGGAATTTAAAACCGGTCTCACAGGAGAGGTTCCAATCATAGAAAGTGAGAGTGTCAGTCCTCTTTTACTTAAGTCGGCATTGTGCCTTTCGAATTTAATTCCGATGCTATTTCTGTGTTTCATTGTCAATAAGAAGGTCCAAGGGATACAGTAAACCTGAAGTGAACCATCGGAATCTAAAACAGGACTCACAGGAGAGGTTCTAATCATAGAAACTGAGATTGTCAGTCCTCTTGTACTTAAGTCGGCTTTGTGGCATTTGTATTAAATTCGGATGCAATTTCTGTGTTTAATTGTCAATAAGAAAATCCAAGGGATACAGTAAACCTGAAGTGAAGCATCGGAATCTAAAACTGGATTCACAGGAGAGGTTCAAATCATAGAAAGTTAGAATGTCAGTCCTCTTGTACTTAAGTCGGCATTGTACCTTTTGTATTAAATTCGGATGCAATTTCTGTGTTTCATCGTCAATAAGAAGGCGCAAGGTATACAGTAATCCTGAAGTGAAGCATCGGAATCTAAAGCTGGACTCACAGGAGAGGTTCAAATCATAGAAAGTGAGAGTGTCAGTCCTCTTGTACTTAAGTCGACATTGTGCCATTTGTATTAAATTCGGATGCAATATCTGTGTTTCATCGTCAATAAGAAGGTCCAAAGGATACAGTAAACCTGAAGTGAAGCATCGGAATCTATAACTGGACTCACAGGAGAGGTTCAAATCATAGAAAGTTAGAGTGTCAGTTCCCTTTTACTTAAGTCGGCAGTGTGCCTTTGAATTTAATTCCGATGCTATTTCTGTGTTTCATTGTCAATAAGAAGGTCCAAGGGATACAGTAAACCTGAAGTGAAGCATCGGAATCTAAAACAGGACTCACAGGAGAGGTTCTAATCATAGAAACTGAGATTGTCAGTCCTCTTGTACTTAAGTCGGCTTTGTGGCATTTGTATTAAATTCGGATGCAATTTCTGTGTTTAATTGTCAATAAGAAGATCCAAGGCATACCGTAAACCTGAAGTGAAGCATCGGAATCTAAAACTGGACTCACAGGAGAGGTTCTAATCATAGAAAGTTAGAATGTCATTCCTCTTGTACTTAAGTCGGCATTGTGCCTTTTGTATTACATTCGGATGCAATTTCTGTGTTTCATCGTCAATAAGAACGTGCAAGGTATACAGTAAACCTGAAGTGAAGCATCGGATTCTAAAACTGGACTCACAGGAGAGGTTCAAATCATAGGAAGTGAGAGTGTCAGTACTCTTGTACTTAAGTCGCCATTGTGCCTTTTGTATTAAATTCGGATGCAATTTCTGTGTTTCATCGTCAATAAGAAGGTCCAAGGGATACAGTAAACCTGAAGTGAAGAATCGGAATCCAAAACTGGACTCACAGGAGAGGTTCAAATCATAGAAAGTTAGAGTGTCAGTCCTCTTGTATTTAAATCGGCATTGTGCCTTTTGTATTAAATTCGGGTGCAAACTCTGTGTTTCATCGTCAATAAGAAGGTGCATGGTATACAGTAAACCTGAAGTGAAACATCGGAATCTAAAACTGGACTCACAGGAGAGGTTCAAATCATAGAAAGTGAGAGTGTCAGTCCTCTTGTACTTAAGTCGACATTGTGCCATTTGTATTAAATTCGGATGCAATTTCTGTGTTTCATCGTCAATAAGAAGGTCCAAGGGATACAATAAACCTGAAGTGAAGCATCGGAATCTAAAACTAGACTCACAGGAGAGGTTCAAATTATAGAAAGTTAAAGTGTCAGTCCACTTTTACTTAATTTGGCATTGTGCCTATAGAATTTAATTCCGATGCTATTTCTGTGTTTCATTGTCAATAAGAATGTCCAAGGGATACAGTAAACCTGAAGTGAAGCATCGGAATCTAAAACAGGACTCACAGGAGAGGTTCTAATCATAGAAAGTTAGAGTGTCAGTCCTCTGTTACTGAAGTCTGCATTGTGCCTTTTGTATTAAATTCGGATGCAATTTCTGTGTTTCATCGTCAATAAAAAGGTGCAAGGTATACAGTGAACCTGAAGTGAAGCATCGGAATCTAAAACTGGACTCGCAGGAGAGGTTCAAATCATAGAATGTCAGAGTGTCAGTCCTCTTTTGCTTAAGTCGGCATTGTGCCTTTTGTATAAATTCCGATGCAATTTCTGTGTTTCATCGTCAATAAGAAGGTCCAAGGGATACAGTAAACCTGAAGTCAAGCATCAGAATCTAAAACTGGACTCACAGGAGAGGTTGAAATCATAGAAAATTAGAGTGTCTGTCCTCATTTACTTAAGTCGGCATTGTGCCTTTTGTATTAATTTCCGATGCAATTTCTGTGTTTCATCGTCAAACAGAAGGTGCAACGTTTACAGTAAATCTTAAGTGAAGCATCGGAATCTAAAACTGGACTCACAGGAGAGGTTCAAATCATAGAAAGTTAGAATGTCAGTCCTCTTGTACTTAAGTCGGCATTGTGCCTTTTGTATTAAATTCGGATGCAATTTCTGTGTTTCATCGTCAATAAGAAGGTGCAAGGTATACAGTAAACCAGAAGTGAAGCATCGGAATCTAAAACTGGACTCACAGGAGAGGTTCAAAACATAGAAAGTGGGAGTGTCAGTCCTCTTGTACTGAAGTCGACTTTGCGCCATTTGTATTAAATTCGGATGCAATTTCTGTGTTTCATCGTCAATAAGAAGGTCCAAGAGATACAGTAAACCTGAAGTGAAGCATCGGAATCTAAAACTGGACTCACAGGAGAGGTTCAAATCATAGAAAGTTAGAGTGTCAGTCCTCTTTTACTTAAGTCGGCATTGTGCCTTTCGAATTTAATTCCGATGCAATTTCTGTGTTTCATTGTCCATAAGAAGGTCCAAGGGATACAGTAAACATAAAGTGAAGCATCGGAATCTAAAACAGGACTCACAGGAGAGGTTCTAATCATAGAAAGTGAGAGTGTCAGTCCTCTTGTACTTAAGTCGGCATTGTGCCATTTGTATTAAATTCGGACGCAATTTATGTGTTTCATTGTCAATAAGAAGATCCAAGGCATTCAGTAAACCTGAAGTGAAGCATCGGAATCTAAAACTGGACTCACAGGAGAGGTTCAAATCATAGAAAGTTAGAATGTCAGTCCTCTTGTACTTAAGTCGGCATTGTGCCTTTTGTATTAAATTCGGATGCAATTTCTGTGTTTCATCGTCAATAAGAAGGCGCAAGGTATACAGTAAACCTGAAGTGAAGCATCGGAATCTAAAGCTGGACTCACAGGAGAGGTGTAATCATAGAAAGGGAGAGTGTCAGTCCTCTTGTACTTAAGCCGGCATTGTGCCCTTTGTATTACATTCCGATGCAATTTCTGTGTTTCATCGTCAATCAGAAGGTGCAAGGTATACAGTAAATCTGAAGTGAAGCATCGGAATCTAAAACTGGACTCACAGGAGAGGTTCAAATCATAGAAAGTTAGAGTGTCAGTCCTCTTTTACTTAAGTCGGCATTGTGCCTTTCGAAATTAATTCCGATGCTATTTCTGTGTTTCATTGTCCATAAGAAGGTCCAAGGGATACTGTAAACCTGAAGTGAAGCATCGGAATCTAAAACAGGACTCACAGGAGGGGTTCTAATCATAGAAAGTGAGAGTGTCAGTCCTCTTGTACTTAAGTCGGCATTGTGCCATTTGTATTAAATTCGGATGCAATTTCTGTGTTTCATTGTCAATAAGAAGATCCAAGGTATACAGTAAACCTGAAGTGAAGCATCGGAATCTAAAGCTGGACTCACAGGAGAGGTGTAATCATAGAAAGTGAGAGTGTCAGTCCTCTTGTACTTATGTCGACATTGTGCCGTTTGTATTAAATTCGGATGCAATATCTGTGTTTCATCGTCAATAAGAAGGTCCAAAGGATACAGTAAACCTGAAGTGAAGCATCGGAATCTAAAACTGGACTCACAGGAGAGGTTCTAATCGTAGAATGGTTAGAGTGTCAGTCCCCTTTTACTTAAGTCGGCATTGTGCCTTTGAATTTAATTCCGTACTATTTCTGTGTTTCATTGTCAATAAGAAGGTCCAAGGGATACAGTAAAAATGAAGTGAAGCATCGGAATCTAAAACTGGACTCACAGGAGAGGTTCTAATCATAGAAAGTTAGAATGTCATTCCTCTTGTACTTAAGTCGGCATTGTGCCATTTGTATTACATTCGGATGCAATTTCTGTGTTTCATCGTCAATAAGAAGGTGTAAGGTATACAGTAAACCTGAAGTGAAGCATCGGAATCTAAAACTGGACTCACAGGAAAGGTTCAAATCATAGAAAGGGAGAGTGTCAGTCCTCTTGTACTTATGTCGGCCTTGTGGCATTTGTATCAAATTCGGATGCATTTTCTGTGTTTCATCGTCAATAAGAAGGTCCAAGGGATACAGTAAACCTGAAGTGAAGCATCGGAATCAAAAACTGGACTCACACGAAAGGTTCAAATCATAGAAAGTTAGAGTGTCAGTCCTCTTGTACTTAAGTCGGCATTGTGGCATTTGTATTAAATTCGGATGCAATTTCTGTGTTTCATCGTCAATAAGAATGTCCAAGGGATACAATAAACCTGAAGTGATGCATCGGAATCTAAAACTGGACTCACAGGAGAGATTCAAATCATAGAAAGTTAGATTGTCAGGCCTCTTTTACTGAAGGCGGCATTGTGCCTTTTGTATTAAATTCGGATGCAATGTCTGTGTTTCATCGTCAATAAAAAGGTGCAAGGTATACAGTGAACCTGAAGTGAAGCATCACAATCTATAACTGGACTCATAGGAGAGGTTCAAATCATAGAAAGTGAGAGTGTCGGTCCTCTTCTACTTAGGCCGGCATTGTGCCTTTTGAATTTAATTCCGATGCACTTTCTGTGTTTCATCGTCAATAAGAAGGTCCAAAAGATACAGTAAACCTGAAGTGAAACATCGGAATCAAAAACTGGACTCACAGGAGAGATTCAAATCATAGAAAGTTAGAGTGTCACTCCTCTTGTACTTAAGTCGTTATTGTGCCTTATGTATTAAATTCGGATGCAATTTCTGTGTTTCATCGTCAATAAGAAGGTCCAAGGGATACAGTAAACATTAAGTGAAGCATCGGAATCTAAAACTGGACTCGCAGGAGAGGTTCAAATCATAGAATGTCAGAGTGTCAGTCCTCTTTTACTTAAGTCGACATTGTACCTTTTGTATTAAATTCCGATGCAATTTCTGTGTTTCATCGTCAATAAGAAGGTCCAAGGGATACAGTAAACCTGAAGTGAAGCATCAGAATCTAAAACTGGACTCTCAGGAGAGGTTGAAATCATAGAAAGTTAGAGTGTCAGTCCTCAGTTACTTAAGTCGGCTTTGTGCCTTTCGTATTAATTTCCGATGCAATTTCTGTGTTTCATCGTCAATGAGAAGGTGCAAGGTATACAGTAAATCTGAAGTGAAGCATCGGAATCTAAAACTGGACTCACAGGAGAGGTTCAAATCATAGAAAGTTAGTGTGTCAGTCCCTTTTACTTAAGTCGGCATTGTGCCTTTTGTATTAAATTCCGATGCAATTTCTATGTTTCATCGTCAATAAGAAAGCCCAAGGTATACAGTAAACCTGAATTGAAGCTTCGGAATTTAAAACCGGTCTCACAGGAGAGGTTCCAATCATAGAAAGTGAGAGTGTCAGTCCTTTTGTACTTAAGTCGGCATTGTGCCTTTTGCATTAAATTCGGATGCATTTTCTGTGTTTCATCGTCAATCAGAAGGTGCAAGGTATACAGTAAACCTGAAGTGAAGCATCGGAATCTAAAACTGGACTCACAGGAGAGGTTCAAATCATAGAAAGTTAGAGTGTCAGTCCTCTTTTACTTAAGTCGGCATTGTGCCTTTCGAATTTAATTCCGATGCAATTTCTGTGTTTCATTGTCCATAAGAAGGTCCAAGGGATACAGTAAACCTGAAGTGAAGCATCGGAATCTAAAACAGGACTCACAGGAGAGGTTCTAACCATAGAAAGTGAGAGTGTCAGTCCTCTTGTACTTAAGTCGGCATTGTGCCATTTGTATCAAATTCGGACGCAATTTCTGTGTTTCATTGTCAATAAGAAGATCCAAGGCATACAGTAAACCTGAAGTGAAGCATCGGAATCTAAAACTGGACTCACAGGAGAGGTTCAAATCATAGAAAGTTAGAATGTCAGTCCTCTTGTACTTAAGTCGGCATTGTGCCTTTTGTATTAAATTCGGATGCAATTTCTGTGTTTCATCGTCAATAAGAAGGCGCAAGGTATACAGTAAACCTGAAGTGAAGCATCGGAATCTAAAGCTGGACTCACAGGAGAGGTGTAATCATAGAAAGTGAGAGTGTCAGTCCTCTTGTACTAAAGTCGGCATTGTGCCTTTTGTATTACATTCCGATGCAATTTCTGTGTTTCATCGTCAATCAGAAGGTGCAAGGTATACAGTAAATCTGAAGTGAAGCATCGGAATCTAAAACTGGACTCACAGGAGAGGTTCAAATCATAGAAAGTTAGAGTGTCAGTCCTCTTTTACTTAAGTCGGCATTGTGCCTTTCGAAATTAATTCCGATGCTATTTCTGTGTTTCATTGTCCATAAGAAGGTCCAAGGGATACAGTAAACCTGAAGTGAAGCATCGGAATCTAAAACAGGACTCACAGGAGAGGTTCTAATCATAGAAAGTGAGAGTGTCAGTCCTCTTGTACTTAAGTCGGCATTGTGCCATTTGTATTAAATTCGGATGCAATTTCTGTGTTTCATCGTCAATAAGAAGGTCCAAGGGATAAAGTAAACATTAAGTGAAGCATCGGAATCTAAAACTGGACTCGCAGGAGAGGTTCAAATCATAGAATGTCAGAGTGTCAGTCCTCTTTTACTTAAGTCGACATTGTACCTTTTGTATTAAATTCCGATGCAATTTTATGTGTTTCATCGTCAATAAGAAGGTCCAAGGGATACAGTAAACCTGAAGTGAAGCATCAGAATCTAAAACTGGACTCACAGGAGAGGTTGAAATCATAGAAAGTTAGAGTGTCAGTCCTCAGTTACTTAAGTCGGCTTTGTGCCTTTCGTATTAATTTCCGATGCAATTTCTGTGTTTCATCGTCAATGAGAAGGTGCAAGGTATACAGTAAATCTGAAGTGAAGCATCGGGATCTAAAACTGGACTCACAGGAGAGGTTCAAATCATAGAAAGTTAGTGTGTCAGTCCCTTATACTTAAGTCGGCATTGTGCCTTTTGTATTACATTCCGATGCAATTTCTATGTTTCATCGTCAATAAGAAAGCCCAAGGTATACAGTAAACCTGAATTGAAGCTTCGGAATTTAAAACCGGTCTCACAGGAGAGGTTCCGATCATAGAAAGTGAGAGTGTCAGTCCTTTTGTACTTAAGTCGGCATTGTGCCTTTTGCATTAAATTCGGATGCAATTTCTGTGTTTCATCGTCAATCAGAAGGTGCAAGGTATACAGTAAACCTGAAGTGAAGCATCGGAATCTAAAACTGGACTCACAGGAGAGGTTCAAATCATAGAAAGTTAGAGTGTCAGTCCTCTTTTACTTAAGTCGGCATTGTGCCTTTCGAATTTAATTCCGATGCAATTTCTGTGTTTCATTGTCCATAAGAAGGTCCAAGGGATACAGTAAACCTGAAGTGAAGCATCGGAATCTAAAACAGGACTCACAGGAGAGGTTCTAATCATAGAAAGTGAGAGTGTCAGTCCTCTTGTACTTAAG
Source organism: Schistocerca americana (assembly GCF_021461395.2). Lineage (NCBI taxonomy): Eukaryota > Metazoa > Arthropoda > Insecta > Orthoptera > Acrididae > Schistocerca > Schistocerca americana. The sequence continues at coordinate 2,711,385 of NW_025726126.1, forward strand.
TCGGCATTGTGCCATTTGTATCAAATTCGGACGCAATTTCTGTGTTTCATTGTCAATAAGAAGATCCAAGGCATACAGTAAACCTGAAGTGGAGCATCGGAATCTAAAACTGGACTCACAGGAGAGGTTCAAATCATAGAAAGTTAGAATGTCAGTCCTCTTGTACTTAAGTCGGCATTGTGCCTTTTGTATTAAATTCGGATGCAATTTCTGTGTTTCATCGTCAATAAGAAGGCGCAAGGTATACAGTAAACCTGAAGTGAAGCATCGGAATCTAAAGCTGGACTCACAGGAGAGGTGTAATCATAGAAAGTGAGAGTGTCAGTCCTCTTGTACTTAAGTCGGCATTGTGCCTTTTGTATTACATTCCGATGCAATTTCTGTGTTTCATCGTCAATCAGAAGGTGCAAGGTATACAGTAAATCTGAAGTGAAGCATCGGAATCTAAAACTGGACTCACAGGAGAGGTTCAAATCATAGAAAGTTAGAGTGTCAGTCCTCTTTTACTTAAGTCGGCATTGTGCCTTTCGAAATTAATTCCGATGCTATTTCTGTGTTTCATTGTCCATAAGAAGGTCCAAGGGATACAGTAAACCTGAAGTGAAGCATCGGAATCTAAAACAGGACTCACAGGAGAGGTTCTAATCATAGAAAGTGAGAGTGTCAGTCCTCTTGTACTTAAGTCGGCATTGTGCCATTTGTATTAAATTCGGATGCAATTTCTGTGTTTCATTGTCAATAAGAAGATCCAAGGTATACAGTAAACCTGAAGTGAAGCATCGGAATCTAAAACTGGACTCACAGGAGAGGTTCAAATCATAGAAAGTTAAAATGTCAGTCCTCTTGTACTTAAGTCGGCATTGTGCCTTTTGTATTAAATTCGGATGCAATTTCTGTGTTTCATCGTCAATAAGAAGGCGCAAGGTATACAGTAAACCTGAAGTGAAGCATCGGAATCTAAAGCTGGACTCACAGGAGAGGTGTAATCATAGAAAGTGAGAGTGTCAGTCCTCTTGTTCTTATGTCGACATTGTGCCATTTGTATTAAATTCGGATGCAATATCTGTGTTTCATCGTCAATAAGAAGGTCCAAAGGATACAGTAAACCTGAAGTGAAGCATCGGAATCTAAAACTGGACTCACAGGAGAGGTTCCAATCATAGAATGGTTAGAGTGTCAGTCCCCTTTTACTTAAGTCGGCATTGTGCCTTTGAATTTAATTCCGTACTATTTCTGTGTTTCATTGTCAATAAGAAGGTCCAAGGGATACAGTAAAAATGAAGTGAAGCATCGGAATGTAAAACTGGACTCACAGAAGGGGTTCTAATCATAGAAAGTTAGAATGTCATTCCTCTTGTACTTAAGTCGGCATTGTGCCATTTGTATTACATTCGGATGCAATTTCTGTGTTTCATCGTCAATAAGATGGTGTAAGGTATACAGTAAACCTGAAGTGAAGCATCGGAATCTAAAACTGGACTCACAGGAAAGGTTCAAATCGTAGAAAGGGAGAGTTTAAGTCCTCTTGTACTTATGTCGGCATTGTGGCATTTGTATCAAATTCGGATGCATTTTCTGTGTTTCATCGTCAATAAGAAGGTCCAAGGGATACAGTAAACCTGAAGTGAAGCATCGGAATCAAAAACTGGACTCACAGGAAAGGTTCAAATCATAGAAAGTTAGAGTGTCAGTCTTCTTGTACTTAAGTCGGCATTGTGGCATTTGTATTAAATTCGGATGCAATTTCTGTGTTTCATCGTCAATAAGAATGTCCAAGGGATACAATAAACCTGAAGTGATGCATCGGAATCTAGAACTGGACTCACAGGAGAGGTTCAAATCATAGAAAGTTAGATTGTCAGTCCTCTTTTACTGAAGGCGGCATTGTGCCTTTTGTATTAAATTCGGATGCAATTTCTGTGTTTCATCGTCAATAAAAAGGTGCAAGGTATACAGTGAACCTGAAGTGAAGCATCGGAATCTATAACTGGACTCATAGGAGAGGTTCAAATCATAGAAAGTGAGAGTGTCGGTCCTCTTCTACTTAGGCCGGCATTGTGCCTTTTGAATTTAATTCCGATGCAATTTCTGTGTTTCATCGTCAATAAGAAGGTCCAAAGGATACAGTAAACCTGAAGTGAAACATCGGAATCAAAAACTGGACTCACAGGAGAGATTCAAATCATAGAAAGTTAGAGTGTCACTCCTCTTGTACTTAAGTCGTTATTGTGCCTTTTGTATTAAATTCCGATGCAATTTCTGTGTTTCATCGTCAATAAGAAGGTCCAAGGGATACAGTAAACCTGAAGTGAAGCATCAGAATCTAAAACTGGACTCACAGGAGAGGTTCAAATCATAGAAAGTTAGAGTGTCAGTCCTCATTTACTTAAGTCGGCATTGTGCCTTTTGTATTAAATTCCGATGCAATTTCTGTGTTTCATCGTCAATCAGAAGGTGCAAGGTATACAGTAAAGCTGAAGTGAAGCATCGGAATCTAAAACTGGACTCACAGAAGAGGTTCAAATCATTTAAAGTTAGAATGTCAGTCATCTCGTACTTAAGTCGGCTTTGTGCCTTTTGTATTAAATTCGGATGCAATTTCTGTGTTTCATCGTCAATAAGAAGGTGCAAGGTATACAGTAAACCAGAAGTGAAGCATCGGAATCTAAAACTGGACTCACAGGAGAGGTTCAAATCATAGAAAGTGAGAGTGTCAGCCCTCTTGTACTTAAGTCGGCATTGTGCCATTTGTATTAAATTCGGAAGCAATTTCTGTGTTTCATCGTCAATAAGAAGGTCCAAAGGATACAGTAAACCTGAAGTGAAGCATCGGAATCTAAAACTGGACTCACAGGAGAGGTTCAAATCATAGAAAGTTAGAGTGTCAGTCCCCTTTTACTTAAGTCGGCATTGTGCCTTTGAATTTAATTCCGATGCTATTTCTGTGTTTCATTGTCAATAAGAAGGTCCAAGGGATACAGTAGAACTGAAGTGAAGCATTGGAATCTAAAACTGGGCTCACAGGAGAGGTTCTTATCATAGAAAGTTAGAATGTCATTCCTCTTGTACTTAAGTCGACATTGTGCCTTTTGTATTACATTCGGATGTAATTTCTGTGTTTCATCGTCTATATGAACGTGCAAGGTATACAGTAAACCTGAAGTGAAGCATCGGAATCTAAAACTGGACTCACATGAGAGGTTCAAATCATAGAAAGTGAGAGTGTCAGTCCTCTTGTACTTAAGTCGCCATTGTGCCTTTTGTATTAAATTCGGATGCAATTACTGTGTTTCATCGTCAATAAGAAGGTCCAAAGGATACAGTAAACCTGAAGTGAAGAATCGGAATCCAAAACTGGACTCACAGGAGAGGTTCAAATCATAGAAAGTGAGAGTGTCAGTCCTCTTGTACTTAAGTCGGCATTGTTGAATTTGTATTAAATTCGGATGCAATTTCTGTGTTTCATCGTCAATAAGAATGTCCAAGGGATACAATAAACCTGAAGTGATCCATCGGAATCTAAAACTATACTCACAGGAGAGGTTCAAATCATAGAAAGTTAGAGTGTCAGTCCTCTTTTACTGAAGTCGGCATTGTGCCTTTTGTATTAAATTCGGATGCAATTTCTGTGTTTCATCGTCAATAAAAAGGTGCAAGTTATACAGTGAACCTGAAGTGAAGCTTCGGAATCTAAAACTGGACTCATAGGAGAGGTTCAAATCATAGAAAGTGAGAGTGTCAGTCCTCTTCTACTTAGGTCGGCATTGTGCCTTTTGAATTAAATTCCGATGCAATTTCTGTGTTTCATCGTCAATAAGAAGGTCCAAAGGATACAGTAAACCTGAAGTGAAGCATCGGAATCAAAAACTGGACTCACAGGTGAGATTCAAATCATAGAAAGTTTGAGTGTCACTCCTCTTGTACTTAAGTCGGTATTGTGCCTTTTGTATTAAATATGGATGCAATTTCTGTGTTTCATCGTCAATAAGAAGGTCCAAGGGATACAGTAAACAATAAGTGAAGCATCGGAATCTAAAACTCGACTCACAGGAGAGGTTCAAATCACAGAATGTCAGAGTGTCTGTCTTCTTTTACTTAAGTCGGCATTGTGCCTTTTGTATTAAATTGCGATGCAATTTCTGTGTTTCATCGTCAATAAGAAGGTCCAAGGGATACAGTAAACCTGAAGTGAAGCATCGGAATCTAAAACTGGACTCACAGGAGAGGTTCAAATCATAGAATGTGAGAGTGTCAGTCCTCTTGTACTTAAGTCGACATTGTGCCATTTGTATTAAATTCGGATGCAATTTCTGTGTTTCATCGTCAATAAGAAGGTCCAAGGGATACAGTAAACCTGAAGTGAATCATCGGAATCTAAATCTTTCCTCACAGGAGAGGTTCGAATCATAAAAAGTGAGAGTGTCAGCCCTCTTGTACTTAAGTCGGCATTGTGCCATTTGTATTTAATTCGGATGCAATTTCTGTGTTTCATCGTCACTAAGAAGGTCCAAAGGATACAGTAAACCTGAAGTGAAGCATCGGAATCTAAAACTGGACTCACAGGAGAGGTTCAAATCATAGAAAGTTAGAGTGTCAGTCCCCTTTTACTTAAGTCGGCATTGTGCCTTTGAATTTAATTCCGATGCTATTTCTGTGTTTCATTGTCAATAAGAAGGTCCAAGGGATACAGTAGAACTGAAGTGAAGCATTGGAATCTAAAACTGGACTCACAGGAGAGGTTGTTATCATAGAAAGTTAGAATGTCATTCCTCTTGTACTTAAGTCGGCATTGTGCCTTTTGTATTACATTCGGATGTAATTTCTGTGTTTCATCGTCAATAAGAAGGTCCAAGGGATACAGTAAACCTGAAGTGAAGAATCGGAATCCAAAACTGGACTCACAGGAGAGGATCAAATCATAGAAAGTTAGAGTGTCAGTCCTCTTGTATTTAAATCGGCATTGTGCCTTTTGTGTTAAATTCGGGTGCAAACTCTGTGTTTCATCGTCAATAAGAAGGTGCAAGGTATACAGTAAACCTGAAGTGAAGCATCGGAATCTAAAACTGGACTCACAGGAGAGGTTCAAAGCATAGAAAGTGAGAGTGTCAGTCCTCTTGTACTTAAGTCGACATTGTGCCATTTGTATTAAATTCGGATGCAATTTCTGTGTTTCATCGTCAATAAGAAGGTCCGAGGGATACAGTAAACCTGAAGTGAAGCATTGGAATCTAAAACTGGACTCACAGGAGAGGTTCAAATCATAGAAAGTTACAGTGTCAGTCCTCTTTTACTTAAGTCGGCATTGTGCCTTTCGAATTTAATTCCGATGCTATTTCTGTGTTTCATTGTCAATAAGAAGTTCCAAGGGATACAGTAAACCTGAGGTGAAGATTCGGAATCTAAAACAGGACTCACAGGAGAGGTTCTAATCATAGAAAGTTAGAATGTCAGTCCTCTTGTACTTAAGTCGGCATTGTGCCTTTTGTATTAAATTCGGATACAATTTCTGTGTTTCATCGTCAATAAGAAGGTGCAAGGTGCACAGTAAACCTGAAGTGAAGCATCGGAATCTAAAACTGGACTTACAGGAAAGGTTCAAATCATAGAAAGGGAGAGTGTCAGTCCTCTTGTACTTATGTCGGCATTGTGGCATTTGTATCAAATTCGGATGCATTTTCTGTGTTTCATCGTCAATAAGAAGGTCCAAGGGATACAGTAAACCTGAAGTGAGGCATCGGAATCAAAAACTGGACTCACAGGAAAGGTTCAAATAATAGAAAGTGAGAGTGTCAGTCCTCTTGTACTTAAGTCGGCATTGTGGAATTTGTATTACATTCGGATGCAATTTTTGTGTTTCATCGTCAATAAGAATGTGCAAGGGATACAATAAACCTGAAGTGATGCATCGGAATCTAAAACTGGACTCACAGGAGAGGTTCAAATCATAGAAAGTTAGAGTGTCAGTCCTCTTTTACTGAAGTCGGCATTGTGCCTTTTGTATTAAATTCGGATGCAATTTCTGTGTTTCATCGTCAATAAAAGGTGCAAGGTATACAGTGAACCTGAAGTGAAGCTTCGGAATCTAAAACTGGACTCATAGGAGAGGTTCAAATCATAGAAAGTGAGAGTGTCAGTCCTCTTCTACTTAGGTTGAAATTGTGCCTTTTGAATTTAATTCCGATGCAATTTCTGTGTTTCATCGTCAATAAGAAGGTCCAAAGGATACAGTAAACCTGAAGTGAAGCATCGGAATCAAAAACTGGACTCACAGGTGAGATTCAAATCATAGAAAGTTAGAGTGTCACTCCTCTTGTACTTAAGTCGGTATTGTGCCTTTTGTATTAAATTCGGATGCAATTTCTGTGTTTCATCGTCAATAAGAAGGTCCAAGGGATACAGTAAACATTAAGTGAAGCATCGGAATCTAAATCTGGACTAGCAGGAGAGGTTCAAATCATAGAATGTCAGAGTGTCAGTCTTCTTTTAGTTAAGTCGGCATTGTGCCTTCTGTATTAAATTCCGATGCAATTTCTGTGTTTCATTGTCAATAAGAAGGTCCAAGGGATACAGTAAACCTGAAGTGAAGCATCAGAATCTAAAACTGGACTCACAGGAGAGGTTCAAATCATAGAATGTTAGTGTGTCAGTCCTCATTTACTTAAGTCGGCATTGTGCCTTTTGTATTAAATTCCGATGCAATTTCTGTGTTTCATCGTCAATCAGAAGGTGCAAGGTATATAGTAAACCTGAAGTGAAGCATCAGAATCTAAAACTGGACTCACAGGAAAGGTTCAAATCATAGAAAGGGAGAGTGTCAGTCCTCTTGTACTTATGTCGGCATTGTGGCATTTGTATCAAATTCGGATGCATTTTCTGTGTTTCATCGTCAATAAGAAGGTCCAAGGGATACAGTAAACCTGAAGTGAAGCATCGGAATCAAAAACTGGACTCACAGGAAAGGTTCAAATAATAGAAAGTGAGAGTGTCAGTCCTCTTGTACTTAAGTCGGCATTGTGGAATTTGTATTACATTCGGATGCAATTTTTGTGTTTCATCGTCAATAAGAATGTGCAAGGGATACAATAAACCTGAAGTGATGCATCGGAATCTAAAACTGGACTCACAGGAGAGGTTCAAATCATAGAAAGTTAGAGTGTCAGTCCTCTTTTACTGAAGTCGGCTTTGTGCCTTTTGTATTAAATTCGGATGCAATTTCTGTGTTTCATCGTCAATAAAAGGTGCAAGGTATACAGTAAACCTGAAGTGAAGCTTCGGAATCTAAAACTGGACTCATAGGAGAGGTTCAAATCATAGAAAGTGAGAGTGTCAGTCCTCTTCTACTTAGGTTGACATTGTGCCTTTTGAATTTAATTCCGATGCAATTTCTGTGTTTCATCGTCAATAAGAATTTCCAAAGGATACAGTAAACCTGAAGTGAAGCATCGGAATCAAAAACTGGACTCACAGGTGAGATTCAAATCATAGAAAGTTAGAGTGTCACTCCTCTTGTACTTAAGTCGGTATTGTGCCATTTGTATTAAATTCGGATGCAATTTCTGTGTTTCATCGTTAATAAGGAGGTCCAAGGGATGCAGTAAACCTGAGGGGAAGCATCGGAATCTAAAACTGGACTCACAGGAGAGGTTCAAATCATAGAAAGTGAGAGTGTCAGTCCTCTTATACTTAAGTCGCCATTGTGCATTTTGTATTAAAGTCGGATGCAATTTCCGTGTTTCATCGTCAATAAGAAGGTCCAAGGGATACAGTAAACCTGAGGTGAAGATTCGGAATCTAAAACAGGACTCACAGGAGAGGTTCTAATCATAGAAAGTTAGAATGTCAGTCCTCTTGTACTTAAGTCGGCATTGTGCCTTTTGTATTAAATTCGGATGCAATTTCTGTGTTTCATCGTCAATAAGAAGGTCCAAGGGATACAGTAAACCTGAAGTGAAGCATCGGAATCTAAAACTGGACTCACAGAAGAGGTTCAAATCATAGAAAGTGAGAGTGTCAGTCTTCTTTTACTTAAGTCGGCATTGTGCCTTCTGTATTAAATTCCGATGCAATTTCTGTGTTTCATCGTCAATAAGAAGGTCCAAGGGATACAGTAAACCTGAAGTGAAGCATCAGAATCTAAAACTGGACTCACAGGAGAGGTTCAAATCATAGAATGTTAGTGTGTCAGTCCTCATTTACTTAAGTCGGCATTGTGCCTTTTGTATTAAATTCCGATGCAATTTCTGTGTTTCATCGTCAATCAGAAGGTGCAAGGTATATAGTAAACCTGAAGTGAAGCATCGGAATCTAAAACTGGACTCACAGGAGAGGTTCAAATCACTGAAAGTTAGAATGTCAGTCCTCTTGTACTTAAGTCGCCATTGTGCCTTTTGTATTAAATTCGGATGCAATTTCTGTGTTTCATAGTCAATAAGAAGGTGCAAGGTATACAGTAAACCAGAAGTGAAGCATCGGAATCTAAAACTGGACTCACAGGAGAGGTTCGATTCATAGAAAGTGAGAGTGTCAGCCCTCTTGTACTTAAGTCGGCATTGTGCCATTTGTATTAAATTCGGATGCAATTTCTGTGTTTCATCGTCAATACGGAGGTCCAAGGGATGCAGTAAACCTGAGGGGAAGCATCGGAATCTAAAACTGGACTCACAGGAGAGGTTCAAATCATAGAAAGTGAGAGTGTCAGTCCTCTTATACTTAAGTCGCCATTGTGCATTTTGTATTAAATTCGGATGCAATTTCTGTGTTTCATCGTCAATAAGAAGGTCCACGGGATACAGTAAACCTGAAGTGAAGCATCGGAATCCAAAACTGGACTCACAGGACAGGTTCAAATCATAGAAAGTTAGATTGTCAGTCCTCTTGTACTTAAGTCGGCGTTGTGCCTTTTGAATTTAATTACGGTGCAATTCCTGTGTTTCATCGTCCATAAGAAGGTCCAAGGGATACAGTAAACCTGAAGTGAGGCATCGGAATCTAAAACTGGACTCACAGATGAGGTTCAAATCATAGAAAGTGAGAGTGTCAGTCCTCTTTAACTTAAGTCGGCATTGTGCGTTTTGAATTTAAATCCCATGCAATTTCTGTGTTTCATCGTCAATAAGAAGGTCCAAGGGATACAGTAAACCTGAAGTGAAGCATCGGAATCTAAAACTGGACTCACAGGAGATGTTCAAATCATAGAAAATGAGATTGTCAGTCCTCTTGTACTTAAGTCGCCATTGTGATTTTTGTATTAAATTCGGATGCAATTTCTGTGTTTCATCGTCAATAAGAAGGTCCAAGGGATACAGTAAACCTGAAGTGAAGCATCGGAATCTAAAACTGGACTCACAGGAGAGATTCAAATCATAGAAAGTTAGAGTGTCAGTCCTCTTGTACTTAAGTCGGTATTGTACCTTTTGCATTAAATTAGGATGCAAACTCTGTGTTTCATCATCAATTAGAAGGTCCAAGGGAAACAGTAAACATGAAGTGAAGCATCGGAATCTAAAACTGGACTCACAGGAGAGGTTCAAATCATAGAAAGTGAGAGTGTCAGTCCTCTTGTACTTAAGTCAGCATTGTGCCTTTTGAATATAATTCCGATGCAATTTCTGTGTTTCATCATCAATAAGAGGGTGCAAGGTATACAGTAATCCTGGAGTGAAGCATCGGAATCTAAATCTGACCTCAAAGGAGAGGTTCGAATCATAGAAAGTGAGAGTGTCTGTCCTCTTGTACTTAAGTCGGCATTGTGCCATTTGTATTAAATTCGGATGCAATTTCTGTGTTTCATCGTCAATAAGAAGGTCCAAGGGATACTGTAAACCTGAAGTGAAGCATCTGAATCTAAAACTGGACTCACACGAGAGGTTCAAATCATAGAAAGTTAGAGTGTCAGTACTCTTGTACCTAAGTCGGCATTGTGCCTTTTGAATTTAATTCCGATGCTATTTCTGTGTTTCATTGTCAATAAGAAGATCCAAGGGATACAGTAAACCTGAAGTGAGGCATCGGAATCTAAAACTGGACTAACAGGTGAGGTTCAAATCATAGAAAGTTAGAATGTCACTCCTCTTGTACTTAAGTCGGCATTGTGCCTTTTGTATTAAATTCGGATGCATATTCTATGTTTCATCGTCAATAAGAAGGCGCAAAGTATACAGTAAACCTGAAGTGAAGCATCGGAATCTAAAACTGGATTCACAGGAGAGGTTCAAATCATAGAAAGTTAGAGTGTCAGTCCTCTTTTACTTAAGTCGGCAATGTGCCTTTCGAATTTAATTCCGATGCTATTTCTGTGTTTCATTGTCAATAAGAAGTTCCAAGGGATACAGTAAACCTGAGGTGAAGATTCGGAATCTAAAACAGGACTCACAGGAGAGGTTCTAATCATAGAAAGTTAGAATGTCAGTCCTCTTGTACTTAAGTCGGCATTGTGCCTTTTGTATTAAATTCGGATGCAATTTCAGTGTTTCATCGTCAATAAGAAGGTGCAAGGTGTACAGTAAAAATGAAGTGAAGCATCGGAATCTAAAACTGGACTCACAGGAAAGGTTCAAATCATAGAAAGGCAGAGTGTCAGTCCTCTTGTACTTATGTCGGCATTGTGGCATTTGTATCAAATTCGGATGCATTTTCTGTGTTTCATCGTCAATAAGAAGGTGCAAGGTATACAGTAAACCAGAAGTGAAGCATCGGAATCTAAAACTGGACTCACAGGAGAGGTTCAAATCATAGAAAGTGAGAGTGTCAGTCCTCTTGTACTTAAGTCGGCATTGTGGAATTTGTATTACATTCGGATGCAATTTTTGTGTTTCATCGTCAATAAGAATGTGCAAGGGATACAATAAACCTGAAGTGATGCATCGGAATCTAAAACTGGACTCACAGGAGAGGTTCAAATCATAGAAAGTTAGAGTGTCAGTCCTCTTTTACTGAAGTCGGCATTGTGCCTTTTGTATTAAATTCGGATGCAATTTCTGTGTTTCATCGTCAATAAAAAGGTGCAAGGTATACAGTGAACCTGAAGTGAAGCTTCGGAATCTAAAACTGGACTCATAGGAGAGGTTCAAATCATAGAAAGTGAGAGTGTCAGTCCTCTTCTACTTAGGTTGACATTGTGCCTTTTGAATTTAATTCCGATGCAATTTCTGTGTTTCATCATCAATAAGAAGGTCCAAAGGATACAGTAAACCTGAAGTGAAGCATCGGAATCTAAAACTGAACTCACAGGAGAGATTCAAATCATAGATACATAGAGTGTCACTCCTCTTGTACTTAAGTCGGTATTGTGCCTTTTGTATTAAATTCGGATGCAATTTCTGTGTTTCATCGTCAATAAGAAGGTGCAAGGTATACAGTAAACCAGAAGTGAAGCATCGGAATCTAAAACTGGACTCACAGGAGAGGTTCAAATCATAGAAAGTGAGAGTGTCAGTCCTCTTGTACTTAAGTCGACATTGTGCCATTTGTATTAAATTCGGATGCAATTTCTGTGTTTCATCGTCAATAAGAAGGTGCAAGGGATACACTAAACCTGAAGTGAAGCATCGGAATCTAAATCTTTCCTCACAGGAGAGGTTCGAATCATAGAAAGTGAGAGTGTCAGCCCTCTTGTACTTAAGTCGGCATTGTGCCATTTGTATTAAATTCGGATGCAATTTCTGTGTTTCATCGTCAATAAGGAGGTCCAAGGGATGCAGTAAACCTGAGGGGAAGCATCGGAATCTAAAACTGGACTCACAGGAGAGGTTCAAATCATAGAAAGTGAGAGTGTCAGTTCTCTTATACTTAAGTCGCCATTGTGCATTTTGTATTAAATTCGGATGCAATTTCTGTGTTTCATCGTCAATAAGAAGGTCCAAGGGATACAGTAAACCTGAAATGAAGCATCGGAATCCAAAACTGGACTCACAGGACAGGTTCAAATCATAGAAAGTTAGATTGTCAGTCCTCTTGTACTTAAGTCGCCATTGTGCCATTTGAATTTAATTCCGATGCAATACCTGTGTTTCATCGTCCATAAGAAGGTCCAAGGGATACAGTAAACCTGAAGTGAAGCATCGGGATCTAAAACTGGACTCACAGAAGAGGTTCAAATCATAGAAAGTGAGAGTGTCAGTCCTCTTTAACTTAAGTCGGCATTGTGCGTTTTGAATTTAAATCCCATGCAATTTCTGTGTTTCATCGTCATTAAGAAGGTCCAAGGGATACAGTAAACCTGAAGTGAAGCATCGGAATCTAAAACTGGACTCACAGGAGATGTTCAAATCATAGAAAATGAGATTGTCAGTCCTCTTGTACTTAAGTCGCCATTGTGATTTTTGTGTTAAATTCGGATGCAATTTCTGTGTTTCATCGTCAATAAGAAGGTCCACGGGATACAGTAAACCTGAAGTGAAGCATCGGAATCTAAAACTGGACTCACAGGAGAGATTCAAATCATAGAAAGTTAGAGTGTCAGTCCTCTTGTACTTAAGTCGGTATTGTACCTTTTGTATTAAGGTAGGATGCAAACTCTGTGTTTCATCATCAATTAGAAGGTCCAAGGGATACAGTAAACCTGAAGTGAAGCATCGGAATCTAAAACTGGACTCACAGGAGAGGTTCAAATCGTAGAAAGTAAAAGTGTCAGTCCTCTTGTACTTAAGACAGCATTGTGCCTTTTGAATATAATTCCGATGCAATTTCTGTGTTTCATCATCAATAAGAAGGTGCAAGGTATACAGTAATCCTAGAGTGAAGCATCGGAATCTAAATCTGACCTCAAAGGAGAGGTTCGAATCATAGAAAGTGAGAGTGTCTGTCCTCTTGTACTTAAGTCGGCATTGTGCCATTTGTATTAAATTCGGATGCAATTTCTGTGTTTCATCATCAATAAGAAGGTCCAAGGGATACTGTAAACCTGAAGTGAAGCATCTGAATCTAAAACTGGACTCACACGAGAGGTTCAAATCATAGAAAGTTAGAGTGTCAGTACTCTTGTACCTAAGTCGGCATTGTGCCTTTTGAATTTAATTCCGATGCTATTTCTGTGTTTCATTGTCAATTAGAACATCCAAGGGATACAGTAAACCTGAAGTGAGGCATCGGAATCTAAAACTGGACTCACAGGTGAGGTTCAAATCATAGAAAATTAGAATGTCACTCCTCTTGTACTTAAGTCGACATTGTGCCATTTGTATTAAATTCGGATGCAATATCTATGTTTCATTGTCAATAAGAAGGTCCAAGGGATACAGTAAACCTGACGTGAATCATCGGAATCTAAAACTGGACTCACAGGAGAGGTTCAAATCATAGAAAGTTAGAATGTCATTCCTCTTGTACTTAAGTCGGCGTTGTGCCTTTTGTATTACATTCGGATGCAATTTCTGTGTTTCATCGTCAATAAGAACGTGCAAGGTATACAGTAAACCCTAAGTGAAGCATCGTAATCTACAACTGGACTCACAGGAGAGGTTCAAATCATAGAAAGTGAGAGTGTCAGTCCTCTTGTACTTAAGTTGCCATTGTGCCTTTTGTATCAAATTCGGATGCAATTTTTGTGTTTCATCGTCAATAAGAAGGTCCAAGGGATACAGTAAACCTGAAGTGAAACATCGGAATCCAAAACTGGACTCACAGGAGAGGTTCAAATCATAGAAAGTTAGAGTGTCAGTCCTCTTGTATTTAAGTCGGCATTGTGCCACTTGTATTAAATTCGGATGCAAACTCTGTGTTTCATCGTCAATAAGAAGGTCCATAGGATACAGTAAACCTGAAGTGAAGCATCGGAATCAAAAACTGGACTCACAGGTGAGATTCAAATCATAGAAAGTTAGAGTGTCACTCCTCTTGTACTTAAGTCCGTATTGTGCCTTTTGTATTAAATTCGTATGCAATTTCTGTGTTTCATCATCAATAAGAAGGTCCAAGGGATACAGTAAACATTAAGTGAAGCATCGGAATCAAAAACCGGACTCGCAGGAGAGGCTCAAATCATAGAAAGTTAGAGTGTCAGTCCTCTTTTACTTAAGTCGGCATTGTGCCTTTTGTATTAAGTTCCGATGCAATTTCTATGTTTCATCGTCAATAAGAAAGCGCAAGGCATACAGTAAACCTGAATTGAAGCATCGGAATTTAAAACCGGTCTCACAGGAGAGGTTCAAATCATAGAAAGTGAGAGTGTCAGTCCTCTTGTACTTAAGTCGGCATTGTGAAATTTGTATTAAATACGGATGCGATTTCTGTGTTTTATCGTCAATAAGAAGGGCCAAGGGATACAGTAAATCTGAAGTGAAGCATCGGAATCTAAAGCTTTCCTCACAGGAGAGGTTCGAATCATAGAAAGTGAGAGTGTCAGCCCTCTTCTACTTAAGGCGGCATTGTGCCATTTGTATTTAATTCGGATGCAATTTCTGTGTTTCATCGTCAATAAGAAGGTCCAAGGGATGCAGTAAACCTGAGGGGAAGCATCGGAATCTAAAACTGGACTCACAGGAGAGGTTCAAATCATAGAAAGTGAGAGTGTCAGTCCTCTTGTACTTAAGTCGGCATTGTTAAATTTGTATTAAAAACGGATGCGATTTCTGTGTTTCATCGTCAATAAGAAGGTCCGAGGGATACAGTAAACCTGAAGTGAAGCTTCGGAATCTAAAACTGGACTCACAGGAGAGGTTCAAATCATAGAAAGTGAGAGTGTCAGTCCTCTTCTACTTAGGTCGGCATTGTGCCTTTTGAATTTAATTCCGATGCAATTTCTGTGTTTCATCGTCAATAAGAAGGCGCAAGGTATACAGTAAACCTGAAGTGAAGCATCGGAATCTAAAACAGGACTCTCAGGAGAGGTTCAAATCATAGAAAGTTAGAATGTCACTCCTCTTGTACTTAAGTCGGCATTGTGCCTTTTGTATTAAATTCGGATGCAATTTCTGTGTTTCATCGTCAATAAGAAGGCGCAAGGTATACAGTAAACCTGAAGTGAAGCATCGGAATCTAAAACTGGATTCACAGGTGAGGTTCAAATCATAGAAAGTGAGAGTGTCAGTCCTCTTGTACTTAAGTCGACATTGTGCCATTTGTATTAAATTCGGATGCAATATCTGTGTTTCATCGTCAATAAGAAGGTCCAAGGGATACAGTAAACCTGAAGTGAAGCATCGGAATCTAAAACTGGACTCACAGGAGAGGTTCAAATCATAGAAAGTTAGAGTGTCAGTCCTCTTTTACTTAAGTCGGCATTGTGCCTTTTGAATTTAATTCCGATGCTATTTCTGTGTTCCATTGTCAATAAGAAGCTCCAAGGGATACAGTAATCCTGAAGTGAAGCATCGGAATCTAAAACAGGACACACAGGAGAGATTCTAATCATAGAAAGTTAGAATGTCAGTCCTCTTGTACTTAAGTCGGCATTGTGCCTTTTGTATTACATTCGGATGCAATTTCTGTGTTTCATCGTCAATACGAACGTGCAAGGTATACAGTAAACCTGAAGTGAAGCAACGTAATCTACAACTGGACTCACAGGAGAGGTTCAAATCATAGAAAGTGAGAGTGTCAGTCCTCTTGTACTTAAGTCGCCATTGTGCCTTTTGTATTAAAATCGGATGCAATTTCTGTGTTTCATCGTCAATAAGAAGGTCCAAGGGATACAGTAAACCTGAAGTGAAGCATCGGAATCTAAAACTGGACTCACAGGAAAGGTTCAAATCATAGAAAGAGAGAGTGTCAGTCCTCTTGTACTTATGTCGGCATTGTGGCATTTGTATCAAATTCGGATGCATTTTCTGTGTTTCATCGTCAATAAGAAGGTCCAAGGGATACATTAAACCTGAAGTGAAGCATCGGAATGTAAAACTGAAGTCACAGGAGAGGTTCAAATCATAGAATGTGAGAGTGTCAGTTCTTTTCTACTTAGGTCGGCATTGTGCCTTTTCAATTTAATTCCGATGCAATTTCTGTGTTTCATCGTCAATAAGAAGGTCCAAAGGATACAGTAAAACTTAAGTGAAGCATCGGAATCTGAAACTGGACTCACAGGAGAGATTCAAATCATAGAAAGTTAGAGTGTCTCTCCTCTTGTACCTAATTCGGTATTGTGCCTTTTGTATTAAATTCCGATGCATTTTGTGTGTTTCATCGTCAATAAGAAGGTCCAAGGGATACAGTAAACCTGAAGTGAAGCATCGTAATCTAAAACTGGACTCACAGGAGAGGTTGAAATCATAGAAAGTGAGAGTGTCAGTCCTCTTGTACTTAAGTCGGCATTGTGCCATTTGTATTAAATTCGGGTGCAATTTCTGGGTTTCATCGTCAATAAGAAAGTCCAAGGGGTACAGTAAACCTGAAGTGAAGCATCGGAATCAAAAACTTGACTCACAGGAAAGGTTCAAATCATAGAAAGTGAGAGTGTCAGTCCTCTTGTACTTAAGTCGGCATTGTGGCATTTGTATTAAATTTGGACGCAATTTCTGTGTTTCATCGTCAATAAGAAGGTCCAAGGGATACAATAAACCTGAAGTCAAGCATCGGAATCTAAAACTGGACTCACAGGAGAGGTTCAAATCATAGAAAGTTAGAGTGTCACTCCTCTTGTACTTGAGTCGGTATTGTGCCTTTTGTATTAAATTCGGGTGCAATTTCTGTGTGTCATCGTCAATAAGAAGGTCCAAAGCATACAGTAAAACTGAAGTGAAGCATCGGACTCTAAAACTGGACTCACAGGAGAGGTTCAAATCATAGAAAGTTAGAATGTCAGTCCTCTTGTACTTAAGTCGGCATTGTGCCTCTTGTATTAAATTCGGATGCAATTTCTGTGTTTCATCGTCAATAAGAAGGTGCAAGGTATACAGTAAACCTGAAATGAAGCATCGGAATCTAAAACTGGACTCACAGGAAAGGTTCAAATCATAGAAATGGAGAGTGTCAGTCCTCTTGTACTTATGTCGGCATTGTGGCATTTGTATCAAATTCGGATGCATTTTCTGTGTTTCATCGTCAACAAGAAGGTCCAAGGGATACATTAAACCTGAAGTGAAGCATCGGAATCTGAAACTGGACTCACAGGAGTGGTTCAAATCTTAGAAAGTTAGTGTGTCAGTCCTCTTGTACTTAAGTTGGCATTGTGCCTTTTGTATTAAATTCGGATGCAAACTCTGTGATTCATCGTCAGTAAGAAGGTCCAAGGGATACAGTAAACCTGAAGTGAAGCATCGGAATCTAAAACTGGACTCACAGGAGAGCTTCAAACCATAGAAAGTTAGAGTGTCAGTCCTCTTGTACTTAACGCGGTATTGTACCTTTTGTATTAAATTCGGATGCAAACTCTGTGAATCACCATCAATTAGAAGGTCCAAGGGATACAGTAAACCTGAAGTGAAGCATCGGAATCTAAAACTGGACTCACAGGAGAGGTTCAAATCATAGAAAGTGAGAGTGTCATTCCTCTTGTACTTAAGACGGCATTGTGCCTTTTGAATTTAATTCCGATGCAATTTCTGTGTTTCATCATCAATAAGAAGGTGCAGGGTATACAGTAATCCTGGAGTGACACATCGGAATCTAAAACTGGACTCACACGATAGGTTCGAATCATAGAAAGTTAGAAAGTCAGTCCTCTTGTACCTAAGTCGGCATTGTGCCTTTTGAATTTAATTCCGATGCTATTTCTGTGTTTCATTGTCAATATGAAGATCCAAGGGATACAGTAAACCTGAAGTGAAGCATCGGATCTAAAACTGGACTCACAGGAGAGGTTCAAATCATAGAATGTGAGAGTGTCAGTTCTTTTCTACTTAGGTCGGCATTGCGCCTTTTCAATTTAATTCCGATGCAATTTCTGTGTTTCATCGTCAATAAGAAGGTCCAAAGGATACAGTAAAACTTAAGTGAAGCATCGGAATCTGAAACTGGACTCACAGGAGAGATTCAAATCATAGAAAGTTAGAGTGTCAGTCCTCTTGTACTTAAGTCGGCATTGTACCTTTTGTATTAAATTCAGATGCAAACTCTGTGTTTCATCGTCAATTAGAAGGTCCAAGGGATACAGTAAACCTCTAGTGAAGCATCGGAATCTAAAACTGGACTCACAGGAGAGGTTCAAATCAGAGAAAGTGAGAGTTTCAGTCCTCCTGTACTTAAGTCGGAATTGTGCCTTTTGAATTTAATTCCGAAGCAAATTCTGTGTTTCATCGTCAATAAGAAGGTGCAAGGTATACAGTAAACCTGAAGTGAAGCATCGGAATCTAAATCTGACCTCACAGGAGAAGTTCGAATCATGGAAAGTGAGAGTGTCAGTCCTCTTGTACTTAAGTCGACATTGTGCCATTTGTATTAAATTCGGATGCAATATCTGTGTTTCATCGTCAATAAGAAGGTCCAAGGGATACAGTAAACCTGAAGTGAAGCATCGGAACCTAAAACTGGACTCACAGGAGAGGTTCAAATCATAGAAAGTTAGAGTGTCAGTCCTCTTTTACTTAAGTCGGCATTGTGCCTTTTGAATTTAATTCCGATGCTATTTCTGTGTTCCATTGTCAATAAGAAGGTCCAAGGGATACAGTAAACCTGAAGTGAAGCATCGGAATCTAAAACAGGACACACAGGAGAGATTCTAATCATAGAAAGTTAGAATGTCAGTCCTCTTGTACTTAAGTCGGCATTGTGCCTTTTGTATTACATTCGGATGCAATTTCTGTGTTTCATCGTCAATACGAACGTGCAAGGTATACAGTAAACCTGAAGTGAAGCAACGTAATCTACAACTGGACTCACAGGAGAGGTTCAAATCATAGAAAGTGAGAGTGTCAGTCCTCTTGTACTTAAGTCGCCATTGTGCCTTTTGTATTAAAATCGGATGCAATTTCTGTGTTTCATCGTCAATAAGAAGGTCCAAGGGATACAGTAAACCTGAAGTGAAGCATCGGAATCTAAAACTGGACTCACAGGAAAGGTTCAAATCATAGAAAGAGAGAGTGTCAGTCCTCTTGTACTTATGTCGGCATTGTGGCATTTGTATCAAATTCGGATGCATTTTCTGTGTTTCATCGTCAATAAGAAGGTCCAAGGGATACATTAAACCTGAAGTGAAGCATCGGAATGTAAAACTGAAGTCACAGGAGAGGTTCAAATCATAGAATGTGAGAGTGTCAGTTCTTTTCTACTTAGGTCGGCATTGTGCCTTTTCAATTTAATTCCGATGCAATTTCTGTGTTTCATCGTCAATAAGAAGGTCCAAAGGATACAGTAAAACTTAAGTGAAGCATCGGAATCTGAAACTGGACTCACAGGAGAGATTCAAATCATAGAAAATTAGAGTGTCTCTCCTCTTGTACCTAATTCGGTATTGTGCCTTTTGTATTAAATTCCGATGCATTTTGTGTGTTTCATCGTCAATAAGAAGGTCCAAGGGATACAGTAAACCTGAAGTGAAGCATCGTAATCTAAAACTGGACTCACAGGAGAGGTTGAAATCATAGAAAGTGAGAGTGTCAGTCCTCTTGTACTTAAGTCGGCATTGTGCCATTTGTATTAAATTCGGGTGCAATTTCTGGGTTTCATCGTCAATAAGAAAGTCCAAGGGGTACAGTAAACCTGAAGTGAAGCATCGGAATCAAAAACTTGACTCACAGGAAAGGTTCAAATCATAGAAAGTGAGAGTGTCAGTCCTCTTGTACTTAAGTCAGCATTGTGGCATTTGTATTAAATTTGGACGCAATTTCTGTGTTTCATCGTCAATAAGAAGGTCCAAGGGATACAATAAACCTGAAGTCAAGCATCGGAATCTAAAACTGGACTCACAGGAGAGGTTCAAATCATAGAAAGTTAGAGTGTCACTCCTCTTGTACTTGAGTCGGTATTGTGCCTTTTGTATTACATTCGGGTGCAATTTCTGTGTGTCATCGTCAATAAGAAGGTCCAAAGCATACAGTAAAACTGAAGTGAAGCATCGGACTCTAAAACTGGACTCACAGGAGAGGTTCAAATCATAGAAAGTTAGAATGTCAGTCCTCTTGTACTTAAGTCGGCATTGTGCCTCTTGTATTAAATTCGGATGCAATTTCTGTGTTTCATCGTCAATAAGAAGGTGCAAGGTATACAGTAATCCTGAAGTGAAGCATCGGAATCTAAAACTGGACTCACAGGAAAGGTTCAAATCATAGAAATGGAGAGTGTCAGTCCTCTTGTACTTATGTCGGCATTGTGGCATTTGTATCAAATTCGGATGCATTTTCTGTGTTTCATCGTCAACAAGAAGGTCCAAGGGATACATTAAACCTGAAGTGAAGCATCGGAATCTGAAACTGGACTCACAGGAGTGGTTCAAATCTTAGAAAGTTAGTGTGTCAGTCCTCTTGTACTTAAGTTGGCATTGTGCCTTTTGTATTAAATTCGGATGCAAACTCTGTGATTCATCGTCAGTAAGAAGGTCCAAGGGATACAGTAAACCTGAAGTGAAGCATCGGAATCTAAAACTGGACTCACAGGAGAGCTTCAAACCATAGAAAGTGAGAGTGTCATTCCTCTTGTACTTAAGACGGCATTGTGCCTTTTGAATTTAATTCCGATGCAATTTCTGTGTTTCATCATCAATAAGAAGGTGCAGGGTATACAGTAATCCTGGAGTGACACATCGGAATCTAAAACTGGACTCACACGATAGGTTCGAATCATAGAAAGTTAGAAAGTCAGTCCTCTTGTGCCTAAGTCGGCATTGTGCCTTTTGAATTTAATTCCGATGCTATTTCTGTGTTTCATTGTCAATATGAAGATCCAAGGGATACAGTAAACCTGAAGTGAAGCATCGGATCTAAAACTGGACTCACAGGAGAGGTTCAAATCATAGAATGTGAGAGTGTCAGTTCTTTTCTACTTAGGTCGGCATTGCGCCTTTTCAATTTAATTCCGATGCAATTTCTGTGTTTCATCGTCAATAAGAAGGTCCAAAGGATACAGTAAAACTTAAGTGAAGCATCGGAATCTGAAACTGGACTCACAGGAGAGATTCAAATCATAGAAAGTTAGAGTGTCAGTCCTCTTGTACTTAGGTCGGCATTGTACCTTTTGTATTAAATTCAGATGCAAACTCTGTGTTTCATCGTCAATTAGAAGGTCCAAGGGATACAGTAAACCTCAAGTGAAGCATCGGAATCTAAAACTGGACTCACAGGAGAGGTTCAAATCAGAGAAAGTGAGAGTTTCAGTCCTCCCGTACTTAAGTCGGAATTGTGCCTTTTGAATTTAATTCCGAAGCAAATTCTGTGTTTCATCGTCAATAAGAAGGTGCAAGGTATACAGTAAACCTGAAGTGAAGCATCGGAATCTAAATCTGACCTCACAGGAGAAGTTCGAATCATGGAAAGTGAGAGTGTCAGTGCTCTTGTATTTAAGTCGGCATTGTGCCATTTGTATTATATTCGGATGCAATTTCCGTGTTTCATCGTCAATAAGAAGGTCCAAGGGATACAGTAAACCTGAAGTGAACAATCGGAATCTAAAACTGGACTCACAGGAGAGGTTGAAATCATAGAAAGTTAGAGTGTCAGTCCTCTTTTACTTAAGTCGGCATTGTGCCTTTTGAATATAATTCCGATGCTATTTCTGTGTTTCATTGTCAATGAGAAGGTCCAAGGGATACAGTAAACCTGAAGTGAAGCATCGGAATCTAAAACAGGACTCACAGAAGAAGTTCTAATCATAGAAAGTTAGAATGTCTGTCCTCTTGTACTTAAGTCGGCATTGTGCCTTTTGTATTAAATTCGGATGCAATTTCTGTGTTTCATCGTCCATAAGAAGGTCCAAGGGATACAGTAAACCTGAAGTGAACCATCGGAATCTAAAACTGGACTCACAGGAGATGTTCAAATCATAGAAAGTGAGATTGTCAGTCCTCTTGTACTTAAGTCGCCATTGTGATTTTTGTATTAAAATCGGATGCAATTTCTGTGTTTCATCGTCAATAATAAGGTCCAAGGGATACAGTAAACCTGAAGTGAAGCATCGGAATCTAAAACTGGACTCACAGGAGAGGTTCAAATCATAGAAAGTTAGAGTGTCAGTCGTCTTGTACTTAACGCGGTATTGTACCTTTTGTATTAAATTCGGATGCAAACTCTGTGTTTCATCATCACTTAGAAGGTCCAAGGGATACAGTAAACTTGAAGTGAAGCTTCGGAATCTAAAACTGGACTCACAGGAGAGGTTCAAATCATAGAAAGTGAGAGTGTCGGTCCTCTTCTACTTAGGTCGGCATTGTGCCTTTTGAATTTAATTCCGATGCAATTTCTGTGTTTCATCGTCAATAAGAAGGTTCATAGGATACAGTAAACCTGAAGTGAAGCATCGGAATCAAAAACTGGACTCACAGGTGAGATTCAAATCATAGAAAGTTAGAGTGTCACTCCTCTTGCACTTAAGTCGGTTTTGTGCCTTTTGTATTAAATTTGTATGCAATTTCTGTGTTTCATCATCAATAAGAAGGTCCAAGGGATACAGTAAACATTAAGTGAAGCATCGGAATCAAAAACTGGACTCGCAGGAGAGGTTCAAATCATAGAATGTCAGAGTGTCAGTCCTCTTTTACTTAAGTCGGCATTGTGCCTTTTGTATTAAATTCCGATGCAATATCTGTGTTTCATCGTCAATAAGAAGGTCCAAGGGATACAGTAAACCTGAAGTGAAGCATCGGAATCTAAAACTGGACTCACAGGAGAGGTTCAAATCATAGAAAGTTAGAGTGTCAGTCCTCTTTTACTTAAGTCGGCATTGTGCCTTTTGAATTTAATTCCGATGCTATTTCTGTGTTCCATCATCAATAAGAAGGTCCAAGGGATACAGTAAACCTGAAGTGAAGCATCGGAATCTAAAACTGGACTCACAGGAAAGGTTCAAATCATAGAAAGAGAGAGTGTCAGTCCTCTTGTACTTATGTCGGCATTGTGGCATTTGTATCAAATTCGGATGCATTTTCTGTGTTTCATCGTCAATAAGAAGGTCCAAGGGATACATTAAACCTGAAGTGAAGCATCGGAATGTAAAACTGAAGTCACAGGAGAGGTTCAAATCATAGAATGTGAGAGTGTCAGTTCTTTTCTACTTAGGTCGGCATTGTGCCTTTTCAATTTAATTCCGATGCAATTTCTGTGTTTCATCGTCAATAAGAAGGTCCAAAGGATACAGTAAAACTTAAGTGAAGCATCGGAATCTGAAACTGGACTCACAGGAGAGATTCAAATCATAGAAAGTTAGAGTGTCTCTCCTCTTGTACCTAATTCGGTATTGTGCCTTTTGTATTAAATTCCGATGCATTTTGTGTGTTTCATCGTCAATAAGAAGGTCCAAGGGATACAGTAAACCTGAAGTGAAGCATCGTAATCTAAAACTGGACTCACAGGAGAGGTTGAAATCATAGAAAGTGAGAGTGTCAGTCCTCTTGTACTTAAGTCGGCATTGTGCCATTTGTATTAAATTCGGGTGCAATTTCTGGGTTTCATCGTCAATAAGAAAGTCCAAGGGGTACAGTAAACCTGAAGTGAAGCATCGGAATCAAAAACTTGACTCACAGGAAAGGTTCAAATCATAGAAAGTGAGAGTGTCAATCCTCTTGTACTTAAGTCGGCATTGTGGCATTTGTATTAAATTTGGATGCAATTTCTGTGCTTCATCGTCAATAAGAAGGTCCAAGGGATACAATAAACCTGAAGTCAAGCATCGGAATCTAAAACTGGACTCACAGGAGAGGTTCAAATCATAGAAAGTTAGAGTGTCACTCCTCTTGTACTTGAGTCGGTATTGTGCCTTTTGTATTAAATTCGGGTGCAATTTCTGTGTGTCATCGTCAATAAGAAGGTCCAAAGCATACAGTAAAACTGAAGTGAAGCATCGGACTCTAAAACTGGACTCACAGGAGAGGTTCAAATCATAGAAATGGAGAGTGTCAGTCCTCTTGTACTTATGTCGGCATTGTGGCATTTGTATCAAATTCGGATGCATTTTCTGTGTTTCATCGTCAACAAGAAGGTCCAAGGGATACATAAAACCTGAAGTGAAGCATCGGAATCTGAAACTGGACTCACAGGAGTGGTTCAAATCTTAGAAAGTTAGTGTGTCAGTCCTCTTGTACTTAAGTTGGCATTGTGCCTTTTGTATTAAATTCGGATGCAAACTCTGTGATTCATCGTCAGTAAGAAGGTCCAAGGGATACAGTAAACCTGAAGTGAAGCATCGGAATCTAAAACTGGACTCACAGGAGAGCTTCAAACCATAGAAAGTTAGAGTGTCAGTCCTCTTGTACTTAACGCGGTATTGTACCTTTTGTATTAAATTCGGATGCAAACTCTGTGTTTCATCATCAATTAGAAGGTCCAAGGGATACAGTAAACCTGAAGTGAAGCATCGGAATCTAAAACTGGACTCACAGGAGAGGTTCAAATCATAGAAAGTGAGAGTCTCATTCCTCTTGTACTTAAGACGGCATTCTGCCTTTTGAATTTAATTCCGATGCAATTTCTGTGTTTCATTATCAATAAGAAGGTGCAGGGTATACAGTAATCCTGGAGTGACACATCGGAATCTAAAACTGGACTCACACGATAGGTTCGAATCATAGAAAGTTAGAAAGTCAGTCCTCTTGTACCTAAGTCGGCATTGTGCCTTTTGAATTTAATTCCGATGCTATTTCTGTGTTTCATTGTCAATATGAAGATCCAAGGGATACAGTAAACCTGAAGTGAAGTATCGGATCTAAAACTGGACTCACAGGAGAGGTTCAAATAATAGAATGTGAGAGTGTCAGTTCTTTTCTACTTAGGTCGGCATTGCGCCTTTTCAATTTAATTCCGATGCAATTTCTGTGTTTCATCGTCAATAAGAAGGTCCAAAGGATACAGTAAAACTTAAGTGAAGCATCGGAATCTGGAACTGGACTCACAGGAGAGATTCAAATCATAGAAAGTTAGAGTGTCAGTCCTCTTGTACTTAAGTCGGCATTGTACCTTTTGTATTAAATTCAGATGCAAACTCTGTGTTTCATCGTCAATTAGAAGGTCCAAGGGATACAGTAAACCTCAAGTGAAGCATCGGAATCTAAAACTGGACTCACAGGAGAGGTTCAAATCAGAGAAAGTGAGAGTTTCAGTCCTCCTGTACTTAAGTCGGAATTGTGCCTTTTGAATTTAATTCCGAAGCAAATTCTGTGTTTCATCGTCAATAAGAAGGTGCAAGGTATACAGTAAACCTGAAGTGAAGCATCGGAATCTAAATCTGACCTCACAGGAGAAGTTCGAATCATGGAAAGTGAGAGTGTCAGTGCTCTTGTATTTAAGTCGGCATTGTGCCATTTGTATTATATTCGGATGCAATTTCCGTGTTTCATCGTCAATAAGAAGGTCCAAGGGATACAGTAAACCTGAAGTGAACAATCGGAATCTAAAACTGGACTCACAGGAGAGGTTGAAATCATAGAAAGTTAGAGTGTCAGTCCTCTTTTACTTAAGTCGGCATTGTGCCTTTTGAATATAATTCCGATGCTATTTCTGTGTTTCATTGTCAATGAGAAGGTCCAAGGGATACAGTAAACCTGAAGTGAAACATCGGAATCTAAAACAGGACTCACAGAAGAAGTTCTAATCATAGAAAGTTAGAATGTCTGTCCTCTTGTACTTAAGTCGGCATTGTGCCTTTTGTATTAAATTCGGATGCAATTTCTGTGTTTCATCGTCCATAAGAAGGTCCAAGGGATACAGTAAACCTGAAGTGAACCATCGGAATCTAAAACTGGACTCACAGGAGATGTTCAAATCATAGAAAGTGAGATTGTCAGTCCTCTTGTACTTAAGTCGCCATTGTGATTTTTGTATTAAAATCGGATGCAATTTCTGTGTTTCATCGTCAATAAGAAGGTCCAAGGGATACAGTAAACCTGAAGTGAAGCATCGGAATCTAAAACTGGACTCACAGGAGAGGTTCAAATCATAGAAAGTTAGAGTGTCAGTCGTCTTGTACTTAACGCGGTATTGTACCTTTTGTATTAAATTCGGATGCAAACTCTGTGTTTCATCATCAGTTAGAAGGTCCAAGGGATACAGTAAACTTGAAGTGAAGCTTCGGAATCTAAAACTGGACTCACAGGAGAGGTTCAAATCATAGAAAGTGAGAGTGTCGGTCCTCTTCTACTTAGGTCGGCATTGTGCCTTTTGAATTTAATTCCGATGCAATTTCTGTGTTTCATCGTCAATAAGAAGGTTCATAGGATACAGTAAACCTGAAGTGAAGCATCGGAATCAAAAACTGGACTCACAGGTGAGATTCAAATCATAGAGAGTTAGAGTGTCACTCCTCTTGTACTTAAGTCGGTTTTGTGCCTTTTGTATTAAATTTGTATGCAATTTCTGTGTTTCATCATCAATAGGAAGGTCCAAGGGATACAGTAAACATTAAGTGAAGCATCGGAATCAAAAACTGGACTCGCAGGAGAGGTTCAAATCATAGAATGTCAGAGTGTCAGTCCTCTTTTACTTAAGTCGGCATTCTGCCTTTTGTATTAAATTCCGATGCAATTTCTGTGTTTCATCGTCAATAAGAAGGTCCAAGGGATACAGTAAACCTGAAGTGAAGCATCAGAATCTAAAACTGGACTCACAGGAGAGGTTCAAATCATAGAAAGTTTGAGTGTCAGTCCTCATTTACTTAAGTCGGCATTGTGCCTTTTGTATTAAATTCCGATGCAATTTCGGTGTTTCATCGTCAATCAGAAGGTGCAAGGTATACAGAAAACCAGAAGTGAAGCATCGGAATCTAAAACTGGACTCACAGGAGAGGTTCAAATCATAGAAAGTGAGAGTGTCAGTCCTCTTGTACTTAAGTCGGCATTGTTAAATTTGTATTAAAAACGGATGCGATTTCTGTGTTTCATCGTCAATAAGAATGTCCGAGGGATACAGTAAACCTGAAGTGAAGCATCGGAATCTAAAGCTTTCCTCACAGGAGAGGTTAGAATCATAGAAAGTGAGAGTGTCAGCCCTCTTGTACTTAAGGGGGCATTGTGCCATTTGTATTAAATTCGGATGCAATTTCTGTGTTTCATCGTCAATAAGAAGGTGCAAGGTAGACAGTAAACCTGAAGTGAAGCATCGGAATCTAATACTGGACTCACAGGAAAGGTTCAAATCATAGAAATGGAGAGTGTCAGTCCTCTTGTACTTATGTCGGCATTGTGGCATTTGTATTAAATTCGGATGCATTTTCTGTGTTTCATCGTCAATAAGAAGGTCCAAGGGATACATTAAACCTGAAGTGAAGCATCGGAATCTAAAACTGGACTCACAGGAGAGGTTCAAATCATAGAAAGTTAGTGTGTCAGTCCTCTTGTACTTAAGTCGGCATTGTGCCTTTTGTATTAAATTCGGATGCAAACTCTGTGATTCATCGTCAGTAAGAGGGTCCAAGGGATACAGTAAACCTGAAGTGAAGCATCGGAATCTAAATCCGGACTCACAGGAGAGGTTCAAATCATAGATAGTTAGATTGTCAGTCCTCTTGTACTTAAGTCGGCATTGTGCCTTTTGAATTTAATTCCGATGCAATTTCTGTGTTTCATCGTCCATAAGAAGGTCCAAGGGATACAGTAAACCTGAAGTGAACCATCGGAATCTAAAACTGGACTCACAGGAGATGTTCAAATCATAGAAAGTGGGTTGTCAGTCCTCTTGTACTTAAGTCGATATTGTGATTTTTGTATTAAAATCGAACGCAATTTCTGTGTTTCATCGTCAATAAGAAGGTCCAAGGGATACAGTTAACCTGAAGTGAAGCATCGGAATCTAAAACTGGACTCACAGGAGAGGTTCAAATCACAGAAAGTTAGAGTGTCAGTCGTCTTGTACTTAACGCGGTATTGTACCTTTTGTATTAAATTCGGATGCAAACTCTGTGTTTCATCATTAGTTAGAAGGTCCAAGGGATACAGTAAACCTGAAGTGAAGCATCGGAATCTAAAACTGGTCTCACAGGAGAGGTTCAAATCATAGAAAGTGAGAGTGTCAGTCCTCTTGTACCTAAGTCGGCATTGTGCCTTTTGAATTTAATTCCGATGCAATTTCTGTGTTTCATCATCAATAAGAAGGTGCAAGGTATACAGTAATCCTGGAGTGAAGCATCGGAATCTAAATCTGACCTCAAAGGAGAGGTTCGAATCATAGAAAATGAGAGTGTCTGTCCTCTTGTACTTAAGTCGGCATTGTGCCATTTGTATTAAATTCGGATGCAATTTCTGTGTTTCATCGTCAATAAGAAGGTCGAAGGGATACTGTTAACCTGAAGTGAAGCATCGGAATCTAAAACTGGACTCACACGAGAGGTTCAAATCATAGAAAGTTAGAGTGTCAGTTCTCTTGTACCTAAGTCGGCATTGTGCATTTTGAATTTAATTCCGATGCTATTTCTGTGTTTCATTGTCAATATGAAGATCCAAGGGATACAGTAAACCTGAAGTGAAGCATCGGAATCTAAAACTGGACTCACAGGAGAGGTTCAAATCATAGAAAGTTAGAATGTCACTCCTCTTGTA
This sequence comes from Schistocerca americana, assembly GCF_021461395.2. Lineage (NCBI taxonomy): Eukaryota > Metazoa > Arthropoda > Insecta > Orthoptera > Acrididae > Schistocerca > Schistocerca americana. Next base: position 2,739,925 of record NW_025726126.1, read on the forward strand.
CTTAAGTCGGCATTGTGCCTTTTGTATTAAATTCGGATGCAATTTCTGTGTTTCATCGTCAATAAGAAGGCGCAAGGTATACAGTAAACCTGAAGTGAAGCATCGGAATCTAAAACTGGATTCACAGGTGAGGTTCAAATCATAGAAAGTGAGAGTGTCAGTCCTCTTGTACTTAAGTCGACATTGTGCCATTTGTATTAAATTCGGATGCAATATCTGTGTTTCATCGTCAATAAGAAAGTCCAAGGGATACAGTAAACCTGAAGTGAAGCATCGGAATCTAAAACTGGACTCACAGGAGAGGTTCAAATCATAGAAAGTTAGAGTGTCAGTCCTCTTTTACTTAAGTCGGCATTGTGCCTTTTGAATTTAATTCCGATGCTATTTCTGTTTTTCATTGTCAATAAGAAGGTCCAAGGGATACAGTAAACCTGAAGTGAAGCATCGGAATCTAAAACAGGACACACAGGAGAGGTTCTAATCATAGAAAGTTATAATGTCAGTCCGCTTGTACTTAAGTCGGCATTGTGCCTTTTGTATTACATTCGGATGCAACTTCTGTGTTTCATCGCCAATAAGAACGTGCAAGGTATACAGTAAACCTGAAGTGAAGCATCGTAATCTACAACTGGACTCACAGGAGAGGTTCAAATCAAAGAAAGTGAGAGTGTCAGTTCTCTTGTACTTAAGTCGCCATTGTGCCTTTTGTATTAAATTCGGATGCAATTTCTGTGTTTCATCGACAATAAGAAGGTCCAAGGGATACAGTAAACCTGAAGTGAAGCATCGGAATCCAAAACTGGACTCACAGGAGAGGTTCAAATCATAGAAAGTTAGAGTGTCAGTCCTCTTGTATTTAAGTCGGCATAGTGTCACTTGTATTAAATTCGGATGCAAACTCTGTGTTTCATCGTCCATAAGAAGGTCCAAGGGATACAGTAAACCTGAAGTGAAGCATCGGAATCTAAAACTGGACTCACAGGAGAGGTTCAAATCATAGAAAGAGAGAGTGTCAGTCCTCTTGTACTTAAGTCGACATTGTGCCATTTGTATTAAATTCGGATGCAATTTCTGTGTTTCATCGTCAATAAGAAGGTCCAAGGGATACAGTGAACCTGAAGTGAAGCATCAGAATCTAAAACTGGACTCACAGGAGAGGTTCAAATCATAGAAAGTTAGAGTGTCAGTCCTCTTTTACTTAAGTCGGCATTGTGCCTTTTGAATTTAATTCCGATGCTATTTCTGTGTTTCATTGTAAATAAGTAGGTCCAAGGGATACAGTAAACCTGAAGTGAAGCATCGGAATCTAAAACAGGACACACAGGAGAGGTTCTAATCATAGAAAGTTAGAATGTCAGTCCTCTTGTACTTAAGTCGGCATTGTGCCTTTTGTATTAAATTCGGATGCAATTTCTGTGTTTCATCGTCAATAAGAAGGTGCAAGGTATACAGTAAACCTGAAGTGAAGCATCGGAATCTAAAACTGGACTTACAGGAAAGGTTCAAATCATAGAAAGAGAGAATGTCAGTCCTCTTGTACCTATGTCGGCATTGTGGCATTTGTATCAAATTCGGATGCATTTTCTGTGTTTCATCGTCAATAAGAAGGTCCAATGGGTAACATTAAACCTGAAGTGAAGCATCGGAATCTAAAACTGAAGTCACAGGGGAGGTTCAAATCATAGAATGTGAGAGTGTCAGTTCTTTTCTACTTAGGTCGGCATTGTGCCTTTTCAATTTAATTCCGATGCAATTTCTGCGTTTCATCGTCAATAAAAAGGTCCAAAGGATACAGTAAAACTTAAGTGAAGCATCGGAATCTGAAACTGGACTCACAGGAGAGATTCAAATCATAGAAAGTTAGAGTGTCTCTCCTCTTGTACCTAATTCGGTATTGTGCCTTTTGTATTAAATTCCGATGCATTTTGTGTGTTTCATCGTCAATAAGAAGGTCCAAGGGATACAGTAAACCTGAAGTGAAGCATCGTAATCTAAAACTGGACTCACAGGAGAGGTTGAAATCATAGAAAGTGAAAGTGTCAGTCCTCTTGTACTTAAGTCGGCATTGTGGCATTTGTATTAAATTTGGATGCAATTTCTGTTTTTCATCGTCAATAAGAAGGTCCAAGGGATACAATAAACCTGAAGTCAAGCATCGGAATCTAAAACTGGACTCACAGGAGAGGTTCAAATCATAGAAAGTTAGAGTGTCACTCCTCTTGTACTTGAGTCGGTATTGTGCCTTTTGTATTAAATTCTGGTGCACTTTCTGGGTGTCATCGTCAATAAGAAGGTCCAAAGGATACAGTAAACCTGAAGTGAAGCATCGGACTCTAAAACTGGACTCACAGGAGAGGTTCAAATCATAGAAAGTTAGAATGTCAGTCCTCTTGTACTTAAGTCGGCATTGTGCCTTTTGTATTAAATTTGGGTGCAATTTCTGTGTTTCATCGTCAATAAGAAGGTGCAAGGTATACAGTAAAACATAAGTGAAGCATCGGAATCTGAAACTGGACTCACAGGAGAGATTCAAATCATAGAAAGTTAGAGTGTCTCCCCTCTTGTACCTAATTCGGTATTGTGCCTCTTGTATTAAATTCGGATGCAATTTCTGTGTTTCATCGTCAATAAGAAGGTGCAAGGTATACAGTAAACCTGAAGTGAAGCATCGGAATCTAAAACTGGACTCACAGGAAAGGTTCAAATCATAGAAATGGAGAGTGTCAGTCCTCTTGTACTTATGTCGGCATTGTGGCATTTGTGTCAAATTCGGATGCATTTTCTGTGTTTCATCGTCAATAAGAAGGTCCAAGGGATACAGTAAGCCTGAAGTGAAGCATCGGAATATGAAACTGGACTCACAGGAGAGGTTCAAATCATAGAAAGTTAGTGTGTCAGTCCTCTTGTACTTAAGTCGGCATTGTGCCTTTTGAATTTAATTCCGATGCAATTTCTGTGTTTCATCGTCCATAAGAAGGTCCAAGGGATACAGTAAACCTGAAGTGAACCATCGGAATCTAAAACTGGACTCACAGGAGATGTTCAAATCATAGAAAGTGGGTTGTCAGTCCTCTTGTACTTAAGTCGATATTGTGATTTTTGTATTAAAATCGGACGCAATTTCTGTGTTTCATCGTCAATAAGAAGGTCCAAGGGATACAGTTAACCTGAAGTGAAGCATCGGAACCTAAAACTGGACTCACAGGAGAGGTTCAAATCATAGAAAGTTAGAGTGTCAGTCGTCTTGTACTTAACGCGGTATTGTACCTTTTGTATTAAATTCGGATGCAAACTCTGTGTTTCATCATCAGTTAGAAGGTCCAAGGGATACAGTGAACCTGAAGTGAAGCATCGGAATCTAAAACTGGTCTCACAGGAGAGGTTCAAATCATAGAAAGTGAGAGTGTCAGTCCTCTTGTACCTAAGTCGGCATTGTGCCTTTTGAATTTAATTCCGATGCAATTTCTGTGTTTCATCATCAATAAGAAGGTGCAAGGTATACAGTAATCCTGGAGTGAAGCATCGGAATCTAAATCTGACCTCAAAGGAGAGGTTCGAATCATAGAAAATGAGAGTGTCTGTCCTCTTGTACTTAAGTCGGCATTGTGCCATTTGTATTAAATTCGGATGCAATTTCTGTGTTTCATCGTCAATAAGAAGGTCGAAGGGATACTGTTAACCTGAAGTGAAGCATCGGAATCTAAAACTGGACTCACACGAGAGGTTCAAATCATAGAAAGTTAGAGTGTCAGTTCTCTTGTACCTAAGTCGGCATTGTGCATTTTGAATTTAATTCCGATGCTATTTCTGTGTTTCATTGTCAATATGAAGATCCAAGGGATACAGTAAACCTGAAGTGAAGCATCGGAATCTAAAACTGGACTCACAGGAGAGGTTCAAATCATAGAAAGTTAGAATGTCACTCCTCTTGTACTTAAGTCGGCATTGTGCCTTTTGTATTAAATTCGGATGCAATTTCTGTGTTTCATCGTCAATAAGAAGGCGCAAGGTATACAGTAAACCTGAAGTGAAGCATCGTAATCTACAACTGGACTCACAGGAGAGGTTCAAATCAAAGAAAGTGAGAGTGTCAGTTCTCTTGTACTTAAGTCGCCATTGTGCCTTTTGTATTAAATTCGGATGCAATTTCTGTGTTTCATCGACAATAAGAAGGTCCAAGGGATACAGTAAACCTGAAGTGAAGCATCGGAATCCAAAACTGGACTCACAGGAGAGGTTCTAATCATAGAAAGTTAGAATGTCAGTCCTCTTGTACTTAAGTCGGCATTGTGCCTTTTGTATTAAATTCGGATGCAATTTCTGTGTTTCATCGTCAATAAGAAGGTGCAAGGTATACAGTAAACCTGAAGTGAAGCATCGGAATCTAAAACTGGACTTACAGGAAAGGTTCAAATCATAGAAAGAGAGAATGTCAGTCCTCTTGTACTTATGTCGGCATTGTGGCATTTGTATCAAATTCGGATGCATTTTCTGTGTTTCATCGTCAATAAGAAGGTCCAATGGGTAACATTAAACCTGAAGTGAAGCATCGGAATCTAAAACTGAAGTCACAGGGGAGGTTCAAATCATAGAATGTGAGAGTGTCAGTTCTTTTCTACTTAGGTCGGCATTGTGCCTTTTCAATTTAATTCCGATGCAATTTCTGCGTTTCATCGTCAATAAAAAGGTCCAAAGGATACAGTAAAACTTAAGTGAAGCATCGGAATCTGAAACTGGACTCACAGGAGAGATTCAAATAATAGAAAGTTAGAGTGTCTCTCCTCTTGTACCTAATTCGGTATTGTGCCTTTTGTATTAAATTCCGATGCATTTTGTGTGTTTCATCGTCAATAAGAAGGTCCAAGGGATACAGTAAACCTGAAGTGAAGCATCGTAATCTAAAACTGGACTCACAGGAGAGGTTGAAATCATAGAAAGTGAAAGTGTCAGTCCTCTTGTACTTAAGTCGGCATTGTGGCATTTGTATTAAATTTGGATGCAATTTCTGTTTTTCATCGTCAATAAGAAGGTCCAAGGGATACAATAAACCTGAAGTCAAGCATCGGAATCTAAAACTGGACTCACAGGAGAGGTTCAAATCATAGAAAGTTAGAGTGTCACTCCTCTTGTACTTGAGTCGGTATTGTGCCTTTTGTATTAAATTCTGGTGCACTTTCTGGGTGTCATCGTCAATAAGAAGGTCCAAAGGATACAGTAAACCTGAAGTGAAGCATCGGACTCTAAAACTGGACTCACAGGAGAGGTTCAAATCATAGAAAGTTAGAATGTCAGTCCTCTTGTACTTAAGTCGGCATTGTGCCTTTTGTATTAAATTCGGATGCAATTTCTGTGTTTCATCGTCAATAAGAAGGTGCAAGGTATACAGTAAAACTTAAGTGAAGCATCTTAATCTGAAACTGGACTCACAGGAGAGATTCAAATCATAGAAAGTTAGAGTGTCTCCCCTCTTGTACCTAATTCGGTATTGTGCCTCTTGTATTAAATTCGGATGCAATTTCTGTGTTTCATCGTCAATAAGAAGGTGCAAGGTATACAGTAAACCTGAAGTGAAGCATCGGAATCTAAAACTGGACTCACAGGAAAGGTTCAAATCATAGAAATGGAGAGTGTCAGTCCTCTTGTACTTATGTCGGCATTGTGGCATTTGTATCAAATTCGGATGCATTTTCTGTGTTTCATCGTCAATAAGAAGGTCCAAGGGATACAGTAAGCCTGAAGTGAAGCAACGGAATATGAAACTGGACTCACAGGAGAGGTTCAAATCATAGAAAGTTAGTGTGTCAGTCCTCTTGTACTTAAGTCGAGATTGTGCCTTTTGTATTAAAGTCGGATGCAAACTCTGTGATTCATCGTCAGTAAGAAGGTCCAAGGGATACAGTAAACCTGAAGTGAAGCTTCGGAATCAAAAACTGGACTCACAGGAGATGTTCAAATCATAGAAAGTGAGATTGTCTGTCCTGTTGTACTTAAGTCGCCATTGTGATTTTTGTATTAAATTCGGATGCAATTTCTGTAATTCATCGTCAATAAGAAGGTCCAGGGGATACAGTAAACCTGAAGTGAAGCATCGGAATCTAAAACTGGACTCACAGGAGAGCTTCAAACCATAGAAAGTTAGAGTGTCAGTCCTCATGTACTTAACGCGGTATTGTACCTTTTGTATTAAATTCGGATGCAAACTCTGTGTTTCATCATCAATTAGAAGGTCCAAGGGATACAGTAAACCTGAAGTGAAGCATCGGAATCTAAAACTGGACTCACAGGAGAGGTTCAAATCATAGAAAGTGAGAGTGTCAGTCCTCTTGTACTTAAGACGGCATTGTGTCTTTTGAATTTAATTCCGATGCAATTTCTGTGTTTCATCATCAATAAGAAGGTGCAGGGTATACAGTAATCCTGGAGTGACACATCGGAATCTAAAACTGCACTCACACGATAGGTTCGAATCATAGAAAGTTAGAGAGTCAGTCCTCTTGTACCTAAGTCGGCATTGTGCCTTTTGAATTTAATTCCGATGCTATTTCTGTGTTTTATTGTCAATATGAAGATCCAAGGGATACAGTAAACCTGAAGTGAAGCATCGGATCTAAAACTGGACTCACAGGAGAGGTTCAATTCATAGAATGTGAGAGTGTCAGTTCTTTTCTACTTAGGTCGGCATTGTGCCTTTTCAATTTAATTCCGATGCAATTTCTGTGTTTCATCGTCAATAAGAAGGTCCAAAGGATACAGTAAAACATAAGTGAAGCATCGGAATCTGAAACTGGACTCACAGGAGAGATTCAAATCATAGAAAGTTAGAGTGTCAGTCCTCTGGTACTTAAGTCGGCATTGTACCTTTTGTATTAAATTCAGATGCAAACACTGTGTTTCATCGTCAATTAGAAGGTCCAAGGGATACAGTAAACCTGAAGTGAAGCATCGGAATCTAAAACTGGACTCACAGGAGAGGTTCAAATCAGAGAAAGTGAGAGTGTCAGTCCTCTTGTACTTAAGTCGGAATTGTGCCTTTTGAATTTAATTCCGATGCAAATTCTGTGTTTCATCGTCAATAAGAAGGTGCAAGGTATACAGTAAACCTGAAGTGAAGCATCGGAATCTAAATCTGACCTCACAGGAGAAGTTCGAATCATGGAAAGTGAGAGTGTCAGTGCTCTTGTATTTAAGTCGGCATTGTGCCATTTGTATTATATTCGGATGCAATTTCCGTGTTTCTTCGTCAATAAGAAGGTCCAAGGGGTACAGTAAACCTGAAGTGAACAATCGGAATCTAAAACTGGACTCACAGGAGAGGTTGAAATCATAGAAAGTTAGAGTGTCAGTCCTCTTTTACTTAAGTCGGCATTGTGCCTTTTGAATATAATTCCGATGCTATTTCTGTGTTTCATTGTCAATGGGAAGGTCCAAGGGATACAGTAAACCTGAAGTGAAGCATCGGAATCTAAAACAGGACTCACAGAAGAAGTTCTAATCATAGAAAGTTAGAATGTCTGTCCTCTTGTACTTAAGTCGGCATTGTGCCTTTTGTATTAAATTCGGATGCAATTTCTGTGTTTTATCGTCAATAAGAAGGTGCAAGGTATACAGTAAACCTGAAGTGAAGCATCGGAATCTAATACTGGACTCACACGAAAGGTTCAAATCATAGAAAGTGAGAGTGTCAGTCCTCTTGTACTTAAGTCGACATTGTGCCATTTGTATTAAATTCGGATGCAATATCTGTGTTTCATCGTCAATAAGAAGGTCCAAGGGATACAGTAAACCTGAAGTGAAGCATCGGAATCTAAAACTGGACTCACAGGAGAGGTTCAAATCATAGAAAGTTAGAGTGTCTGTCCTCTTTTACTTAAGTCGGCATTGTACCTTTTGAATTTAATTCCGATGCTATTTCTGTGTTTCATTGTCAATAAGAAGGTCCAAGGGATAAAGTAAACCTAAAGTGAAGCATCGGAATCTAAAACTAGACTCACAGGAGAGGTTCTAATCACAGAAAGTTAGAATGTCATTCCTCTTGTACTTAAGTCGGCATTGTGCCTTTTGTATTACATTCGGATGCAATTTCTGTGTTTCATCGTCAATAAGAACGTGCAAGGTATACAGTAACCCTGAAGTGAAGCATCGTAATCTACAACTGGACTCACAGGAGAGGTTCAAATCATAGAAAGTGAGAGTGTCAGTCCTCTTGTACTGAAGTCGCCATTGTGCCTTTTGGTATAAATTCGGATGCAATTTCTGTGTTTCATCGTCATTAAGAAGGTCCAAGGGATACAGTTAACCTGAAGTGAAGCATCGGAATCAAAAACTGGACTCACAGGAGAGGTTCAAATCATAGAAAGTTAGTGTCAGTCCTCTTGTACTTAAGTCGACATTGTGCCATTTGTATTAAATTCGGATGCAATTTCTGTGTTTCATCGTCAATAAGAAGGTCCAAGGGATACAGTAAACCTGAAGTGAAGCATCGGAATCTAAAACTGTACTCACAGGAGAGGTTCAAATCATAGAAAGTTAGAGTGTCAGTCCTCTTTTACTAAAGTCGGCATTGTGCCTTTTGAATTAACTTCCGATGCTATTTCTGTGTTTCATTGTCAATAAGAAGGTCCAAGGGATACAGTAAACCTGAAGTGAAGCATCGGAATCTAAAACAGGACACACAGGAGAGGTTCTAATCATAGAAAGTTAGAATGTCAGTCCTCTTGTACTTAAGTCGGCATTGTGCCTTTTGTATTAAATTCGGATGCAATTTCTGTGTTTCATCGTCAATAAGAAGGTGCTAGGTAGACAGTAAACCTGAAGTGAAGCATCGGAATCTAAAACTGGACTCACAGGAAAGGTTCAAATCATAGAAAGAGAGAGTGTCAGTCCTCTTGTACTTATGTCGGCATTGTGGCATTTGTATCAAATTCGGATGCATTTTCTGAGTTTCATCGTCAATAAGAAGGTTTAAGGGATACATTAAACCTGAAGTGAAGCATCTGAATCTAAAACTGAAGTCACAGGAGAGGTTCAAATCATAGAATGTGAGAGTGTCAGTTCTTTTCTACTTAGGTCAGCATTGTGCCTTTTCAATTTAATTCCGATGCAATTTCTGTGTTTCATCGTCAATAAGAAGGTCCAAAGGATACAGTAAAACTTAAGTGAAGCATCGGAATCTGAAACTGGACTCACAGGAGAGATTCAAATCATAGAAAGTTAGAGTGTCTCTCCTCTTGTACCTAATTCGGTATTGTGCATTTTGTATTAAATTCCGATGCATTTTCTGTGTTTCATCGTCAATAAGAAGGTCCAAGGGATACAGTAAATCTGAAGTGAAGCATCGTAATCTAAAACTGGACTCACAGGAGAGGTTGAAATCATAGAAAGTGAGAATGTCAGTCCTCTTGTACTTAAGTCGGCATTGTGCCATTTGTATTAAATTCAGGTGCAATTTCTGGGTTTCATCGTCAATAAGAAGGTCCAAGGGGTACAGTAAACCTGAAGTGAAGCATCGGAATCAAAAACTTGACTCACAGGAGAGGTTCAAATCATAGAAAGTGAGAGTGTCAGTCCTCCTGTACTTAAGTCGGCATTGTGGCTTTTGTATTAAATTTGGATGCAATTTCTGTGTTTCATCGTCAATAAGAAGGTCCAAGGGATACAATAAACCTGAAGTCAAGCATCGGAATCTAAAACTGGACTCACAGGAGAGCTTCAAATCATAGAAAGTTAGATTGTCACTCCTCTTGTACTTGAGTCGGTATTGTGCCTTTTGTATTAAATTCGGGTGCAATTTCTGTGTGTCATCGTCAATAAGAAGGTCCAAGGGATACAGTAAACCTGAAGTGAAGCATCGGAATCTAAAACTGGACTCACAGGAGAGGTTCAAATCATAGAAAGTTAGAGTGTCAGTCCTCTTTTACTTAAGTCGGCATTGTGCCTTTTGAATTTAATTCCGATGCTATTTCTGTGTTTCATTGTCAATAAGAAGGTCCAAGGGATACAGTAAACCTGAAGTGAAGCATCGGAATCTAAAACTGGACTCACAGGAGAGGTTCTAATCATAGAAAGGTAGAATGTCATTCCTCTTGTACTTAAGTCGGCATTGTGCCTTTTGTATTACATTCGGATGCAATTTCTCTGTTTCATCGTCAATAAGAACGTGCAAGGTATACAGTAAACCTGAAGTGAAGCATCATAATCTAAAACTGGACTCACAGGAGAGGTTCAAATCATAGAAAGTGAGAGTCTCAGTCCTCTTGTACTTAAGTCGCCATTGTGCCTTTTGTATTAAATTCGGATGCAATTTCTGTGTTTCATCGTCAATAAGAAGGTCCAAGGGATACAGTAAACCTGAAGTGAAGCATCGTAATCTAAAACTGGACTCACAGGAGAGGTTCAAATCATAGAAAGTGAGAGTGTCAGTCCTCTTTTACTTAAGTCGGCATTGTGCCTTTTGAATATAATTCTGATGCTATTTCTGTGTTTCATTGCCAATGAGAAGGTCCAAGGGATACAGTAAACCTGAAGTGAAGCATCGGAATCTAAAACAGGACTCACAGGAGAGGTTCTAATCATAGAAAGTTAGAATGTCTGTCCTCTTGTACTTAAGTCGGCACTGTGCCTTTTGTATTAAATTGGGATGCAATTTCTGTGTTTCATCGTCAATAAGAAGGTGCACGGTATACAGTAAACCTGAAGGGAAGCATCGGAATCTAAAACTGGACTTACAGGAAAGGTTGAAATCATAGAAATGGAGAGTGTCAGTATTCTTGTACTTATGTCGGCATTGTGGCATTTGTATCAAATTCGGATACGAACTCTGTGATTCATCGTCAGTAAGAAGGTCCAAGTGATACAGTAAACCTGAAGTGAAGCATCGGAATCTAAAACCGGACTCACAGGAGAGGTTCAAATCATAGAAAGTTAGATTGTCAGTCCTCTTGTACTTAAGTCGGCATTGTGCCTTTTGAATTTAATTCCGATGCAATTTCTGTGTTTCATCGTCCATAAGAAGGTCCAAGGGATACAGTAAACCTGAAGTGAAGCATCAGAATCTAAAACTGGACTCACAGGAGACGTTCAAATCATAGAAAGTGAGATTGTCAGTCCTCTTCTACTTAAGGCGCCATTGTGATATTTGTATTAAATTCGGATGCAATTTCTGTGTTTCATCGTCAATAAGAAGGTCCAAGGGATACAGTAAACCTGAAGTGAAGCATCGGAATCTAAAACTGGACTCACAGGAGAGGTTCAAATCATAGAAAGTTAGAGTGTCAGTCCTCTTGTACTTAACGCGGTATTGTACCTTTTGCATTAAATTCGGATGCAAACTCTGTGTTTCATCATCAATTAGAAGGTCCAAGGGATACAGTAAACCTGTAGTGAAGCATCGGAATCTAAAACTGGACTCACAGGAGAGGTTCAAATCACAGAAAGTGAGAGTGTCAGTCCTCTTGTACTTAAGACGGCATTGTGCCTTTTGAATTTAATTCCGATGCAATTTCTGTGTTTCATCATCAATAAGAAGGTGCAAGGTATACAGTAATCCTGGAGTGAAGCATCGGAATCTAAAACTGGACTCACACAAGAGGTTCGAATCATAGAAAGTTAGAGTGTCAGTCCTCTTGTACCTAAGTCGGCATTGTGCCTTTTGAATTTAATTCCGATGCTATTTCTGTGTTTCATTGTCAATAAGAAGATCCAAGGGATACAGTAAACCTGAAGTGAAGCATCGGAATCTAAAACTGGACTCACAGGAGAGGTTCAAATCATAGAAAGTTAAAATGTCAGTCCTCTTGTACTTAACGCGGTATTGTGCCATTTGTATTAAATTCGGATGCAAACACTGTGTCTCATCATCAATTAGAAGGTCCAAGGGATACAGTAAACCTGAAGTGAAGCACCGGAATCTAAAACTGGACTCACAGGAGAGGTTCAAATCATAGAAAGTTAGAGTGTCAGTCCTCTTTTACTTAAGTCGGCATTGTGCCTTTTGAATATAATTCCGATGCTATTTCTGTGTTTCATTGTCAATGAGAAGGTCCAAGGGATACAGTAAACCTGAAGTGAAGCATCGGAATCTAAAACAGGACGCACAGGAGAGGTTCTAATCATAGAAAGTTAGAAAGTCTGTCCTCTTGCACTTAAGTCGGCCTTGTGCATTTTGTATTAAATTCGGATGCAATTTCTGTATTTCATCGTCAATAAGAAGGTGCAAGGTATACAGAAAACCTGAAGTGAAGCATCGGAATCTAAAACTGGACTTACAGGAAACGTTCAAATCATAGAAAGGGAGAGTGTCAGTCCTCTTGTACTTATGTCGGCATTGTGGCATTTGTATCAAATTCGGATGCATTTTCTGTGTTTCATCGTCAATAAGAAGGTCCAAGGGATACATTAAACCTGAAGTGAAGCATCGGAATCTAAAACTGGACTCACAGGAGAGCTTCAAATCATAGAAAGTTAGAGAGTCAGTCCGCTTGTACTTAAGTCGGCATTGTGCCTTTTGTATTAAATTCGGATGCAAACTCCGTGATTCATCGTCAATAAGAAGGTCCAAGGGATACAGCAAACCTGATGTGAAGCATCGGAATCTAAAACTGGACTCACAGGAGATGTTCAAATCATAGAAAGTGAGATTGTCAGTCCTCTTGTACTTAAGGCGCCATTGTGATTTTTGTATTAAATTCGGATGCAATTTCTGTGTTTCATCGTCAATAAGAAGGTCCAAGGGATACAGTAAACCTGAAGTGAAGCATCGGAATCTAAAACTGGACTCATAGGAGAGGTTCAAATCATAGAAAGTTAGAGTGTCAGTCCTCTTGTACTTATGTCGGCAGTGTGGCATTTGTATCGAATTCGGATGCAAACTCTGTGATTCATCGTCAGTAAGAAGGTCCAAGGGATACAGTAAACCTGAAGTGAAGCATCGGAATCTAAAACCGGACTCACAGGTGAGGTTCAAATCATAGAAAGTTAGATTGTCAGTCCTCTTGTACTTAAGTCGGCATTATGCCTTTTGAATTTAATTCCGATGCAATTTCTGTGTTTCATCGTCCATAAGAAGGTCCAAGGGATACAGTAAACCTGAAGTGAAGCATCGGAATCTAAAAGTGGACTCACAGGAGATGTTCAAATCATAGAAAGTGAGATTGTCAGTCCTCTTGTACTTAAGGCGCCATTGTGATTTTTGTATTAAATTCGGATGCAATTTCTGTGTTTCATCGTCAATAAGAAGGTCCAAGGGATACAGTAAACCTGAAGTGAAGCATCGGAATCTAAAACTGGACTCACAGGAGAGGTTCAAATTATAGAGAGGTAGAGTGTCAGTCCTCTTGTACTTAACGCGGTATTGTACCTTTTGTATTAAATTCGGATGCAAACTCTGTGTTTCATCATCAATAAGAAGGTGCAAGGTATACAGTAATCCTGGAGTGAAGCATCTGAATCTAAAACTGGACTCACACGAGAGGTTCGAATCATAGAAAGTTAGAGTGTCAGTCCTCTTGTACCTAAGTCGGCATTGTGCCTTTTGAATTTAATTCCGATGCTATTTCTGTGTTTCATTGTCAATAAGAAGATCCAAGGGATACAGTAAACCTGAAGTGAAGCATCGGAATCTAAAACTGGACTCACAGGAGAGGTTCAAATCATAGAAAGTTAAAATGTCAGTCCTCTTGTACTTAACGCGGTATTGTGCCATTTGTATTAAATTCGGATGCAAACTCTGTGTCTCATCATCAATTAGAAGGTCCAAGGGATACAGTAAACCTGAAGTGAAGCATCGGAATCTAAAACTGGACTCACAGGAGAGGTTCAAATCATAGAAAGTTAGAGTGTCAGTCCTCTTTTACTTAAGTCGGCATTGTGCCTTTTGAATATAATTCCGATGCTATTTCTGTGTTTCATTGTCAATGAGAAGGTCCAAGGGATACAGTAAACCTGAAGTGAAGCATCGGAATCTAAAACAGGACGCACAGGAGAGGTTCTAATCATAGAAAGTTAGAAAGTCTGTCCTCTTGCACTTAAGTCGGCCTTGTGCCTTTTGTATTAAATTCGGATGCAATTTCTGTATTTCATCGTCAATAAGAAGGTGCAAGGTATACAGAAAACCTGAAGTGAAGCATCGGAATCTAAAACTGGACTTACAGGAAACGTTCAAATCATAGAAAGGGAGAGTGTCAGTCCTCTTGTACTTATGTCGGCATTGTGGCATTTGTATCAAATTCGGATGCATTTTCTGTGTTTCATCGTCAATAAGAAGGTCCAAGGGATACATTAAACCTGAAGTGAAGCATCGGAATCTAAAACTGGACTCACAGGAGAGCTTCAAATCATAGAAAGTTAGAGAGTCAGTCCGCTTGTACTTAAGTCGGCATTGTGCCTTTTGTATTAAATTAGGATGCAAACTCCGTGATTCATCGTCAATAACAAGGTCCAAGGGATACAGCAAACCTGTAGTGAAGCATCGGAATCTAAAACTGGACTCACAGGAGATGTTCAAATCATAGAAAGTGTGATTGTCAGTCCTCTTGTACTTAAGGCGCCATTGTGATTTTTGTATTAAATTCGGATGCAATTTCTGTGTTTCATCGTCAATAAGAAGGTCCAAGGGATACAGTAAACCTGAAGTGAAGCATCGGAATCTAAAACTGGACTCATAGGAGAGGTTCAAATCATAGAAAGTTAGAGTGTCAGTCCTCTTGTACTTATGTCGGCAGTGTGGCATTTGTATCGAATTCGGATGCAAACTCTGTGATTCATCGTCAGTAAGAAGGTCCAAAGGATACAGTAAACCTGAAGTGAAGCATCGGAATCTAAAACCGGACTCACAGGTGAGGTTCAAATCATAGAAAGTTAGATTGTCAGTCCTCTTGTACTTAAGTCGGCATTATGCCTTTTGAATTTAATTCCGATGCAATTTCTGTGTTTCATCGTCCATAAGAAGGTCCAAGGAATACAGTAAACCTGAAGTGAAGCATCGGAATCTAAAAGTGGACTCACAGGAGATGTTCAAATCATAGAAAGTGAGATTGTCAGTCCTCTTGTACTTAAGGCGCCATTGTGATTTTTGTATTAAATTCGGATGCAATTTCTGTGTTTCATCGTCAATAAGAAGGTCCAAGGGATACAGTAAACCTGAAGTGAAGCATCGGAATCTAAAACTGGACTCACAGGAGAGGTTCAAATTATAGAGAGGTAGAGTGTCAGTCCTCTTGTACTTAACGCGGTATTGTACCTTTTGTATTAAATTCGGATGCAAACTCTGTGTTTCATCATCAATTAGAAGGTCCAAGGGATACAGTAAACCTTAGGTGAAGCATCGGAATCTAAAACTGGACTCACAGGAGAGGTTCAAATCATAGAAAGTGAGAGTGTCAGTCCACTTGTACTTAAGACCCCATTGTGCCTTTTAAATTTTATTCCGATGCAATTTCTGTGTTTCATCATCAATAAGAAGGTGCAAGGTATACAGTAATCCTGGAGTGAAGCATCGGAATCTAAAACTGGACTCACAGGAGAGGTTCGAATCATAGAAAGTTAGAGTGTCAGTCCTCTTGTACCTAAGTCGGCATTGTGCCTTTTGAATTTAATTCCGATGCTATTTCTGTGTTTCATTGTCAATAAGAAGATCCAAGGGATACAGTAAACCTGAAGTATAGCATCGGAATCTAAAACTGGACTCACAGGAGAGGTTCAAATCATAGAAAGTTAGAATGTCACTCCTCTTGTACTTAAGTCGGCATTGTGCCTTTTGTATTAAATTCGGATGCTATTTCAGTGTTTCATCGTCAATAAGAAGGCGCAAGGTATACAGTAAACTTGAAGTGAAGCATCGGAATCTAAAACTGGATTCACAGGAGAGGTTCAAATCATAGAAAGTGAGAGTGTCAGTCCTCTTGTACGTAAGTCGACATTGTGCCATTTGTATTAAATTCGGATGCAATATCTGTGTTTCATCGTCAATAAGAAGGTCCAAGGGATACAGTAAACCTGAAGTGAAGCATCGGAATCTAAAACTGGACTCACAGGAGAGGTTCAAATGGTAGAAAGTTAGAGTGTCAGTCCTCTTTTACTTAAGTCGGCATTGTGCCTTTTGTATTAAATTCGGATGCAAACTCTGTGATTCATCGTCAATAAGAAGGTCCAAGGGATACAGTAAACCTGAAGTCAAGCATCGGAATCTAAAACTGGACTCACCGGAGAGGTTCAAAACATAGAAAGTTAGAGTGTCACTCCTCTTCTACTTGAGTCGGTATTGTGCCTTTTGTATTAAATTCGGGTGCAATTTCTGTGTTTCATCGTCAATAAGAAGGTGCAAGGTATACAGTAAACCTGAAGAGAAGCATCGGAATCTAAAACTGGACTCACTGGAGAGGTTCAAATCATAGAAAGTGAGAGTGTCAGTCCTCTTGTACTTAAGTCGACATTGTGCCATTCGTTTTAAATTCGGATGCAATTTCTGTGTTTCATCGTCAATAAGAAGGTCCAAGGGATACAGTAAACCTGAAGTGAAGCATCAGAATCTAAAACTGGACTCACATGAGAGGTTCAAATCATAGAAAGTTAGAGTGTCAGTCCTCTTTTACTTAAGTCGGCATTGTGCCTTTTGAATTTAATTCCGATGCTATTTCTGTGTTTCATTGTCAATGAGAAGGTCCAAGGGATACAATAAACCTGAAGTGCAGCATCGGAATCTAAAACTGAACTCACAGGAGAGCTTCAAATCATAGAAAGTTAGAGTGTCAGTCCGCTTGTACTTAATTCGGCATTGTGCCTTTTGTATTAAATTCGGATGCAAACTCTGTGATTCATCGTCAATAAGAAGGTCCAAGGGATACAGTAAACCTGAAGTGAAGCATCGGAACCTAAAACCGGTCTCACAGGAGAGGTTCAAATCATAGAAAGTTAGATTGTCAGTCGTCTTGTACTTAAGTCGGCATTGTGCCTTTTGTATTAAATTCGGATGCAAACTCTGTGATTCATCGTCAATAAGAAGGACCAAGGGATACAGTAAACCTGAAGTCAAGCATCGGAATCTAAAACTGGACTCACAGGAGAGGTTCAAATCATAGAAAGTTAGAGTGTCAGTCCTCTTGTACTTAACGCGGTATTGTACCTTTTGTATTAAATTCGGATGCAAACTCTGTGTTTCATCATCAATTAGAAGGTCCAAGGGATACAGTAAACCTGAAGTGAAGCATCGGAATCTAAAACTGGACTCACAGGAGAGGTTCAAATCATAGAAAGTTAGAGTGTCAGTCCTCTTGTACTTAACGCGGTATTGTACCTTTTGTATTAAATTCGGATGCAAACTCTGTGTTTCATCATCAATTAGAAGGTCCAAGGGATACAGTAAACCTGAAGTGAAGCATCGGAATCTAAAACTGGACTCACAGGAGAGGTCAAATCATAGAAAGTGAGAGTGTCAGTCCTCTTGTACTTAAGACGGCATTGTGCCTTTTGAATTTAATTCCGATGCAATTTCTGTGTTTCATCATCAATAAGAAGGTGCAAGGTATACAGTAATCCTGGAGTGAAGCATCGGAATCTAAATCTGACCTCACAGGAGAGGTTCGAATCATAGAAAGTGAGAGTGTCTGTCCTCTTGTACTTAAGTCGGCATTGTGCCATTTGTATTAAATTCGGATGCAATTTCTGTATTTCTTCGGCAATAAGAAGGTCCAAGGGATACTGTAAACCTGAAGTGAAGCATCGGAATCTAAAACTGGACTCACACGAGAGGTTCAAATCATAGAAAGTTAGAGTGTCAGTCCTCTTGTACCTAAGTCGGCATTGTGCCTTTTGAATTTAATTCCGATGCTATTTCTGTGTTTCATTGTCAATAAGAAGATCCAAGGGATACAGTAAACCTGAAGTGAAGCATCGGAAACTAAAACTGGACACACAGGAGAGGTTCTAATCATAGAAAGTTAGAATGTTATTCCTCTTGTACTTAAGTCGGCATTGTGCCTTTTGTATTACATTCGGATGCAATTTTTGTGTTTCATCGTCAATAAGAACGCGCAAGGTATACAGTAAACCTGAAGTGAAGCATCGTAATCTAAAACTGGACTCACAGGAGAGGTTCAAATCATAGAAAGTGAAAGTGTCAGTCCTCTTGTACTTAAGTCGCCATTGTGCCTTTTGTATTAAATTCGGGTGCAATTTCTGTGTGTCATCGTCAATAAGAAGGTCCAAGGGATACAGTAAACCTGAAGTGAAGCATCGGCCTCTAAAACTGGACTCACAGGAGAGGTTCAAATCATAGAAAGTTAGAATGTCAGTCCTCTTGTACTTAAGTCGGCATTGTGCCTCTTGTATTGAATTCGGGTGCAATTTCTGTGATTCATCGTCAATAAGATGGTGCAAGGTATACAGTAAACCTGAAGAGAAGCATCGGAATCTAAAACTGGACTCACTGAAGAGGTTCAAATCATAGATAGTGAGAGTGTCAGTCCTCTTGTACTTAAGTCGACATTGTGCCATTTGCATTAAATTCGGATACAATTTCTGTGTTTCATCGTCAATAAGAAGGTCCAAGGGATACAGTAAACCTGAAGTGAAGCATCGGAATCTAAAACTGGACTCACAGGAGAGGTTCAAATCATAGAAAGTTAGAGTGTCAGTCCTCTTTTACTTAAGTTGGCATTGTGCCTTTTGAATATAATTCCGATGCTATTTCTGTGTTTCATTGTCAATGACAAGGTCCAAGGGATACAGTAAACCTGATGTGAAGCATCGGAATCTAAAACAGGACTCACAGGAGAGCTTCAAATCATAGAAAGGAAGAGTGACAGTCCTTTTGTACTTATGTCGGCATAGTGTCATTTATATCAAATTCGGATGCATTTTCTGTGTTTCATCGTCAATAACAAGGTCCAAGGGATACATTAAACCTGAAGTGAAGCATCGGAATCTAAAACTGGACTCACAGGAGAGCTTCAAATCAAAGAAAGTTAGATTGTCAGTCCTCTTGTACTTAAGTTGGCATTGTGCCTTTTGTATTAAATTCGGATGCAAACTCTGTGATTCATCGTCAATAAGAAGGTCCAAGGGATACAGTAAACCTGAAGTGAAGCATCTGAATCTAAAACCGGTCTCACAGGAGAGGTTCAAATTATAGAAAGTTAGATTGTCAGTCCTCTTGTACTTAAGTTGGCATTGTGCCTTTTGTATTAAATTCGGATGCAAACTCTGTGATTCATCGTCAATAAGAAGGTCCAAGGAATACAGTAAACCTGAAGTCAAGCATCGGAATCTAAAACTGGACTCACCGGAGAGGCTCAAATCATAGAAAGTTAGAGTGTCACTCCTCTTCTACTTGAGTTGGTATTGTGCATTTTGTATTAAATTCGGGTGCAATTTCTGTGTGACATTGTCAATAAGAAGGTCCAAGGGATACAGTAAACCTGAAGTGAAGCATCGGAATCTAAAACTGGACTCACAGGAGAGGTTCAAATCATAGAAAGTTAGAGTGTCAGTCCTCTTGTACTTAACGCGGTATTGTACCTTTTGTATTAAATTCGGATGCAAACTCTGTGTTTCATCATCAATTAGAAGGTCCAAGGGATACAGTAAACCTGAAGTGAAGCATCGGAATCTAAAACTGGACTCACAGGAGAGGTTCAAATCATAGAAAGTGAGAGTGTCAGTTCTTTTCTACTTAGGTCGGCATTGTGCCTTTTCAATTTAATTCGGATGCAATTTCTGTGTTTCATCGTCAATAAGAAGGTCCAAGGGATACAGTAAACCTGAAGTGAAGCATCGGAATCTAAAACTGGACTCACAGGAGAGGTTCAAATTATAGAGAGGTAGAGTGTCAGTCCTCTTGTACTTAACGCGGTATTGTACCTTTTGTATTAAATTCGGATGCAAACTCTGTGTTTCATCATCAATTAGAAGGTCCAAGGGATACAGTAAACCTTAGGTGAAGCATCGGAATCTAAAACTGGACTCACAGGAGAGGTTCAAATCATAGAAAGTGAGAGTGTCAGTCCACTTGTACTTAAGACCCCATTGTGCCTTTTGAATTTTATTCCGATGCAATTTCTGTGTTTCATCATCAATAAGAAGGTGCAAGGTATACAGTAATCCTGGAGTGAAGCATCGGAATCTAAAACTGGACTCACAGGAGAGGTTCGAATCATAGAAAGTTAGAGTGTCAGTCCTCTTGTACCTAAGTCGGCATTGTGCCTTTTGAATTTAATTCCGATGCTATTTCTGTGTTTCATTGTCAATAAGAAGATCCAAGGGATACAGTAAACCTGAAGTATAGCATCGGAATCTAAAACTGGACTCACAGGAGAGGTTCAAATCATAGAAAGTTAGAATGTCACTCCTCTTGTACTTAAGTCGGCATTGTGCCTTTTGTATTAAATTCGGATGCTATTTCAGTGTTTCATCGTCAATAAGAAGGCGCAAGGTATACAGTAAACTTGAAGTGAAGCATCGGAATCTAAAACTGGATTCGCAGGAGAGGTTCAAATCATAGAAAGTGAGAGTGTCAGTCCTCTTGTACGTAAGTCGACATTGTGCCATTTGTATTAAATTCGGATGCAATATCTGTGTTTCATCGTCAATAAGAAGGTCCAAGGGATACAGTAAACCTGAAGTGAAGCATCGGAATCTAAAACTGGACTCACAGGAGAGGTTCAAATGATAGAAAGTTAGAGTGTCAGTCCTCTTTTACTTAAGTCGGCATTGTGCCTTTTGTATTAAATTCGGATGCAAACTCTGTGATTCATCGTCAATAAGAAGGTCCAAGGGATACAGTAAACCTGAAGTCAAGCATCGGAATCTAAAACTGGACTCACCGGAGAGGTTCAAAACATAGAAAGTTAGAGTGTCACTCCTCTTCTACTTGAGTCGGTATTGTGCCTTTTGTATTAAATTCGGGTGCAATTTCTGTGTTTCATCGTCAATAAGAAGGTGCAAGGTATACAGTAAACCTGAAGAGAAGCATCGGAATCTTAATCTGACCTCACAGGAGAGGTTCGAATCATAGAAAGTGAGAGTGTCTGTCCTCTTGTACTTAAGTCGGCATTGTGACATTTGTATTAAATTCGGATGCAATTTCTGTATTTCATCGGCAATAAGAAGGTCCAAGGGATACTGTAAACCTGAAGTGAAGAATCGGAATCTAAAACTGGACTCACACGAGAGGTTCAAATCATAGAAAGTTAGAGTGTCAGTCCTCTTGTACCTAAGTCGGCATTGTGCCTTTTGAAATTAATTCCGATGCTATTTCTGTGTTTCATTGTCAATAAGAAGATCCAAGGGATACAGTAAACCTGAAGTGAAGCATCGGAATCCAAAACTGGACTCACAGGAGAGGTTCAAATCATAGAAAGTTAGAATGTCACTCCTCTTGTACTTAACGCGGTATTGTACCTTTTGTATTAAATTCGGATGCAAACTCTGTGTTTCATCATCAATTAGAAGGTCCAAGGGATACAGTAAACCTGAAGTGAAGCATCGGAATCTAAAACTGGACTCACAGGAGAGGTTCAAATCATAGAAAGTGAGAGTGTCAGTCCTCTTGTACTTAAGACGGCATTGTGCCTTTTGAATTTAATTCCGATGCAATTTCTGTGTTTCATCATCAATATGAAGGTGCAAGGTATACAGTAATCCTGGAGTGAAGCATCGGAATCTAAAACTGGACTCACAGGAGAGGTTCGAATCATAGAAAGTTAGAGTGTCAGTCCTCTTGTACCTAAGTCGGCATTGTGCCTTTTGAATTTAATTCCGATGCTATTTCTGTGTTTCATTGTCAATGAGAAGGTCCAAGGGATACAATAAACCTGAAGTGCAGCATCGGAATCTAAAACTGGACTCACAGGAGAGCTTCAAATCATAGAAAGTTAGAGTGTCAGTCCTCTTTTACTTAAGTCGGCATTGTGCCTTTTGAATTTAATTCCGATGCTATTTCTGTGTTTCATTGTCAATGAGAAGGTCCAAGGGATACATTAAACCTGAAGTGCAGCATCGGAATCTAAAACTGGACTCACAGGAGAGCTTCAAATCATAGAAAGTTAGAGTGTCAGTCCGCTTGTACTTAATTCGGCATTGTGCCTTTTGTATTAAATTCGGATGCAAACTCTGTGATTCATCGTCAATAAGAAGGTCCAAGGGATACAGTAAACCTGAAGTCAAGCATCGGAATCTAAAACTGGACTCACAGGAGAGGTTCAAATCATAGAAAGTTAGAGTGTCAGTCCTCTTGTACTTAACGCGGTATTGTACCTTTTGTATTAAATTCGGATGCAAACTCTGTGTTTCATCATCAATTAGAAGGTCCAAGGGATACAGGAAACCTGAAGTGAAGCATCGGAATCTAAAACTGGACTCACAGGAGAGGTTCAAATCATAGAAAGTTAGAGTGTCAGTCCTCTTGTACTTAACGCGGTATTGTACCTTTTGTATTAAATTCGGATGCAAACTCTGTGTTTCATCATCAATTAGAAGGTCCAAGGGATACAGTAAACCTGAAGTGAAGCATCGGAATCTAAAACTGGACTCACAGGAGAGGTCAAATCATAGAAAGTGAGAGTGTCAGTCCTCTTGTACTTAAGACGGCATTGTGCCTTTTGAATTTAATTCCGATGCAATTTCTGTGTTTCATCATCAATAAGAAGGTGCAAGGTATACAGTAATCCTGGAGTGAAGCATCGGAATCTAAATCTGACCTCACAGGAGAGGTTCGAATCATAGAAAGTGAGAGTGTCTGTCCTCTTGTACTTAAGTCGGCATTGTGCCATTTGTATTAAATTCGGATGCAATTTCTGTATTTCTTCGGCAATAAGAAGGTCCAAGGGATACTGTAAACCTGAAGTGAAGCATCGGAATCTAAAACTGGACTCACACGAGAGGTTCAAATCATAGAAAGTTAGAGTGTCAGTCCTCTTGTACCTAAGTCGGCATTGTGCCTTTTGAATTTAATTCCGATGCTATTTCTGTGTTTCATTGTCAATAAGAAGATCCAAGGGATACAGTAAACCTGAAGTGAAGCATCGGAAACTAAAACTGGACACACAGGAGAGGTTCTAATCATAGAAAGTTAGAATGTTATTCCTCTTGGACTTAAGTCGGCATTGTGCCTTTTGTATTACATTCGGATGCAATTTTTGTGTTTCATCGTCAATAAGAACGCGCAAGGTATACAGTAAACCTGAAGTGAAGCATCGTAATCTAAAACTGGACTCACTGGAGAGGTTCAAATCATAGAAAGTGAAAGTGTCAGTCCTCTTGTACTTAAGTCGCCATTGTGCCTTTTGTATTAAATTCGGGTGCAATTTCTGTGTGTCATCGTCAATAAGAAGGTCCAAGGGATACAGTAAACCTGAAGTGAAGCATCGGCCTCTAAAACTGGACTCACAGGAGAGGTTCAAATCATAGAAAGTTAGAATGTCAGTCCTCTTGTACTTAAGTCGGCATTGTGCCTCTTGTATTGAATTCGGGTGCAATTTCTGTGATTCATCGTCAATAAGAAGGTGCAAGGTATACAGTAAACCTGAAGAGAAGCATCGGAATCTAAAACTGGACTCACTGAAGAGGTTCAAATCATAGATAGTGAGAGTGTCAGTCCTCTTGTACTTAAGTCGACATTGTGCCATTTGCATTAAATTCGGATACAATTTCTGTGTTTCATCGTCAATAAGAAGGTCCAAGGGATACAGTAAACCTGAAGTGAAGCATCGGAATCTAAAACTGGACTCACAGGAGAGGTTCAAATCATAGAAAGTTAGAGTGTCAGTCCTCTTTTACTTAAGTTGGCATTGTGCCTTTTGAATATAATTCCGATGCTATTTCTGTGTTTCATTGTCAATGACAAGGTCCAAGGGATACAGTAAACCTGATGTGAAGCATCGGAATCTAAAACAGGACTCACAGGAGAGCTTCAAATCATAGAAAGGAAGAGTGACAGTCCTTTTGTACTTATGTCGGCATAGTGTCATTTATATCAAATTCGGATGCATTGTCTGTGTTTCATCGTCAATAACAAGGTCCAAGGGATACATTAAACCTGAAGTGAAGCATCGGAATCTAAAACTGGACTCACAGGAGAGCTTCAAATCATAGAAAGTTAGAGTGTCAGTCCGCTTGTACTTAAGTCGGCATTGTACCTTTTGTATTAAATTCGGATGCAAACTCTGTGATTCATCGTCAATAAGAAGGTCCAAGGGATACAGTAAACCTGAAGTGAAGCATCTGAATCTAAAACCGGTCTCACAGGAGAGGTTCAAATTATAGAAAGTTAGATTGTCAGTCCTCTTGTACTTAAGTTGGCATTGTGCCTTTTGTATTAAATTCGGATGCAAACTCTGTGATTCATCGTCAATAAGAAGGTCCAAGGAATACAGTAAACCTGAAGTCAAGCATCGGAATCTAAAACTGGACTCACCGGAGAGGCTCAAATCATAGAAAGTTAGAGTGTCACTCCTCTTCTACTTGAGTTGGTATTGTGCCTTTTGTATTAAATTCGGGTGCAATTTCTGTGTGACATTGTCAATAAGAAGGTCCAAGGGATACAGTAAACCTGAAGTGAAGCATCGGAATCTAAAACTGGACTCACAGGAGAGGTTCAAATCATAGAAAGTTAGAGTGTCAGTCCTCTTGTACTTAACGCGGTATTGTACCTTTTGTATTAAATTCGGATGCAAACTCTGTGTTTCATCATCAATTAGAAGGTCCAAGGGATACAGTAAACCTGAAGTGAAGCATCGGAATCTAAAACTGGACTCACAGGAGAGGTTCAAATCATAGAAAGTTAGAATGTCACTCCTCTTGTACATAAGTCGGCATTGTACTTTTTGTATTAAATTTGGATGCAATTTCTGTGTTTCATCGTCAATAAGAAGGCGCAAGGTATACAGTAAACCTAAAGTGAAGCATCGGAATCTAAAACTGGATTCACAGGAGAGGTTCAAATTATAGAAAGTGAGAGTGTCAGTCCTCTTGTACTTAAGTCGTCATTGTGCCATTTGTATTAAATTCGGATGCAATATCTGTGTTTCATCGACAATAAGAAGCTCCAAGGGATACAGTAAACCTGAAGTAAAGCATCGGAATCTAAAACTGGACTCACAGGAGAGGTTCAAATCATAGAAAGTTAGAGTGTCAGTCCTCTTTTACATAAATCGGCATTGTGCTATTGAATTTAATTCCGATGCTATCTCCGTGTTTCATTGTCAATAAGAAGGTCCAAGGGATACAGTAAACCTGAAGTGAAGCATCGGAATCTAAAACTGGACACACAGGAAAGGTTCTAATCATAGAAAGTTAGAATGTCATTCCTCTTGTACTTAAGTCGTTATTGTGCCTTTTGTATTACATTCGGATGCAATTTCTGTGTCTCATCGTCAATAAGAACGTGCAAGGTATACAGTAAACCGGAAGTGAAGCATCGTAAGCTAAAACTGGACTCACAGGAGAGGTTCAAATCATAGAAAGTGAAAGTGTCAGTCCTCTTGTACTTAAGTCGCCATTGTGCCTTTTGTATTAAATTCGGGTGCAATTTCTGTGTGTCATCGTCAATAAGAAGGTCCAAGGGATACAGTAAACCTGAAGTGAAGCATTGGACTCTAAAACTGGACTCACAGGAGAGGTTCAAATCATAGAAAGTTAGAATGTCAGTCCTCTTGTACTTAAGTCGGCATTGTGCCTCTTGTATTGAATTCGGGTGCAATTTCTGTGTTTCATCGTCAATAAGAAGGTGCAAGGTATACAGTAAACCTGAAGATAAGCATCGGAATCTAAAACTGGACTCACTGGAGAGGTTCAAATCATAGAAAGTGAGAGTGTCAGTCCTCTTGTACTTAAGTCGACATTGTGCCATTTGCATTAAATTCGGATACAATTTCTGTGTTTCATCGTCAATAAGAAGGTCCAAGGGATACAGTAAACCTGAAGTGAAGCATCGGAATCTAAAACTGGACTCACAGGAGAGGTTCAAATCATAGAAAGTTAGAGTGTCAGTCCTCTTTTACTTAAGTTAGCATTGTGCCTTTTGAATATAATTCCGATGCTATTTCTGTGTTTCATTGTCAATGAGAAGGTCCAAGGGATACAGTAAACCTGAAGTGAAGCATCGGATTCTAAAACAGGACTCACAGGAGAGGTTCTAATCATAGAAAGTTAGAAAGTCTGTCCTCTTGCACTTAAGTCGGCATTGTGCCTTTTGTATTAAATTCGGATGCAATTTCTGTGTTTCATCGTCAATAAGAAGGTGCAAGGTATACAGAAAACCTGAAGTGAAGCATCGGAATCTAAAACTGGGCTCACAGAAAAGGTTCAAATCATAGAAAGGGAGAGTGTCAGTCCTCTTGTACTTATGTCGGCATAGTGGCATTTGTATCAAATTCGTATGCATTTTCTGTGTTTCATCGTCAATAAGAATGTCCAATAGGATACATTAAACCTGAAGTGAAGCATTGGACTCTAAAACTGGACTCACAGGAGAGGTTCAAATCATAGAAAGTTAGAATGTCAGTCCTCTTGTACTTAAGTCGGCATTGTGCCTCTTGTATTGAATTCGGGTGCAATTTCTGTGATTCATCGTCAATAAGAAGGTGCAAGGTATACAGTAAACCTGAAGAGAAGCATCGGAATCTAAAACTGGACTCACTGAAGAGGTTCAAATCATAGATAGTGAGAGTGTCAGTCCTCTTGTACTTAAGTCGACATTGTGCCATTTGCATTAAATTCGGATACAATTTCTGTGTTTCATCGTCAATAAGAAGGTCCAAGGGATACAGTAAACCTGAAGTGAAGCATCGGAATCTAAAACTGGACTCACAGGAGAGGTTCAAATCATAGAAAGTTAGAGTGTCAGTCCTCTTTTACTTAAGTTGGCATTGTGCCTTTTGAATATAATTCCGATGCTATTTCTGTGTTTCATTGTCAATGACAAGGTCCAAGGGATACAGTAACCCTGATGTGAAGCATCGGAATCTAAAACAGGACTCACAGGAGAGCTTCAAATCATAGAAAGGAAGAGTGACAGTCCTTTTGTACTTATGTCGGCATAGTGTCATTTATATCAAATTCGGATGCATTTTCTGTGTTTCATCGTCAATAAGAAGGTCCAAGGGATACATTAAACCTGAAGTGAAGCATCGGAATCTAAAACTGGACTCACAGGAGAGCTTCAAATCATAGAAAGTTAGAGTGTCAGTCCGCTTGTACTTAAGTCGGCATTGTACCTTTTGTATTAAATTCGGATGCAAACTCTGTGATTCATCGTCAATAAGAAGGTCCAAGGGATACAGTAAACCTGAAGTGAAGCATCTGAATCTAAAACCGGTCTCACAGGAGAGGTTCAAATTATAGAAAGTTAGATTGTCACTCCTCTTCTACTTGAGTTGGTATTGTGCATTTTGTATTAAATTCGGGTGCAATTTCTGTGTGACATTGTCAATAAGAAGGTCCAAGGGATACAGTAAACCTGAAGTGAAGCATCGGAATCTAAAACTGGACTCACAGGAGAGGTTCAAATCATAGAAAGTTAGAGTGTCAGTCCTCTTGTACTTAACGCGGTATTGTACCTTTTGTATTAAATTCGGATGCAAACTCTGTGTTTCATCATCAATTAGAAGGTCCAAGGGATACAGTAAACCTGAAGTGAAGCATCGGAATCTAAAACTGGACTCACAGGAGCGGTTCAAATCATAGAAAGTTAGAATGTCACTCCTCTTGTACATAAGTCGGCATTGTACTTTTTGTATTAAATTTGGATGCAATTTCTGTGTTTCATCGTCAATAAGAAGGCGCAAGGTATACAGTAAACCTAAAGTGAAGCATCGGAATCTAAAACTGGATTCACAGGAGAGGTTCAAATTATAGAAAGTGAGAGTGTCAGTCCTCTTGTACTTAAGTCGTCATTGTGCCATTTGTATTAAATTCGGATGCAATATCTGTGTTTCATCGACAATAAGAAGCTCCAAGGGATACAGTAAACCTGAAGTAAAGCATCGGAATCTAAAACTGGACTCACAGGAGAGGTTCAAATCATAGAAAGTTAGAGTGTCAGTCCTCTTTTACATAAATCGGCATTGTGCTATTGAATTTAATTCCGATGCTATCTCTGTGTTTCATTGTCAATAAGAAGGTCCAAGGGATACAGTAAACCTGAAGTGAAGCATCGGAATCTAAAACTGGACACACAGGAGAGGTTCTAATCATAGAAAGTTAGAATGTCATTCCTCTTGTACTTAAGTCGTTATTGTGCCTTTTGTATTACATTCGGATGCAATTTCTGTGTCTCATCGTCAATAAGAACGTGCAAGGTATACAGTAAACCGGAAGTGAAGCATCGTAAGCTAAAACTGGACTCACAGGAGAGGTTCAAATCATAGAAAGTGAAAGTGTCAGTCCTCTTGTACTTAAGTCGCCATTGTGCCTTTTGTATTAAATTCGGGTGCAATTTCTGTGTGTCATCGTCAATAAGAAGGTCCAAGGGATACAGTAAACCTGAAGTGAAGCATTGGACTCTAAAACTGGACTCACAGGAGAGGTTCAAATCATAGAAAGTTAGAATGTCAGTCCTCTTGTACTTAAGTCGGCATTGTGCCTCTTGTATTGAATTCGGGTGCAATTTCTGTGTTTCATCGTCAATAAGAAGGTGCAAGGTATACAGTAAACCTGAAGATAAGCATCGGAATCTAAAACTGGACTCACTGGAGAGGTTCAAATCATAGAAAGTGAGAGTGTCAGTCCTCTTGTACTTAAGTCGACATTGTGCCATTTGCATTAAATTCGGATACAATTTCTGTGTTTCATCGTCAATAAGAAGGTCCAAGGGATACAGTAAACCTGAAGTGAAGCATCGGAATCTAAAACTGGACTCACAGGAGAGGTTCAAATCATAGAAAGTTAGAGTGTCAGTCCTCTTTTACTTAAGTTAGCATTGTGCCTTTTGAATATAATTCCGATGCTATTTCTGTGTTTCATTGTCAATGAGAAGGTCCAAGGGATACAGTAAACCTGAAGTGAAGCATCGGATTCTAAAACAGGACTCACAGGAGAGGTTCTAATCATAGAAAGTTAGAAAGTCTGTCCTCTTGCACTTAAGTCGGCATTGTGCCTTTTGTATTAAATTCGGATGCAATTTCTGTGTTTCATCGTCATAAGAAGGTGCAAGGTATACAGAAAACCTGAAGTGAAGCATCGGAATCTAAAACTGGGCTCACAGAAAAGGTTCAAATCATAGAAAGGGAGAGTGTCAGTCCTCTTGTACTTATGTCGGCATAGTGGCATTTGTATCAAATTCGTATGCATTTTCTGTGTTTCATCGTCAATAAGAATGTCCAATAGGATACATTAAACCTGAAGTGAAGCATCGGAATCTAAAACTGGACTCACAGGAGAGCTTCAAATCATAGAAAGTTAGAGTGTCAGTCCGCTTGTACTTAAGTCGGCATTGTACCTTTTGTATTAAATACGGATGCAAACTCTGTGATTCATCGACAATAAGAAGGTCCAAGGGATACAGTAAACCTGAAGTTAAGCATCTGAATCTAAAACCGGTCTCACAGGAGAGGTTCAAATCATAGAAAGTTAGATTGTCAGTCCTCTTGTACTTAAGTCGGCATTGTGCCTTTTGTATTAAATTCGGATGCAAACTCTGTGATTCATCGTCAATAAGAGGGTCCAAGGAATACAGTAAACCTGAAGTCAAGCACCGGAATCTAAAACTGGACTCACCGGAGTGGTTCAAATCATAGAAAGTTAGAGTGTCACTCCTCTTCTACTTGAGTCGGTATTGTGCCTTTTGTATTAAATTCGGGTGCAATTTCTGTGTGACATCGTCAATATGAAGGTCCAAGGGATACAGTAAACCTGAAGTGAAGCATCGGAATCTAAAACTGGACTCACAGGAGAGGTTCAAATCATAGAAAGTGAGAGTGTCAGTCCCCTTGTACTTAAGACGGCATTGTGCCTTTTTAATTTCA
Source organism: Schistocerca americana (assembly GCF_021461395.2). Classification (NCBI taxonomy): domain Eukaryota; kingdom Metazoa; phylum Arthropoda; class Insecta; order Orthoptera; family Acrididae; genus Schistocerca; species Schistocerca americana. The sequence goes on from NW_025726126.1 coordinate 2,769,876, forward strand.
TTCCGATGCAATTTCTGTGTTTCATCATCAATAAGAAGGTGCAAGGTATACAGTAATCCTGGAGTGAAGCATCGGAATCTAAAACTGGACTCACACGAGAGGTTCGAATCATAGAAAGTTAGAGTGTCAGTCCTCTTGTACTTAAGTCGGCATTGTGCCTTTTGTATTAAATTCGGATGCAATTTCTGTGTTTCATCGTCAATAAGAAGGCGCAAGATATACAGTAAACCTGAGGTGAAGCATCGGAATCTAAAACTGGATTCACAGGAGAGGTTCAAATCATAGAAAGTGAGAGTGTCAGTCCTCTTGTACTTAAGTCGCCATTGTGCCATTTGTATTAAATTCGGATGCAATATCTGTGTTTCATCGTCAATAAGAAGGTCCAAGGGATACAGTAAACCTGAAGTGAAGCATCGGAATCTAAAACTGGACTCACAGGAGAGGGTCAAATCATAGAAAGCTAGAGTGTCAGTCCTCTTTTACTTAAGTCAGCATTGTGCCTTTTGAATTTAATTCCGATGCTATTTCTGTGTTTCATTGTCAATAAGAAGGTCCAAGGGATACAGTAAACCTGAAGTGAAGCATCGGAATCTAAAACTGGACTCACAAGAGAGGTTCTAATCATAGAAAGTTAGAATGTCATTCCTCTTGTACTTAAGTCGGCATTGTGCCTTTTGTATTACATTCGGATGCAATTTCTGTGTTTCATCGTCAATAAGAACGTGCAAGGTATACAGTAAACCTGAAGTGAAGCATCGTAATCTAAAACTGGAGTCACAGGAGAGGTTCAAATCATAGAAAGTTAGAGTGTCACTCCTCTTGTACTTGAGTCGGTATTGTGCCTTTCGTATTAAATTCGGGTGCAATTTCTGTGTGTCATCGTCAATAAGAAGGTGCAAGGGATACAGTAAACCTGAAGTGAAGCATCGGACTCTAAAACTGGACTCACAGAAGATGTTCAAATCATAGAAAGTTAGAATGTCAGTCCTCTTGTACTTATGTCGGCATTGTGGCATTTGTATCAAATTCGGATGCATTTTCTGTGTTTCTTCGTCAATAAGAAGGTCCAAGGGATACATTAAACCTGAAGTGAAGCATCGGAATCTAAAACTGGACTCACAGGAGAGCTTCAAATCATAGAAAGTTAGAGTGTCAGTCCGCTTGTACTTAAGTCGGCATTGTGCCTTTTGTATTAAATTCGGATACAAACTCTGTAATTCATTGTCAATAAGAAGGTCCAAGGGATACAGTAAACCTGAAGTCAAGCATCGGAATCTAAAACTGGACTCACCGGAGAGGTTCAAATCATAGAAAGTTAGAGTGTCACTCCTCTTCTACTTGAGTCGGTATTGTGCCTTTTGTATTAAATTCGGGTGCAATTTCTGTGTGACATTGTCAATAAGAAGGTCCAAGGGATACAGTAAACCTGAAGTGAAGCATCGGAATCTAAAACTGGACTCACAGGAGACGTTCAAATCATAGAAAGTTAGAGTGTCAGTCCTCTTGTACTTAACGCGGTATTGTACATTTTGTATTAAATTCGGATGCAAACTCTGTGTTTCATCATCAATTAGAAGGTCCAAGGGATACAGTAAACCTGAAGTGAAGCATCGGAATCTAAAACTGGACTCACAGGAGAGGTTCAAATCATAGAAAGTGAGAGTGTCAGTCCTCTTGTACTTAAGACGGCATTGTGCTTTTTGAATTTAATTCCGATGCAATTTCTGTGTTTCATCATCAATAAGAAGGTGCAAGGTATACAGTAATCCTGGATTGAAGCATCGGAATCTAAATCTGACCTCACAGGAGAGGTTCGAATCATAGAAAGTGAGAGTGTATGTCCTCTTGTACTTAAGTCGGCATTGTGACATTTGTATTAAATTCGGATGCAATTTCTGCATTTCATCGTCAATAAGAAGGTCCAAGGGATACTGTAAACCTGAAGTGAAGCATCGGAATCTAAAACTGGACTCACACGAGAGGTTCAAATCATAGAATGTTAGAGTGTCAGTCCTCTTGTACCTAAGTCGGCATTGTGCCTTTTGAATTTAATTCCGATACTATTTCTGTGTTTCATTGTCAATAAGAAGATCCAAGGGATACAGTAAACCTGAAGTGAAGCATCGGAATCTAAAACTGGACTCACAGGAGAGGTTCAAATCATAGAAAGTTAGAATGTCACTCCTCTTGTACTTAAGTCGGCATTGTACCTTTTGTATTAAATTCGGATGCAATTTCTGTGTTTCATCGTCAATAAGAAGGCGCAAAGTATACAGTAAACCTGAAGTGAAGCATCGGAATCTAAACTTGGATTCACAGGAGAGGTTCAAATCATAGAAAGGGAGAGTGTCAGTCCAACTTGTACTTAAGTCGGCATTGTGCCATTTGTATTAAATTCGGGTGCAATTTCTGGGTTTCATCGTCAACAAGAAGGTCCAAGGGGTACAGTAAACCTGAAGTGAAGCATCGGAATCTAAAACTTGACTCACAGGAAAGGTTCATATCATAGAAAGTGAGAGAGTCAGTCCTCTTGTACTTAAGTCGGCATTGTGGCATTTGTATTAAATTTGGATGCATTTTCTGTGTTTCATCGTCAATAAGAAGATCCAAGGGATACAATAAACCTGAAGTCAAGCATCGGAATCTAAAACTGGACTCACAGGAAAGATTCAAATCATAGAAAGTTAGAGTGTCACTCCTCTTGTACTTGAGTCGGTATTGTGCCTTTTGTAATAAATTCGGGTGCAATTTCTGTGTGTCATCGTCAATAAGAAGGTCCAAGGGATACAGTAAACCTGAAGTGAAGCATCGGAATCTAAAACTGGACTCACAGGAAAGGTTCAAATCATAGAAAGGGAGAGTGTCAGTCCGCTTGTACTTAAGTCGGCATTGTGCCTTTTGTATTAAATTCGGATGCAAACTCTGTAATTCATCGTCAATAAGAAGGTCCAAGGGATACAGTAAACCTGAAGTCAAGCATCGGAATCTAAAACCGGTCTCACAGGAGAGGTTCAAATCATAGTAAGTTAGATTGTCAGTCCTCTTGTACTTAAGTCGGCATTGTGCCTTTTGTATTAAATTCGGATGCAAACTCTGTGATTCATCGTCAATAAGAAGGTCCAAGGGATACAGTAAACCTGAAGTGAAGCATCGGAATCTAAAACTGGACTCACAGGAGAGGTTCAAATCATAGAAAGTGAGAGTGTCAGTCCTCTTGTACTTAAGAAGGCATTGTGCCTTTTGAATTTAATTCCGATGCAATTTCTGTGTTTCATCATCAATAAGAAGGTGCAAGGTATACAGTAATCCTGGAGTGAACCATCGGAATCTTAATCTGACCTCACAGGAGAGGTTCGAATCATAGAAAGTGAGAGTGTCTGTCCTCTTGTACTTAAGTCGGCATTGTGACATTTGTATTAAATTCGGATGCAATTTCTGTATTTCATCGGCAATAAGAAGGTCCAAGGGATACTGTAAACCTGAAGTGAAGAATCGGAATCTAAAACTGGACTCACACGAGAGGTTCAAATCATAGAAAGTTAGAGTGTCAGTCCTCTTGTACCTAAGTCGGCATTGTGCCTTTTGAAATTAATTCCGATGCTATTTCTGTGTTTCATTGTCAATAAGAAGATCCACGGGATACAGTAAACCTGAAGTGAAGCATCGGAATCCAAAACTGGACTCACAGGAGAGGTTCAAATCATAGAAAGTTAGAATGTCACTCCTCTTGTACTTAACGCGGTATTGTACCTTTTGTATTAAATTCGGATGCAAACTCTGTGTTTCATCATCAATTAGAAGGTCCAAGGGATACAGTAAACCTGAAGTGAAGCATCGGAATCTAAAACTGGACTCACAGGAGAGGTTCAAATCATAGAAAGTGAGAGTGTCAGTCCTCTTGTACTTAAGACGGCATTGTGCCTTTTGAATTTAATTCCGATGCAATTTCTGTGTTTCATCATCAATATGAAGGTGCAAGGTATACAGTAATCCTGGAGTGAACCATCGGAATCTTAATCTGACCTCACAGAAGAGGTTCGAATCATAGAAAGTGAGAGAGTCTGTCATCTTGTACTTGTGACATTTGTATTAAATTCGGATGCAATTTCTGTATTTCATCGGCAATAAGAAGGTCCAAGTTATACTGTAAACCTGAAGTGAAAAATCGGAATCTAAGACTGGACTCACAGGAGAGGTTCAAAACATAGAAAGTTAGAGTGTCAGTCCTCTTGTACTTAAGTCGGCATTGTGCCTTTTGTATTACATTCGGATGCAATTTCTGTGTTTCATCGTCAATAAGAACGTGCAAGGTATACAGTAAACCTGAAGTGAAGCATCGTAATCTAAAACTGGACTCACAGGAGAGGTTCAAATCATAGAAAGTGAGAGTGTCAGACCTCTTGTACTTAAGTCGCCATTGTGCCTTTTGTATTAAATTCGGGTGCAATTTCTGTGTGTCATCGTCAATAAAAAGGTCCAAGGGATACAGTAAACCTGAAGTGAAGCATCGGACTCTAAATCTGGACTCACAGGAGAGGTTCAAATCATAGAAAGTTAGAATGTCAGTCCTCTTGTACTTAAGTCGGCATTGTGCCTCTTGTATTGAATTCGGGTGCAATTTCTGTGTTTCATCGTCAATAAGAAGGTGCAAGGTATACAGTAAACCTGAAGAGAAGCATCGGAATCTAAAACTGGACTCACTGGAGAGGTTCAAATCATAGAAAGTGAGAGTGTCAGTCCTCTCGTACTTAAGTCGACATTGTGCCATTTGTGTTAAATTCGGATGCAATTTCTGTGTTTCATCGTCAATAAGAAGGTCCAAGGGATACTGTAAACCTGAAGTGAAGTATCGGAATCTAAGACTGGACTCACAGGAGAGGTTCAAAACATAGAAAGTTAGAGTGTCAGTCCTCTTTTACTTAAGTTGGCATTGTGCCTTTTGAATATAATTCCGATGCTATTTCTGTGTTTGATTGTCAATGAGAAGGTCCAAGGGATACAGTAAACCTGAAGTGAAGCATCGGAATCTAAAACAGGACTCACAGGAGAGGTTCTAATCATAGAAAGTTAGAAAGTCTGTCCTCTTGCACTTAAGTCGGCATTGTGACTTTTCTATTAAATTCGGATGCAATTTCTGTGTTTCATCGTCAATAAGAAGGTGCAAGGTGTACAGAAGACCTGAAGTGAAGCATCGGAATCTAAAACTGGACTCACAGAAAAGGTTCAAATCATAGAAAGGGAGAGTGTCAGTCCTCTTGTACTTATGTCGGCATTGTGGCATTTGTATCAAATTCGGATGCATTTTCTGCGTTTCATCGTCAATAAGAAGGTCCAAGGGATACATTAAACCTGAAGTGAAGCATCGGAATCTAAATCTGGACTCACAGGACAGTTTCAAATCATAGAAAGTTAGAGTGTCAGTCCGCTTGTACTTAAGTCGGCATTGTGCCTTTTGTATTAAATTCGGATGCAATCTCTGTGATTCATCGTCAATAAGAAGGTCCAAGGGATACAGTAAACCTGAAGTGAAGCATCTGAATCTAAAACCGGTCTCACAGGAGAGGTTCAAATCATAGAAAGTTAGATTGTCAGTCCTCTTGTACTTAAGTCGGCATTGTGCCTTTTGTATTAAATTCGGATGCAAACTCTGTGATTCATCGTCAATAAGAAGGTCCAAGGGATACAGTAAACCTGAAGTCAAGCATCGGAATCTAAAACTGGACTCACCGGAGAGGTTCAAATCATAGAAAGTTAGAGTGTCACTCCTCTTCTACTTGAGTCGGTATTGTGCCTTTTGTATTAAATTCGCTAGCAATTTCTGTGTGCCATTGTCAATAAGAAGGTCCAAGGGATACAGTAAACCTGAAGTGAAGCATCGGAATCTAAAACTGGACTCACAGGAGAGGTTCAAATCATAGAAAGTTAGAGTGTCAGTCCTCTTTAACTTAACGCGGTATTGTACCTTTTGTATTAAATTCGGATGCAAACTTTGTGTTTCAACATCAATTAGAAGGTCCAAGGGATACAGTAAACCTGAAGTGAAGCATCGGAATCTAAAACTGGACTCACAGGAGAGGTTCAAATCATAGAAAGTGAGAGTGTCAGTCCTCTTGTACTTAAGACGGCATTGTGCCTTTTGAATTTAATTCCGATGCAATTTCTGTGTTTCATCATCAATAAGAAGGTGCAAGGTATACAGTAATCCTGGAGCGAAGCATCGGAATCTAAAACTGGACTCACAAGAGAGGTTCGAATCATAGAAAGTTAGAGTGTCAGTCCTCTTGTACCTAAGTCGGCATTGTGCCTTTTGTATTAAATTCGGATGCAATTTCTGTGTTTCATCGGCAATAAGAAGGCGCAAGGTATACAGTAAACCTGAAGTGAAGCATCGGAATCTAAAACTGGATTCACAGGAGAGGTTCAAATCATAGAAAAAGAGAGTGTCAGTCCTCTTGTACTTAAGTCGACATTGTGCCATTTGTATTAATTTCGGATGCAATATCTGTGTTTCATCGTCAATAAGAAGGTCCAAGGGGTACAGTAAACCTGAAGTGAAGCATCGGAATCTAAAACTGGACTCACAAGAGAGGTTCTAATCATAGAAAGTTAGAATGTCATTCCTCTTGTACTTAAGTCGGCATTGTGCCTTTTGTATTACATTCGGATGCAATTTCTGTGTTTCATCGTCAATAAGAACGTGCAAGGTATACAGTAAACCTGAAGTGAAGCATCGTAATCTAAAACTTGACTCACAGGAGAGGTTCAAATCATAGAAAGTTAGAGTGTCACTCCTCTTGTACTTGAGTCGGTATTGTGCCTTTTGTATTAAATTCGGGTGCAATTTCTGTGTGTCATCGTCAATAAGAAGGTGCAAGGGATACAGTAAACCTGAAGTGAAGCATCGGAATCTAAAACTGCACTCACAGGAGAGGTTCAAATCATAGAAAGATAGAATGTCACTCCTCTTGTACTTAAGTCGGCATTGTACCTTTTGTATTAAATTCGGATGCAATTTCTGTGTTTCATCGTCAATAAGAAGGCGCAAGGTATACAGTGAACCTGAAGTGAAGCATCGGAATCTAAAACTGGATTCACAGGAGAGGTTCAAATCATAGAAAGTGAGAGTGTCAGTCCTCTTGTACTTAAGTCGACATTGTGCCATTTGTATTAAATTCGGATGCAATATCTGTGTTTCATCGTCAATAAGAAGGTCCAAGGGATACAGTAAACCTGAAGTGAAGCATCGGAATCCAAAACTGGACTCACAGGAGAGGTTCAAATCATAGGAAGTGAGACTGTCAGTCCTCTTGTACTTAAGTCGTCATTGTGCCTTTTGTATTAAATTCGGATGCAATTTCTGTGTTTCATCGTCAATAAGAAAGTCCAAGGGATACATTAAACCTGAAGTGAAGCATCGGAATCTAAAACTGAACTCACAGGAGAGGTTCAAATCATAGAATGTGGGAGTGTCAGTTCTTTTCTACTTAGGTCGGCATTGTGCCTTTTCAATTTAATTCCGATGCAATTTCTGTGTTTCATCGTCAATAAGAAGGTCCAAAGGATACAGTAAAACTTAAGTGAAGCATCGGAATCTGAAACTGGACTCACAGGAGAGATTCAAATCATAGAAAGTTAGAGTGTCTCTCCTCTTGTACCTAATTCGGTATTGTGCCTTTTGTATTAAATTTCGATGCAATTTCTTTGTTTCATCGTCAATAAGAAGGTCCAAGGGATACAGTAAACCTGAAGTGAAGCATCGTAATCTAAAACTGGACTCACAGGAGAGGTTGAAATCATAGAAAGTGAGAGTGTCAGTCCTCTTGTACTTAAGCCGGCATTGTGCCATTTGTATTAAATTCGGGTGCAATTTCTGGGTTTCATCGTCAATAAGAAGGTCCAAGGGGTACAGTAAACCTGAAGTGAAGCATCGGAATCAAAAACTTGACTCACAGGAAAGGTTCATATCATAGAAAGTGAGAGAGTCAGTCCTCTTGTACTTAAGTCGGAATTGTGGCATTTGTATTAAATTTGGATGCATTTTCTGTGTTTCATCGTCAATAAGAAGATCCAAGGGATACAATAAACCTGAAGTCAAGCATCGGAATCTAAAACTGGACTCACAGGAGAGATTCAAATCATAGAAAGTTAGAGTGTCACTCCTCTTGTACTTGAGTCGGTATTGTGCCTTTTGTATTAAATTCGGGTGCAATTTCTGTGTGTCATCGTCAATAAGAAGGTCCAAGGGATACAGTAAACCTGAAGTGAAGCATCGGACTCTAAAACTGGACTCACAGGAGAGGTTCAAATCATAGAGAGTGAGAGTGACAGTCCTCTTGTACTTAAGTCACCATTGTGACTTTTGTATAAATTTTGGATGCAATTTCTGTGTTTCATCGTCAATAAGAAGGTCCAAGGGATACAGTAAACCTGAAGTGAAGCATCGGAATCTGAAACTGGACTCACAGGAGAGGTTCAAATCATAGAAAGTTAGAGTGTCAGTCCTCTTTTACTTAAGTCGGCATTGTGCCTTTTGAATTTAATTCCGATGCTATTTCTGTGTTTCATTGTCAATAAGAAGGTCCAAGGGGTACAGTAAACCTGAAGTGAAGCATCGGAATCTAAAACTGGACTCACAAGAGAGGTTCTAATCATAGAAAGTTAGAATGTCATTCCTCTTGTACTTAAGTCGGCATTGTGCCTTTTGTATTACATTCGGATGCTATTTCTGTGTTTCATTGTCAATAAGAAGGTCCAAGGGGTACAGTAAACCTGAAGTGAAGCATCGGAATATAAAACTGGACTCACAAGAGAGGTTCTAATCATAGAAAGTTAGAATGTCATTCCTCTTGTACTTAAGTCGGCATTGTGCCTTTTGTATTAAATTCGGATGCAAACTCTGTGATTCATCGTCAATAAGAAGGTCCAAGGTATACAGTAAACCTGAAGTGAAGCATCGGAATCTAAAACCGGTCTCACAGGAGAGGTTCAAATCATAGAAAGTTAGATTGTCAGTCCTCTTGTACTTAAGTCGGCATTGTGCCTTTTGTATTTAATTACGATGCAATTTCTGTGTTTCATCATCAATAAGAAGGTGCAAGGTATACAGTAATCCTGGAGTGAAGCATCGGAATCTAAATATGACCTCACAGGAGAGGTTCGACTCATAGAAAGTGAGAGTGTCTGTCCTCTTGTACTTAAGTCGGCATTGTGACATTTGTATTAAATTCGGATGCAATTTCTGTATTTCATCGTCAATAAGAAGGTCCAAGGGATACTGTAAACCTGAAGTGAAGCATCGGAATCTAAAACTGGACTCACACGAGAGGTTCAAATCATAGAAAATTAGAGTGTCAGTCCTCTTGTACCTAAGTCGGCATTGTGCCATTTGAATTTAATTCCGATGCTATTTCTGTGTTTCATTGTCAATAAGAAGATCCAAGGGATACAGTAAACCTGAAGTGAAGCATCGGAATCTAAAACTGGACTCACAGGAGAGGTACAAATCATAGAAAGATAGAATGTCACTCCTCTTGTACTTCAGTCGCCATTGTACCTTTTGTATTAAATTCGGATGCAATTTCTGTGTTTCATCGTCAATAAGAAGGCGCCAGGTATACAGTGAACCTGAAGTGAAGCATCGGAATCTAAAACTGGATTCACAGGAGAGGTTCAAATCATAGAAAGTGAGAGTGTCAGTCCTCTTGTACTTAAGTCGACATTGTGCCATTTGTATTATATTCGGATGCAATATCTGTGTTTCATCGTCAATAAGAAGCTCCAAGGGATACAGTAAACCTGAAGTAAAGCATCGGAATCTAAAACTGGACTCACAGGAGAGGTTCAAATCATAGAAAGTTAGAGTGTCAGTCCTCTTTTACTTAAGTCGGCATTGTGCATTTTGTATTACATTCGGATGCAATTTCTGTGTTTCATCGTCAATAAGAACGTGCAAGGTATACAGTAAACCTGAAGTGAAGCATCGTAATCTAAAACTGGACTCACAGGAGAGGTTCAAATCATAGAAAGTGAGAGTGTCAGTTCTTTTCTACTTAGGTCGGCATTGTGCCTTTTCAATTTAATTCTGATGCAATTTCTGTGTTTCATCGTCAATAAGAAGGTCCAAAGAATACAGTAAAACTTAAGTGAAGCATCGGAATCTGAAACTGGACTCACAGGAGAGATTCAAATCATAGAAAGTGAGAGTGTCAGTCCTCTTGTACTTAAGTCGGCATTGTGCCATTTGTATTAAATTCGGGTGCAATTTCTGGGTTTCATCGTCAATAAGAAGGTCCAAGGGGTACAGTAAACCTGAAGTGAAGCATCGGAATCTAAAACTGGACTCACAGGAGAGGTTCAAATCATAGAAAGTTAGAGTGTCAGTCCTCTTGCACTTAAGTCGGCATTGTGCCTTTTGTATTAATTTCGGATGCAAACTCTGTGTTTCATCGTCAATAAGAAGGTCCAAGGGATACAGTAAACCTGAAGTGAAGCATCGGAATCTAAAACTGGACTCACAGGAGAGGTTCAAATCATAGAAAGTGAGAGTGTCAGTCCTCTTGTACTTAAGACGGCATTGTGCCTTTTGAATTTAATTCCGATGCAATTTCTGTGTTTCATCATCAATAAGAAGGTGCAAGGTATACAGTAATCCTGGAGCGAAGCATCGGAATCTAAAACTGGACTCACAAGAGAGGTTCGAATCATAGAAAGTTAGAGTGTCAGTCCTCTTGTACCTAAGTCGGCATTGTGCCTTTTGTATTAAATTCGGATGCAATTTCTGTGTTTCATCGGCAATAAGAAGGCGCAAGGTATACAGTAAACCTGAAGTGAAGCATCGGAATCTAAAACTGGATTCACAGGAGAGGTTCAAATCATAGAAAAAGAGAGTGTCAGTCCTCTTGTACTTAAGTCGACATTGTGCCATTTGTATTAATTTCGGATGCAATATCTGTGTTTCATCGTCAATAAGAAGGTCCAAGGGGTACAGTAAACCTGAAGTGAAGCATCGGAATCTAAAACTGGACTCACAAGAGAGGTTCTAATCATAGAAAGTTAGAATGTCATTCCTCTTGTACTTAAGTCGGCATTGTGCCTTTTGTATTACATTCGGATGCAATTTCTGTGTTTCATCGTCAATAAGAACGTGCAAGGTATACAGTAAACCTGAAGTGAAGCATCGTAATCTAAAACTTGACTCACAGGAGAGGTTCAAATCATAGAAAGTTAGAGTGTCACTCCTCTTGTACTTGAGTCGGTATTGTGCCTTTTGTATTAAATTCGGGTGCAATTTCTGTGTGTCATCGTCAATAAGAAGGTGCAAGGGATACAGTAAACCTGAAGTGAAGCATCGGAATCTAAAACTGCACTCACAGGAGAGGTTCAAATCATAGAAAGATAGAATGTCACTCCTCTTGTACTTAAGTCGGCATTGTACCTTTTGTATTAAATTCGGATGCAATTTCTGTGTTTCATCGTCAATAAGAAGGCGCAAGGTATACAGTGAACCTGAAGTGAAGCATCGGAATCTAAAACTGGATTCACAGGAGAGGTTCAAATCATAGAAAGTGAGAGTGTCAGTCCTCTTGTACTTAAGTCGACATTGTGCCATTTGTATTAAATTCGGATGCAATATCTGTGTTTCATCGTCAATAAGAAGGTCCAAGGGATACAGTAAACCTGAAGTGAAGCATCGGAATCCAAAACTGGACTCACAGGAGAGGTTCAAATCATAGGAAGTGAGACTGTCAGTCCTCTTGTACTTAAGTCGTCATTGTGCCTTTTGTATTAAATTCGGATGCAATTTCTGTGTTTCATCGTCAATAAGAAAGTCCAAGGGATACATTAAACCTGAAGTGAAGCATCGGAATCTAAAACTGAACTCACAGGAGAGGTTCAAATCATAGAATGTGGGAGTGTCAGTTCTTTTCTACTTAGGTCGGCATTGTGCCTTTTCAATTTAATTCCGATGCAATTTCTGTGTTTCATCGTCAATAAGAAGGTCCAAAGGATACAGTAAAACTTAAGTGAAGCATCGGAATCTGAAACTGGACTCACAGGAGAGATTCAAATCATAGAAAGTTAGAGTGTCTCTCCTCTTGTACCTAATTCGGTATTGTGCCTTTTGTATTAAATTCCGATGCAATTTCTTTGTTTCATCGTCAATAAGAAGGTCCAAGGGATACAGTAAACCTGAAGTGAAGCATCGTAATCTAAAACTGGACTCACAGGAGAGGTTGAAATCATAGAAAGTGAGAGTGTCAGTCCTCTTGTACTTAAGCCGGCATTGTGCCATTTGTATTAAATTCGGGTGCAATTTCTGGGTTTCATCGTCAATAAGAAGGTCCAAGGGGTACAGTAAACCTGAAGTGAAGCATCGGAATCAAAAACTTGACTCACAGGAAAGGTTCATATCATAGAAAGTGAGAGAGTCAGTCCTCTTGTACTTAAGTCGGAATTGTGGCATTTGTATTAAATTTGGATGCATTTTCTGTGTTTCATCGTCAATAAGAAGATCCAAGGGATACAATAAACCTGAAGTCAAGCATCGGAATCTAAAACTGGACTCACAGGAGAGATTCAAATCATAGAAAGTTAGAGTGTCACTCCTCTTGTACTTGAGTCGGTATTGTGCCTTTTGTATTAAATTCGGGTGCAATTTCTGTGTGTCATCGTCAATAAGAAGGTCCAAGGGATACAGTAAACCTGAAGTGAAGCATCGGACTCTAAAACTGGACTCACAGGAGAGGTTCAAATCATAGAGAGTGAGAGTGACAGTCCTCTTGTACTTAAGTCACCATTGTGACTTTTGTATAAATTTTGGATGCAATTTCTGTGTTTCATCGTCAATAAGAAGGTCCAAGGGATACAGTAAACCTGAAGTGAAGCATCGGAATCTGAAACTGGACTCACAGGAGAGGTTCAAATCATAGAAAGTTAGAGTGTCAGTCCTCTTTTACTTAAGTCGGCATTGTGCCTTTTGAATTTAATTCCGATGCTATTTCTGTGTTTCATTGTCAATAAGAAGGTCCAAGGGGTACAGTAAACCTGAAGTGAAGCATCGGAATCTAAAACTGGACTCACAAGAGAGGTTCTAATCATAGAAAGTTAGAATGTCATTCCTCTTGTACTTAAGTCGGCATTGTGCCTTTTGTATTACATTCGGATGCTATTTCTGTGTTTCATTGTCAATAAGAAGGTCCAAGGGGTACAGTAAACCTGAAGTGAAGCATCGGAATATAAAACTGGACTCACAAGAGAGGTTCTAATCATAGAAAGTTAGAATGTCATTCCTCTTGTACTTAAGTCGGCATTGTGCCTTTTGTATTAAATTCGGATGCAAACTCTGTGATTCATCGTCAATAAGAAGGTCCAAGGTATACAGTAAACCTGAAGTGAAGCATCGGAATCTAAAACCGGTCTCACAGGAGAGGTTCAAATCATAGAAAGTTAGATTGTCAGTCCTCTTGTACTTAAGTCGGCATTGTGCCTTTTGTATTTAATTACGATGCAATTTCTGTGTTTCATCATCAATAAGAAGGTGCAAGGTATACAGTAATCCTGGAGTGAAGCATCGGAATCTAAATATGACCTCACAGGAGAGGTTCGACTCATAGAAAGTGAGAGTGTCTGTCCTCTTGTACTTAAGTCGGCATTGTGACATTTGTATTAAATTCGGATGCAATTTCTGTATTTCATCGTCAATAAGAAGGTCCAAGGGATACTGTAAACCTGAAGTGAAGCATCGGAATCTAAAACTGGACTCACACGAGAGGTTCAAATCATAGAAAATTAGAGTGTCAGTCCTCTTGTACCTAAGTCGGCATTGTGCCATTTGAATTTAATTCCGATGCTATTTCTGTGTTTCATTGTCAATAAGAAGATCCAAGGGATACAGTAAACCTGAAGTGAAGCATCGGAATCTAAAACTGGACTCACAGGAGAGGTACAAATCATAGAAAGATAGAATGTCACTCCTCTTGTACTTCAGTCGCCATTGTACCTTTTGTATTAAATTCGGATGCAATTTCTGTGTTTCATCGTCAATAAGAAGGCGCCAGGTATACAGTGAACCTGAAGTGAAGCATCGGAATCTAAAACTGGATTCACAGGAGAGGTTCAAATCATAGAAAGTGAGAGTGTCAGTCCTCTTGTACTTAAGTCGACATTGTGCCATTTGTATTATATTCGGATGCAATATCTGTGTTTCATCGTCAATAAGAAGCTCCAAGGGATACAGTAAACCTGAAGTAAAGCATCGGAATCTAAAACTGGACTCACAGGAGAGGTTCAAATCATAGAAAGTTAGAGTGTCAGTCCTCTTTTACTTAAGTCGGCATTGTGCCTTTTGAATTTAATTCCGATGCTATTTCTCTGTTTCATTGTCAATAAGAAGGTCCAAGGGATACAGTAAACCTGAAGTGAAGCATCGGAATCTAAAACTTACCTCACAGGAGAGGTTCTAATCATAGAAAGTTAGAATGTCGTTCCTCTTGTACTTAAGTCGGCATTGTGCATTTTGTATTACATTCGGATGCAATTTCTGTGTTTCATCGTCAATAAGAACGTGCAAGGTATACAGTAAACCTGAAGTGAAGCATCGTAATCTAAAACTGGACTCACAGGAGAGGTTCAAATCATAGAAAGTGAGAGTGTCAGTTCTTTTCTACTTAGGTCGGCATTGTGCCTTTTCAATTTAATTCTGATGCAATTTCTGTGTTTCATCGTCAATAAGAAGGTCCAAAGAATACAGTAAAACTTAAGTGAAGCATCGGAATCTGAAACTGGACTCACAGGAGAGATTCAAATCATAGAAAGTGAGAGTGTCAGTCCTCTTGTACTTAAGTCGGCATTGTGCCATTTGTATTAAATTCGGGTGCAATTTCTGGGTTTCATCGTCAATAAGAAGGTCCAAGGGGTACAGTAAACCTGAAGTGAAGCATCGGAATCTAAAACTGGACTCACAGGAGAGGTTCAAATCATAGAAAGTTAGAGTGTCAGTCCTCTTGCACTTAAGTCGGCATTGTGCCTTTTGTATTAATTTCGGATGCAAACTCTGTGTTTCATCGTCAATAAGAAGGTCCAAGGGATACAGTAAACCTGAAGTGAAGCATCGGAATCTAAAACTGGACTCACAGAAGAAGTTCAAATCATAGAAAGTTAGAATGTCAGTCCTCTTGTACTTAAGTCGGAATGGTGCCTCTTGTATTGAATTCGGGTGCAATTTCTGTGTTTCATCGTCAATAAGAAGGTGCAAGGTATACAGTAAACCTGAAGAGAAGCATCGGAATCTAAAACTGGACTCACTGGAGAGGTTCAAATCATAGAAAGTGAGAGTGTCAGTCCTCTTGTACTTAAGTCGACATTGTGCCATTTGTATTAAATTCGGATGCAATTTCTGTGTTTCTTCGTCAATAAGAAGGTCCAAGGGATACAGTAAACCTGAAGTGAAGCATCGGAATCTAAAACTGGACTCACAGGAGAGGTTCAAATCATAGAAAGTTAGAGTGTCAGTCCTCTTTTACTTAAGTCGGCATTGTGCCTTTTGAATTTAATTCCGATGCTATTTCTGTGTTTCATTGTCAATAAGAAGGTCCAAGGGGTACAGTAAACCTGAAGTGAAGCATCGGAATCTAAAACTGGACTCACAAGAGAGGTTCTAATCATAGAAAGTTAGAATGTCATTCCTCTTGTACTTAAGTCGGCATTGTGCCTTTCGTATTACATTCGGATGCAATTTCTGTGTTTCATCGTCAATAAGAACGTGCAAGGTATACAGTAAACCTGAAGTGAAGCATCGTAATCTAAAACTTGACTCACAGGACAGGTTCAAATCATAGAAAGTTAGAGTGTCACTCCTCTTGTACTTGAGTCGGTATTGTGCCTTTTGTATTAAATTCGGGTGCAATTTCTGTGTTTCTTCGTCAATAAGAAGGTGCAAGGGATACAGTAAACCTGAGGTGAAGCATCGGACTCTAAAACTGGACTCACAGGAGATGTTCAAATCATAGAAAGTTAGAGTGTCAGTCCGCTTGTACTTAAGTCGGCATTGTGCCTTTTGTATTAAATTCGGATGCAAACTCTGTGATTCATCGTCAATAAGAAGGTCCAAGGTATACAGTAAACCTGAAGTGAAGCATCGGAATCTAAAACCGGTCTCACAGGAGAGGTTCAAATCATAGAAAGTTAGATTGTCAGTCCTCTTGTACTTAAGTCGCCATTGTGCCTTTTGTATTTAATTACGATGCAATTTCTGTGTTTCATCATCAATAAGAAGGTGCAAGGTATACAGTAATCCTGGAGTGAAGCATCGGAATCTAAATATGACCTCACAGGAGAGGTTCGAATCATAGAAAGTGAGAGTGTCTGTCCTCTTGTACTTAAGTCGGCATTGTGACATTTGTATTAAATTCGGATGCAATTTCTGTATTTCATCGTCAATAAGAAGGTCCAAGGGATACTGTAAACCTGAAGTGAAGCATCGGAATCTAAAACTGGACTCACAAGAGAGGTTCAAATCATAGAAAGTTAGAGTGTCAGTCCTCTTGTACCTAAGTCGGCATTGTGCCAATTGAATTTAATTCCGATGCTATTTCTGTGTTTCATTGTCAATAAGAAGATCCAAGGGATACAGTAAACCTGAAGTGAAGCATCGGAATCTAAAACTGGACTCACAGGAGAGGTTCAAATCATAGAAAGATAGAATGTTACTCCTCTTGTACTTAAGTCGGCATTGTACCTTTTGTATTAAATTCGGATGCAATTTCTGTGTTTCATCGTCAATAAGAAGGCGCAAGGTATACAGTGAACCTGAAGTGAAGCATCGGAATCTAAAACTGGATTCACAGGAGACGTTCAAATCATAGAAAGTGAGAGTGTCAGTCCTCTTGTACTTAAGTCGACATTGTGCCATTTGTATTAAATTCGGATGCAATATCTGTGTTTCATCGTCAGTAAGAAGCTCCAAGGGATACAGTAAACCTGAAGTAAAGCATCGGAATCTAAAACTGGACTCACAGGAGAGGTTCAAATCATAGAAAGTTAGAATGTCAGTCCTCTTTTACTTAAGTCGGCATTGTGCCTTTTGAATTTAATTCCGATGCTATTTCTCTGTTTCATTGTCAATAAGAAGGTCCAAGGGATACAGTAAATTTGAAGTGAAGCATCGGAATCTAAAACTTACCTCACAGGAGAGGTTCTAATCATAGAAAGTTAGAATGTCGTTCCTCTTGTACTTAAGTCGGCATTGTGCATTTTGTATTACATTCGGATGCAATTTCTGTGTTTCATCGTCAATAAGAACGTGCAAGGTATACAGTAAACCTGAAGTGAAGCATCGTAATCTAAAACTGGACTCACAGGAGAGGTTCAAATCATAGAAAGTGAGAGTTTCAGTTCTTTTCTACTTAGGTCGGCATTGTGCCTTTTCAATTTAATTCTGATGCAATTTCTGTGTTTCATCGTCAATAAGAAGGTCCAAAGAATACAGTAAAACTTAAGTGAAGCATCGGAATCTGAAACTGGACTCACAGGAGAGATTCAAATCATAGAAAGTGAGAGTGTCAGTCCTCTTGTACTTAAGTCGGCATTGTGCCATTTGTATTAAATTCGGGTGCAATTTCTGGGTTTCATCGTCAATAAGAAGGTCCAAGGGGTACAGTAAACCTGAAGTGAAGCATCGGAATCAAAAACGTGACTCACAGGAAAGGTTCATATCATAGAAAGTGAGAGAGTCAGTCCTCTTGTACTTAAGTCGGCAATGTGCCATTTGTATTAAATGCGGATGCAATTTCTGTGTTTCACCGCCGATAAGAAGGTCTCAAGGGATACAGTAAACCTGAAGTGAAGCATCGGAATCTAAAACTGGACTCACAGGAGAGGTTCAAATCATAGAAAGTTAGAGTGTCAGTCCTCTTGCACTTAAGTCGGCATTGTGCATTTTGTATTAATTTCGGATGCAAACTCTGTGTTTCATCGTCAATAAGAGGGTCCAAGATATACAGTAAACCTGAAGTGAAGCATCGGAATCTAAAACTGGACTCACAGAAGAAGTTCAAATCATAGAAAGTTAGAGTGTCAGTCCTCTTGTACTTAAGTCGGCATTGTGCCTTTTGTATTAATTTCGGATGCAAACTCTGTGTTTCATCGTCAATAAGAAGGTCCAAGGGATACAGTAAACCTGAAGTGAAACATCGGAATCTAATACTGGAATCACAGAAGAGGTTCAAATCATAGAAAGTTAGAATGTCAGTCCTCTTGTACTTAAGTCGGCATTGTGCCTTTTGTATTGAATTCGGGTGCAATTTCTGTGTTTCATCGTCAATAAGAAGGTGCAAGGTATACAGAAAACCTGAAGAGAAGTATCGGAATCTAAAACTAGACTCACTGGAGAGGTTCAAATCATAGAAAGTGAGAGTGTCAGTCCTCTTGTACTTAAGTCGGCATTGTGGCATTTGTATTAAATTCGGATGCAATTTCTGTGTTTCATCGTCAATAAGAAGGTCCAAGGGATACAGTAAACCTGAAGTGAAGCATCGGAATCCAAAATTGGACTCACAGGAGAGGTTCAAATCATAGAAAGTTAGAGTGTGAGTCCTCATGTATTTAAGTCGGCATTGTGCCTTTTGTATTACATTCGGATGCAAACTCTGTGTTTCATCGTCAATAAGAACGTGCAAGGTATACAGTAAACCTGAAGTGAAGCATCGTAATCTAAAACTGGACTCACAGGAGAGGTTCAAATCATAGAAAGTGAGACTGTCAGTCCTCTTGTACTTAAGTCGCCATTGTGCCTTTTGTATTAAATTCGGATGCAATTTCTGTGTTTCATCGTCAATAAGAAAGTCCAAGGGATACATTAAACCTGAAGTGAAGCATCGGAATCTAAAACTGAACTCACACGAGAGGTTCAAATCATAGAAACTCAGAGTGTCAGTCCTCTTTTACTTAAGTCGGCATTGTGCGTTTTGAATTTCATTCCGATGCTATTTCTGTGTTCCATTGTCAATAAGAAGGTCCAAGGGATACAGTAAACCTGAAGTGAAGCATCGGAATCTAAAACAGGACTCACAGGAGAGGTTCTAATCATAGAAAATTAGAATGTCTGTCCTCTTGTACTTAAGTCGGCATTGTGCCTTTTGTAGTAAATTCAGATGTAATTTCTGTGTTTCATCGTCAATAAGAAGGTGCAAGGTATACAGTAAACCTGAAGTGAAGCATCGGAATCAAAAACTTGACTCACAGGAAAGGTTCAAATCATAGAAAGTGAGAGTGTCTGTCCTCTTGTACTTAAGTCTGCATTGTGGCATTTGTATTAAATTTGGATGCAATTTCTGTGTTTCATCGTCAATAAGAAGGTCCAAGTGATACAATAAACCTGAAGTGAAGCATCGGAATCTAAAACAGGACTCACAGGAGAGGTTCAAATCATAGAAAGTTAGAGTGTCATTCGTCTTGTACTCGAGTCGGTATTGTGCCTTTTGTATTAAATTCGGGTGCAATTTCTGTGTGTCATCGTCAATAAGAAGGTCCAAGGGATACAGTAAACCTGAAGTGAAGCATCGGAATCTAAAACTGGACTCACAGGAGAGGTTCAAATCATAGAAAGTTAGAATGTCAGTTCTCTTGTACTTAAGTCGGCATTGTACCTTTGGTATTGAATTCGGATGCATTTACTGTGTTTCATCGTCAATAAGAAGGTGCAAGGAATAGAGTAAACCTGAAGAGAAGCATCGGAATCTAAAACTGGACTCACTGGAGAGGTTCAAATCATAGAAAGTGAGAGTGTCAGTCCTCTTGTACTTAAGTCGGCATTATGGCATTTGTATTAAATTCGGATGCAATTTCTGTGTTTCATCGTTAATAAGTAGGTCCAAGGGATACAATAAACCTGAACTGTAGCATCGGAATCAAAAACTGGACTCACAGGAGAGGTTCAAATCATAGAGGGTGAGAGTGTTAGTCCTCATGTACTTTAGTCGCCATTGTGATTTTTGTATTATATTCAGGTCCAATTTCTGTGTTTAATCGTCAATAAGAAGGTCCAAGGGATACAGTAAACCTGAAGTGAAGCATCGGAATCAAGAACTGGACTCACAGGAGAGATTCAAATCATACAAAGTTAGAGTGTCACTCCTCTTGTACTTAAGTCGGTATAGTGCCTTTTGTATTAAATTCGGATGCAATTTCTGTGTTTCATCATCAATAAGAAGGTCCAAGGGATACAGTAAACATTAAGTGAAGCATCGGAATCTAAAACTGGACTCGCAGGAGAGGTTGAAATCATAGAATGTCAGAGTGTCAGTCCTCTTTTACTTAAGTCGGCATTATGACTTTTGTATTAAATTCCGATGCAATTTCTGTGATTCATCGTCAATAAGATGGTCCAAGGGATACAGTAAACCTCAATTGAAGCATCAGAATCTAAAACTGGACTCACAGGAGAGGTTCAAATCATAGAAAGTTAGAGTGTCAGTCCTCTTTTACTTAAGTCGGCATTGTGCCTTTTGTATTAAATTCCGATACAATTTCTCTGTTTCATCGTCAATCAGAAGGTGCAAGGTATACAGTAAACCTGAATTGAAGCATCGGAATCTAAAACTGGACTCACAGGAGAGGTTCAAATCATAGAAAGTGAGTGTGTCAGTCCTGTTGTACTTAAGTCCGCATTGTGCCATTTGTATTAAATTCGGATGAAATTTCAGTGTTTCATCGTCAATAAGAAGGTCAAAGGGATACAGTAAACCTGAAGTGAAGCATAAGAATCTAAAACTGGACTCACAGGAGACGTTCAAATCATAGAAAGTTAGACTGTCAGTCCTCTTGTACTTAAGTCGGCATTGTGCCTTTTGTATTAAATTCGGATGGAATTTCTGTGTTTCATCGTAAATAAGAAGGAGCAAGGTATACAGTAAACCTGAAGTCAAGCATCGGAATCTAAAACTGGACTCACAGGAGAGGTTCAAATCATAGAAAGTGAGACTGTCAGTCCTCTTGTACTTAAGGCGACATTGTGCCATTTGTACTACATTCGGATGCAATTTCTGTGTTTCATCGTCAATAAGAAGGTCCAAGGGATTCAGTAAACCTGAAGTTAAGCATCGGAATCTAAAACTGAAGTCACAGGAGAGGATAAAATAATAGAAAGTGAGAGTGTCAGTCGTCTTGTACTTAAGTCGCCATTGTGCTTTTGTACTAAATTCGGATACAATTTCTGTGTTTCATCGTCAATAAGAAGGTCCAAGGGATTCAGTAAACCTGAAGTGAAGCATCGGAATCTAAAACTGGACTCACAGGAGAGGTTCAAATCATAGAAAGTGAGAGTGTCAGTCCTCTTGTACTTAAGTCGACATTGTGCCATTTGTATTAAATTCGGATGCAATTTCTGTGTTTCATCGTCAATAAGAAGGTCCAAGGGATTCAGTAAACCTGAAGTTAAGCATCGGAATCTAAAACTGAAGTCACAGGAGAGGATAAAATAATAGAAAGTGAGAGTGTCAGTCGTCTTGTACTTAAGTCGCCATTGTGCCTTTTGTATTAATTTCGGATGCAATTTCTGTGTTTCATCGTCAATAAGAAGGTCCAAGGGATACAGTAAACCTGAAGTGAAGCATCGGAAGCCAAACTGGACTTACAGGAGAGGTTAAAATCATAGAGTTTTAGAGTGTCAGTCCTCTTGTACTTAAGTCGGCATTGTGCCTTTTGTATTAATTTCGGATGCAAACTCTGTGTTTCATCGTCAATAAGAAGGTTGAAGGGATACAGTAAACCTGAAGTGAAGCATCGGAATCTAAAACTGGGTCCTCAGTAGAGGTTCAGATCATAGAAAGTGAGGGTGTCAGTCCTCTTGTACTTAAGACGGCATTGTGCCTTTTGAATTTAATTCCGATGCTTTTTCTGTGTTTCATTGTCAATAAGAAGGTCCAAGGGATACAGTAAACCTGAAGTGAAGCATCGGAATCTAAAACTGGACTCACAGGAGAGGTTCAAATCATAGAAAGTTAGAATGTCAGTCCTCTTGTACTTAAGTCGGCATTGTGCCTTTTGTATTAAATTCGGATGTAATTTCTGTGTTTCATCGTCAATAAGAAGGTGCAAGGTATACAGCAAACCTGAAGTGAAGCATCGGAATCTAAAACTGGACTCACAGGAGAGGTTCAAATCATAGAAAGTGAGAGTGTCAGTCCTCTTGTACTTAAGTCGACATTGTGCCATTTGTATTAAATTCGGATGCAATTTCTGTGTTTCATCGTCAATAAGAAGGTCCAAGGGATTCAGTAAACCTGAAGTTAAGCATCGGAATCTAAAACTGAAGTCACAGGAGAGGATAAAATAATAGAAAGTGAGAGTGTCAGTCGTCTTGTACTTAAGTCGCCATTGTGCTTTTGTACTAAATTCGGATACAATTTCTGTGTTTCATCGTCAATAAGAAGGTCCAAGGGATACAGTAAACCTGAAGTGAAGCATCGGAATCCAAAACTGGACTCACAGGTGAGGTTCAAAACATAGAAAGTTAGAGTGTCAGTCCTCTTGTACTTAAGTCGGTATTGTGCCTTTTGTATTAAATTCGGATGCAAACTCTGTGTTTCATCGTCAACAAGGAGGTCCAAGGGATACAGTAAACCTGAAGTGAAGCATCGGAATCTAAAACTGGACTCACAGGAGAGGTTCAAATCATAGAAAGTTAGAGTGTCACTCCTCTTGTACTTAAGTCGGCATTGTGCCTTTTGAATTTAATTCCGATGCAATTTCTGTGTTTCATCGTCAATAAGAAGGTCCAAGAGATACAGTAGACCTGAAGTGAAGCATCGGAATCTAAAACTGGACTCACAGGAGAGGTTCAAATCATAGAAAGTGAGAGTGTCAGTCCTCTTGTACTTAAGTCGCCCTTGTGCCTTTTGTATTAAATTCGGATGCAATTTCTGTGTTTCATCGTCAATAAGAAGGTCCAAGGAATACAGTAAACCTGAAGTGAAGCATCGGAATCCAAAACTGGACTCACAGGATAGGTGCAAATAAATAGAAAGTTAGAGTGTCAGTACTCTTGTACTTAAGTCGGCATTGTACCTTTTGTATTAAATTCGGACGCAAACTCTGTGTTTCATCGTCAATTAGAAGGTCCAAGGGATACAGTAAACCTGAAGTGAAGCATCGGAATCTAAATCAGACCTCACAGGAGAGGTTCGAATCATAAAAGGTGAGAGAGTCAGTCCTCTTGTACTTAAGTCGGCATTGTGCCATTTGTATTAAATTCGGATGCAATTTCTGTGTTTCATCGTCAATAAGAAGGTCCAACAGATACAGTTAACCTGAGGTGAAGCATCGGAATCTAAAACTGGACTTACAGGAGAGGTTCAAATCATAGAAAGTGAGAGTGTCAGTCCTCTTGTACTTAAGTCACCATTGTGACTTTTGTATTAATTTCGGATGCAATTTCTGTGTTTCATCGTCAATATGAAGGTCCAAGGGATACAGTAAACCTGAAGTGACGCATCGGAATCTAAAACTGGACTCACAGGAGAGGTTCAAATCATAAAAAGTTAGAGTGTCAGTCCTCTTGTACTTAAGTCGGCATTGTGCCTTTTGTATTAAATTCGGATGCAATTTCTGTGTGTCATCGTGAATAAGAAGGACCAAGGGATACAGTAAACCTGAAGTAAAACATCGGAATCTAAAACTGGACTCACAGGAGAGGTTCAAATCATAGAAAGTTAGAGTGTCAGTCCTCTTGTACTTAAGTCGGCATTGTGCCTTTTGTATTAAATTTGGATGCAAACTCTGTGTTTCATCGTCAATAAGAAGGTCTAAGGGATACAGTAAACCTGAAGTGACGCACCGGAATCTAAAACTGGACTCACAGGATAGAATCAAATCATAGAAAGTTAGAGTGTCAGTCCTCTTGTACTTAAGTCGGCATTGTGCATTCTGAATTTAATTCCGGTGCTATTTCTGTGTTTCATTGTCAATAAGAAGGTCCAAGGGATACAGTAAACCTGAAGTGAAGCATCGGAATCTAAATCTGACCTCACAGGAATGGTTGAAATCATGGAAAGTGAGAGTGTCAGTCCTCTTGTACTTAAGTCACCATTGTGACTTTTGTATTAATTTCGGATGCAATTTCTGTGTTTCATCGTCAATAAGAAGGTCCAAGGGATACAGTAAACCTGAAGTGAAGCATCGGAATCTAAAACTGGACTCACAGGAGAGGTTCAAATCATAGAAAGTGCGAGTGTCAGTCCTCTTGTACTTAAGTCGGCATTGTGCCATTTGTATTAAATTCGGATGCGATTTCCGTGTTTTATCGTCAATAAAAAGGTCCAAGGGACACAGTAAACCTGAAGTGAAGCATCGGAATCTAAATCTGACCTCACAGGAGAGGTTCGAATCATAGAAAGTGAGAGTGTCAGCCCTCTTGTACTTAAGTCGGCATTGTGCCATTTGTATTAAATTCGGATGCAATTTCTGTGTTTCATCGTCAATAAGAATGTCGAAGGGATAAAGTTAACCTGAGGTGAAGCATCGGAATCTAAAACTGGACTCACAGGAGAGGTTCAAATCATAGAAAGTGAAAGTGTCAGTCCTCTTGTACTTAAGTCGCCATTGTGCCTTTTGTATTAAATTCGGATGCAATTTCTGTGTTTCATCGTCAATAAGATGGTCCAACGGATACAGTAAACCTGAAGTGAAGCATCGGAATCCAAAAGTGGACTCACAGGAGAGGTTCAAATCATAGAAAATTAGAGTGTCAGTCCTCTTGTACTTAAGTCGGCATTGTGCCTTTTGTATTAAATTCGGATGCAAACTCTGTGTTTCATCGTCAATAAGAATGTCCAAGGGATACAATTAACCTGAAGTGAAGCATCGGAATCTAAAACTGGACTCACAGGAGAGGTTCAAATCATAGAAAGTTAGGGTGTCAGTCCTCATGTACTTAAGTCGGCATTGTGCCTTTTGAATTTAATTCCGATGCAATTTCTGTGTTTCATCGTCAATAAGAAGGTCCAAGGGATACAGTAAACCTGAAGTGAAGCATCGGGATCTAAAACTGGACTCATAGGAGAGGTTCAAATCATAGAAAGTGAGAGTGTCAGTCCTCTTTTACTTATGTCGGCATTGTGCGTTTTGAATTTGATTCCGATGCAATTTCTGTGTTTCATCCTCAATAAGAAAATCCAAGGGATACAGTAAACCAGAAGTGAAGCGTCGGAATCTAAAACTGGACTCACAGGAGATGTTCAAATCATAGAAAGTGAGAGTGTCAGTCCTCTTGTACTTAAGTCGCCATTATGATTTTTGTATTAAACTCGGATGCAATTTCTGTGTTTCATCGTCAATAACAAGGTCCAAGGGATACAGTAAACCTGAAGTGAAGCATCGGAATTTAAAACTGGACTCACAGGAGAGGTTCAAATTATAGAAAGTTAGAGTGTCAGTCGTCTTGTACTTAATGCGGGATTGTACCTTTTGTATTAAATTCGGATGCAAACTCTGTGTTTCATCGTCAATTAGAAGGTCCGAGGGATACAGTAAACCTGAAGTGAAGCATCGGAATCTAAATCAGACCTCACAGGAGAGGTTCGAATCATAAAAAGTGAGAGTGTCAGTCCTCTTTTACTTAAGTCGGCATTGTGCCATTTGTATTAAATTCGGATGCAATTTCAGTGTTTCATCGACTATAAGAAGGTCCAAGGCATACAGTAAACCTGAAGTGAAGCATCGGAATCTAAAACTGGACTCACAGGAGAGGTTCAAATCATAGAAAGTGAGAGTGTCAGTCCTCTTGTACTTAAGTCACCATTGTGACTTTTGTATTAATTTCGGATGCAATTTCTGTGTTTCATCGTCAATAAGAAGGTCCAAGGGATACAGTAAACCTGAAGTGACGCATCGGATCTAAAACTGGACTCACAGGAGAGTTTCAAATCATAAAAAGTAAGAGTGTCAGTCCTCTTGTACTTAAGTCGGCATTGTGCCTTTTGTATTAAATTCGCATGCAATTTCTGTGTGTCATCGTGAATAAGAAGGTCCAAGGGATACAGTAAACCTGAAGTAAAACATCGGAATCTAAAACTGGACTCACAGGAGAGGTTCAAATCATAGAAAGTTAGAGTGTCAGTCCTCTTGTACTTAAGTCGGCATTGTGCCTTTTGTATTAAATTTGGATGCAAACTCTGTGTTTCATCGTCAATAAGAAGGTCTAAGGGATACAGTAAACCTGAAGTGAAGCATCGGAATCTAAAACTGGACTCACAGGAGATGTTCAAATCATAGAAAGTGAGATTGTCGGTCCTCTTGTACTAAAGTCGAGATTGTGATTTTTGTATTAAATTCGGATGCAATTTCTGTGTTTCAGAGTCAATAAGAAGGTCCAAGGGATACAGTAAACCTGAAGTGAAGCATCGGAATCTAAAACTGGACTCACAGGAGAGGTGCAAATCATAGAAATTTAGGGTGTCAGTCCTCTTGTACTTAAGTCGGCATTGTACCTTTTCTATTAAATTCGGATGCAAACTCTGTGTTTCATCGTCAATTAGAAGGTCCAAGGGATACAGCAAACCTGAAGTGAAGTATCGGAATCTAAATCAGACCTCACAGGAGAGGTTCGAATCATAGAAAGTGAGAGTGTCAGCCCTCTTGTACTTAAGTCGGCATTGTGCCATTTGTATTAAATTCGGATGCAATTTCTGTGTTTCATCGTCAATAAGAATGTCGAAGGGATAAAGTTAACCTGAGGTGAAGCATCGGAATCTAAAACTGGACTCACAGGAGAGGTTCAAATCATAGAAAGTTAAAGTGTCAGTCCTCTTGTACTTAAGTCGCCATTGTGCCTTTTGTATTAAATTCGGATGCAATTTCTGTGTTTCATCGTCAATAAGATGGTCCAACGGATACAGTAAACCTGAAGTGAAGCATCGGAATCCAAAAGTGGACTCACAGGAGAGGTTCAAATCATAGAAAATTAGAGTGTCAGTCCTCTTGTACTTAAGTCGGCATTGTGCCTTTTGTATTAAATTCGGATGCAAACTCTGTGTTTCATCGTCAATAAGAATGTCCAAGGGATACAGTAAACCTGAAGTGAAGCATCGGAATCTAAAACTGGACTCACAGGAGAGGTTCAAATCATAGAAAGTTAGGGTGTCAGTCCTCATGTACTTAAGTCGCCATTATGATTTTTGTATTAAACTCGGATGCAATTTCTGTGTTTCATCGTCAATAACAAGGTCCAAGGGATACAGTAAACCTGAAGTGAAGCATCGGAATTTAAAACTGGACTCACAGGAGAGGTTCAAATTATAGAAAGTTAGAGTGTCAGTCGTCTTGTACTTAATGCGGGATTGTACCTTTTGTATTAAATTCGGATGCAAACTCTGTGTTTCATCGTCAATTAGAAGGTCCGAGGGATACAGTAAACCTGAAGTGAAGCATCGGAATCTAAATCAGACCTCACAGGAGAGGTTCGAATCATAAAAAGTGAGAGTGTCAGTCCTCTTGTACTTAAGTCGGCATTGTGCCATTTGTATTAAATTCGGATGCAATTTCTGTGTTTCATCGACAATAAGAAGGTACAAGGCATACAGTAAACCTGAAGTGAAGCATCGGAATCTAAAACTGGACTCACAGGAGAGGTTCAAATCATAGAAAGTGAGAGTGTCAGTCCTCTTGTACTTAAGTCACCATTGTGACTTTTGTATTAATTTCGGATGCAATTTCTGTGTTTCATCGTCAATAAGAAGGTCCAAGGGATACAGTAAACCTGAAGTGAAGCATCGGAATCTAAAACTGGACTCACAGGAGAGGTTCAAATCATAGAAAGTGAAAGTGTCAGTCCTCTTGTACTTAAGCCGCCATTGTGCCTTTTGTATTAAGTTCGGATGCAATTTCTGTGTTTCATCGTCAATAAGAAGGTCCAAGGGATACAGTAAACCTGAAGTGAAGCATCTGAATCTAAAACTGGACTCACAGGAGAGGTTCAAATCATAGAAAGTGAGGGTGTCAGTCGTCTTGTACTTAAGACGGCATTGTGAATCTTGAATTTAATTCCGATGCAATTTTTTGTGTTTCATCGTCAATAACAAGGTGCAAGGTATACAGTAAACCTGAAGTGAAGCATCGGAATCTAAATCTGACCTCACAGGAGAGGTTCGAATCATAGAGAGTGAGAGTGTCAGACCTCTTGTACTTATGTCGACATTGTGCCATTTGTATTAAATTTGGATGCAATTTCTGTGTTTCATCGTCAATAAGAAGGTCCAAAGGATACAGTAAACCTGAAGTGAAGCATCGGAATCTAAAACTGGACTCACAGGAGGGGTTAAAATCATAGAAAGTGAAAGTGTCAGTCCTCTTGTACTTAAGCCGAAATTGTGCCTTTTGTATTAAGTTCGGATGCAATTTCTGTGTTTCATCTTCAATAAGAAGGTCCAAGGGATACAGTATACCTGAAGTGAAGCATCGGAATCTAAAACTGGACTCACAGGAGAGGTTCAAATCATAGAAAGTTAGACTGTCAGTCCTCTTGTACTTAAGACGGCATTGTGCCCTTTGTATTAAATTCGAATGCAAACTCTGTGTTTCTTGGTCAATAAGAAGGTCCAAGGGATACAGTAAACCTTAAGTGAAGCATCAGAATCTAAAACTGGTCTCTTAGGAGAGGTTCAAATCATAGGAAGTTAGAATGTCAGTCCTCTTGTACTTAAGTCGGCATTGTGCCTTTTGAATTTAATTCCGATGCTTTTTCTGTGTTTCATTGTCAATAAGAAGGTCCAAGGGATACAGTAAACCTGAAGTGAAGCATCGGAATCTAAAACTGGACTCACAGGAGAGGTTCAAATCATAGAAAGTTAGAATGTCAGTCCTCTTGTACTTAAGTCGGCATTGTGCCTTTTGTTTTATATTCGGATGCAATTTCTGTGTTTCATCTTCAATAAGAAGGTGCAAGGTATACAGCAAACCTGAAGTGAAGCATCGGAATCTAAAACTGGACTCACAGGAGAGTTTCAAATCATAGAAAGTGAGAGTGTCAGTCCTCGATTACTTAAGTCGACATTGTGCCATTTGTATTAAATTCGGATGCAATTTCTGTGTTTCATCGTCAATAAGAAGGTCCAAGGGATACAGTAAACCTGAAGTGAAGCATCGGAATCTAAAACTGGACTCACAGGAGAGGTTCAAATCAAAGAAAGCGAGAGTGTCAGTCCTTTCGTACTTAAGTCGCCATTGTGACTTTTGTACTAAATTCAGATGCAATTTCTGTGTTTCATCGTCAATAAGAAGGTCCAAGGGATACAGTAAACCTGAAGTGAAGCATTGGAATCTAAAACTGGACTCACAGGAGAGGTGCAAATCATAGAAAGTTAGAGTGTCAGTCCTCTTGTACTTAAGTCGGCATTGTGCCTTTTGTTTTATATTCGGATGCAATTTCTGTGTTTCATCTTCAATAAGAAGGTGCAAGGTATACAGCAAACCTGAAGTGAAGCATCGGAATCTAAAACTGGACTCACAGGAGATGTTCAAATCATAGAAAGTGAGAGTGTCAGTCCTCTTGTACTTAAGCCGCCATTGTGATTTTTGTATTAAATACGGATGCAATTTCTGTGTTTCATCGTCAATAAGAAGGTCCAAGGGATACAGTAAACCTGAAGTGAAGCATTGGAATCTAAAACTGGACTCACAGGAGAGGTGCAAATCATAGAAAGTTAGAGTGTCAGTCCTCTTGTACCTAAGTCGGCATTGTATCTTTTGTATTAAATTCGGATGCAAACTCTGTGTTTCATCGTCAATTACAGGGTCCAAGGGATACAGTAAACCTGAAGTGAAGCATCGGAATGTAAAACTGGACTCACAGGAGAGGTGCAAATCTTAGAAAGTGAGAGTGTCAGTCCTCTTCTACTTAAGTGGGCGTGGTGCCTTTTGAATTTAATTCCGATGCAATTTCTGAGTTTCATCGTCAATAAGAACGTCCAAGGGATACAGTAAACCTGATGTGAAGCATCGGAATCTAAAACTGGACTCACAGGAGAGGTTCGAATCATAGAAAGTTAGAGTGTCAGTCCTCTTGTACTTAAGTCGGCATTGCGCCATTTGTATTAAATTCGGATGCAATTTCTGTGTTTCATCGTCAATAAGAAGGTCCAAGGGATACAGTAAATCTGAGGTGAAGCATCGGAATCTAAAACTGGACTCAGAGGAGATGTTCAAATCATATAAAGTGAGAGTGTCAGTCCTCATGCACATAAGTCACCATTGTGACTTTTGTATTAATTTCGGATGCAATTTCTGTGTTTCATCGTCAATAAGAAGGTCCAAGGGATACAGTAAACCTGAAGTGAAGCATCGGAATCTATAACTGGACTCACAGGAGAGGTTCAAATCATAGAAAGTGAGAGTGTCAGTCCTCTTGTACTTAAGGTGCCATTGTGCCTTTTGTATTAAATTCGGATGCAATTTCTGTGTGTCATCGTCAATAAGAAGGTCCAAGGGATACAGTAAACCTGAACTAAAGCATCGGAATCTGAAACTGGACTCACAGGCGAGGTTCAAATCATAGAAAGTTAGAGAGTCAGTCCTCTTGTACTTAAGTCGGCATTGTGCCTTTTGTATTAAATTGGGATGCAAACTCTGTGTTTCATCGTCAATAAGAAGGTCCAAGGGATACAGTAAACCTGAAGTGAAGCATCGGAATCTAAAACTGGATTCACAGGAGAGGTTCAAATCATAGAAAGTTAGAGTGTCAGTCCTCTTTTACTTAAGACGGCATTGTGACATTTGTATTAAATTCGGATGCGATTTCCGTGTTTTATCGTCAACAATAAGGTCCAAGGGATAAAGTAAACCTTAAGTGATGCATCGGAATCTAAATCTGACCTCACAGGAGAGGTTCAAATCATAGAAAGTGAGAGTGTCAGCCCTCTTGTACTTAAGTCGGCATTGTGCCATTTGTATTAAATTCGGATGCAATTTCTGTGTTTCATCGTCAATGAGAAGGTCCAAGGGTTACAGTAAACCTGAAGTGAAGCATCGGAATCTAAATCTGGAATCACAGGAGAGGTTCAAATCATAGAATGTGAGAGTGTCAGTCCTCTTGTACTTAAGACGGCATTGTGCCTTTTGAAATTAATTCCGATGCATTTTCTGTGTTTTATCGTCAATAAGAAGGTGCAAGGTATACAGTAAACCTGAAGTGAAGCATCGGAATCTAAATCTGACCTCACAGGAGAGGTTCGAATCATAGAAAGTGAGAGTGTCAGTCCTCTTGTACTTAAGTCGACATTGTGCCATTTGAATTAAATTCGGATGCAATTTCTGTGTTTCGTCGTCAATAAGAAGGTCCAAGGGATACAGTAAACCTGAAGTGAAGCATCGGAATCTAAAACTGGACTCACAGGAGAGCTTCAAATCATAGAAAGTTAAGGTGTCAGTCCTCTTGTACTTAAGTCGGCATTGTGCCTTTTGTATTAAATTCGGATGCAAACTCTGTGCTTCATCGTCAATAAGAAAGTCCAAGGGATACAGTACACCTGACGTGAAGCATCGGAATCTAAAACTGGACTCAGAGGGGAGGTTCAAATCATAAAAAGTTAGAATGTCAGTCCTCTTGTACTTAAGTCGGCATTGTGCCTTTTGTATTAAATTGGGATGCAAACTCTGTGTTTCATCGTCAATACGAAGGTCCAAGGGATACAGTAAACCTGAAGTGAAGCATCGGAATCTAAAACTGGACTCACAGGAGAGGTTCAAATCATAGAAAGTTAGAGTGTCAGTCCTCTTTTACTTAAGACGGCATTGTGACATTTGTATTAAATTCGGATGCGATTTCTGTGTTTTATCGTCAACAAGAAGGTCCAAGGGATACAGTAAACCTGAAGTGAAGCATCGGAACTTAAATCTGACCTCACAGGAGAGGTTCGAATAATAGAAAGTGAGAGTGTCAGCCCTCTTGTACTTAAGTCGGCATTGTGCCATTTGTATTAAATTCGGATGCAATTTCTGAGTTTCATCGTCAATAAGAAGGTCCAAGAGATACAATAACCTGAGGTGAAGCATCGGAATCTAAAATTGGACTCACAGGAGAGGTTCAAATCATAGAAAGTGAGAGTGTCAGTCCTCTTGTACTTAGGTCACCATTGTGACTTTTGTATTAATTTCGGATGCAATTTCTGTGTTTCATCGTCAACAAGAAGGTCCAAGGGATACTGTAAACCTGAAGTGAAGCATCGGAATCTAAAACTGGACTCACAGGAGAGGTTCAAATCACAAAAAGTTAGAGTGTCAGTCCTCTTGTACTTAAGTCGGCATTGTGCCTTTTGAATTTAATTCCGATGCTATTTCTGTGTTTCATCGTCAATAAGAAGGTCCAAGGGATACAGTAAACCTGAAGTGAAGCATCGGAATCTAAAACTGGACTCACAGGAGAGATTCAAATCATAGATAGTGAGAGTGTCAGTCCTCTTTTACTTAAGTCGGCATTGTGCGTTTTAAATTTATTTCCGATGCATTATCTGTGTTTCATCGTCAATAAGAAGTTCCAAGGGATACAGTGAACCTGAAGTGAAGCATCGGAATCTAGAACTGGACTCACAGGAGATGATCAAATCATAGAAAGTGAGAGTGTCAGTCCTCTTGTACTTAAGCCGCCATTGTGATTTTTCTATTAAATTCGGATGCAATTTCTGTGTTTCATCGTCAACAAGAAGGTCCAAGGGATACAGAAAACCTGAAGTGAAGCATCGGAATCTAAAACTGGACTCACAGGAGAGGTGCAAATCATAGAAAATTAGAGTGTCAGTCCTCTTGTACTTAAGTCGGCATTGTACGTTTTGTATTAAATTCGGATGCAAACTCTGTGTTTCATCGTCAATTAGAAGGTCCAAGGGATACAGTAAACCTGAAGTGAAGCATCGGAATCCAAAACTGGACTCACAGGAGAGGTTCGAATCATACAAAGTGAGAGTGTCAGTCCTCTTGTACTTAAGCCGACATTGCGCCATTTGTATTTAATTCGGATGCAATTTCTGTGTTTCATCGTCAATAAGAAGGTCCAAGGGATACAGTAAACCTGAGGTGAAGCATCGGAATCTAAAACTGGACTCAGAGGAGAGGTTCCAATCATATAAAGAAAGAGTGTCAGTCCTCTTGTACTTAAGTCACCATTGTGACTTTTATATTGATTTCGAATGCAATTTCTGTGTTTCATCGTCAATAAGAAGGTGCAAATTATACAGTAAACATGAAGTGAAGCATCGGAATCAAAAACTGGACTCGCAGGAGAGGTTGAAATCATAGAAAGTTAAAGTGTCAGTCCTCTTGTACTTAAGTCGGCATTGTGCCTTTTGAATTAAATTCGGATGCAAACTCTGTGTTTCATCGTCAATAAGAAGGTCTAAGGGATACAGTAAACCTGAAGTGAAGCATCGGAATCTAAAACTGGACACACAGGAGAGATTCAAATCATAGAAAGTCAGAGTGTCAGTCCTCTTGTACTTAAGTCGGCATTGTGCCTTTTGAATTTAATTCCGATGCCATTTCTGTGTTTCATTGTCAATAAGAAGGTCCACGGGATACAGTAAACCTGAAGTGAAGCATCGGAATCTAAATCTGACCTCTCAGGAGAGGTTTAAATCATAGAAAGTGAGAGTGTCAGTCCTCTTTTACTTAAGTCGGCATTGTGGGTTTTAAATTTAATTACGATGCAATATCTGTGTTTCATCGTCAATAAGAAGGTCCAAGAGATACAGTGAACCTGAAGTGAAGCATCGGAATCTAAAACTGGACTCACAGGAGATGTTCAAATCATCGAATGTGAGATTGTCGGTCCTCTTGTACTTAAGTCGCCATTGTGATTTTTGTATTAAATTCGGATGCAATTTCTGTGTTTCATCGTCAATAAGAAGGTCCAAGGGATACAGTAAACCTGAAGTGAAGCCTCGGAATCTAAAACTGGACTCACAGGAGAGGTTCAAATCATAGAATGTGAGAGTGTCAGTCCTCTTGTACTTAAGTCGGCATTGTGCCTTTTGAATTTAATTCCGATGCTATTTCTGTGTTTCATTGTCAATAAGAAGGTCCAAGGGATACAGTAAACCTGAAATGAAGCATCGGAATCTAAAAATGGACTCACAGGAGAGTTTCAAATCATAGACAGTGAGTGTGTCAGTCCTCTTTTACTTAAGTCGGCATTGTACGTTTTAAATTCATTTCCGATGCATTTTCTGTGTTTCATCGTCAATAAAAAGGTCCAAGGGATACAGTAAACCTGAAGTGAAGCATCGGAATCTAAAACTGGACTCACAGGAGATGTTCAAATCATAGAAAGTGAGATTGTCGGTCCTCTTGTACTAAAGTCGCCATTGTGATTTTTGTATTAAATTCGGATGCAATTTCTGTGTTTCATCGTCAATAAGAAGGTCCAAGGGATACAGTAAACCTGAAGTGAAGCATCGGAATCTAAAACTGGACTCACAGGAGACGTTCAAATCATGGAAAGTTAGAGTGTCTGTCCTCTTGTACTTAATGCGGGATTGTACCTTTTGTATTAAATTCGGATGCAAACTCTGTGTTTCATCGTCAATTAGAAGGTCCGAGGGATACAGTAAACCTGAAGTGAAGCATCGGAATCTAAAACTGGACTCACAGGAGAGGTTCAAATCATAGAAAGTGAGGGTGTCAGTCCGCTTGTACTTAAGACGGCATTGTGCCTCTTGAATTTAATTCCGATGCAATTTCTGTGTTTCATCGTCAATAACAAGGTGCAAGGTATACAGTAAACCTGAAGTGAAGCATCGGAATCTAAATCTGACCTCACAGGAGAGGTTCGAATCATAGAGAGTGAGAGTGTCAGTCCTCTTGTACTTATGTCGGCATTGTGCCATTTGTATTAAATTCGGATGCAATTTCTGAGTTTCATCGTCAATAAGAAGGTCCAAGGGATACAATAAACCTGAAGTGAAGCATCGGAATCTAAAACTGGACTCACAGGAGAGGTTCAAATCATAGAAAGTGAAAGTGTCAGTCTTCTTGTACTTAAGCCGCCATTGTGCCTTTTGTATTAAGTTCGGATGCAATTTCTGTGTTTCATCGTCAATAAGAAGGTCCAAGGGATACAGTAAACCTGAAGTGAAGCATCGGAATCTAAAACTGGACTCACAGGAGAGGTTCAAATCATAGAAAGTGAGGGTGTCAGTCCTCTTGTACTTAAGACGGCATTGTGAATCTTGAATTTAATTCCGATGCAATTTCTGTGTTTCATCGTCAATAACAAGGTGCAAGGTATACAGTAAACCTGAAGTGAAGCATCGGAATCTAAATCTGACCTCACAGGAGAGGTTCGAATCATAGAGAGTGAGAGTGTCAGTCCTCTTGTACTTATGTCGGCATTGTGCCATTTGTATTAAATTCGGATGCAATTTCAGTGTTTCATCGTCAACAAGAAGGTCCAAGGGATACAGTAAACCTGAAGTGAAGCATCGGAATCTAAAACTGGACTCACAGGAGAGGTTCAAATCATAGAAAGTGAAAGTGTCAGTCCTCTTGTACTTAAGCCGCCATTGTGCCTTTTGTATTAGGTTCGGATGCAATTTCTGTGTTTAATCGTCAATAAGAAGGTCCAAGGGATACAGTAAACCTGAAGTGAAGCATCGGAATCTAAAACTGGACTCACAGGAGAAGTTCAAATCATAGAAAGTTAGACTGTCAGTCCTCTTGTACTTAAGACGGCATTGTGCCCATTGTATTAAATTCGAATGCAAACTCTGTGTTTCGTCGTCAATAAGAAGGTCCAAGGGATACAGTAAACCTTAAGTGAAGCATCAGAATCTAAAACTGGTCTCTTAGGAGAGGTTCAAATCATAGAAAGTTAGAATGTCAGTCCTCTTGTACTTAAGTCGGCATTGTGCCTTTTGAATTTAATTCCGATGCTTTTTCTGTGTTTCATTGTCAATAAGAAGGTCCAAGGGATACAGTAAACCTAAAGTGAAGCATCGGAATCTAAAACTGGACTCTTAGGAGAGGTTCAAATCATAGAAAGTTAGAATGTCAGTCCTCTTGTACTTAAGTCGGCATTGTGCCTTTTGAATTTAATTCCGATGCTTTTTCTGTGTTTCATTGTCAAGAAGAAGGTCCAAGGGATACAGTAAACCTGAAGTGAAGCATCGGAATCTAAAACTGGACTCACAGGAGAGGTTCAAATCATAGAAAGTTAGAATGTCAGTCCTCTTGTACTTAAGTCGGCATTGTGCCTTTTGTATTAAATTCGGATGCAATTTCTGTGTTTCATCGTCAATAAGAAGGTGCAAGGTATACAGCAAACCTGAAGTGAAGCATCGGAATCTAAAACTGGACTCACAGGAGAGTTTCAAA
This sequence comes from Schistocerca americana, assembly GCF_021461395.2. NCBI lineage: Eukaryota > Metazoa > Arthropoda > Insecta > Orthoptera > Acrididae > Schistocerca > Schistocerca americana. The sequence continues at coordinate 2,806,224 of NW_025726126.1, forward strand.
TCATAGAAAGTGAGAGTGTCAGTCCTCATTTACTGAAGTCGACATTCTGCCATTTGTATTAAATTCGGATGCAATTTCTGTGTTTCATCGTCAATAAGAAGGTCCAAGGGATACAGTAAACCGGAAGTGAAGCATCGGAAACTAAAACTGGACTCACAGGAGAGGTTCAAATCAAAGAAAGCGAGAGTGTCAGTCCTTTCGTACTTAAGTCGCCATTGTGACTTTTGTACTAAATTCGCATGCAATTTCTGTGTTTCATCGTCAATAAGAAGGTCCAAGGGATACAGTAAACCTGAAGTGAAGCATCGGAATCCAAAACTGGACTCACAGGTGAGGTTCAAATCATAGAAAGTTAGAGTGTCAGTCCTCTTGTACTTAAGTCGGTATTGTGCCTTTTGTATTAAATTCGGATGCAAACTCTGTGTTTCATCGTCAATAAGAAGGTCTCAAGGATACTGTAAACCTGAAGTGAAGCATCGGAATCAAAAACTGGACTTACAGGAGAGCTTCAAATCATAGAAAGTTAGAGTGTCAGTCCTCTTGTACCTAAGTCGGCATTGTGCCTTTTGAATTTAATTCCGATACAATTTCTGTGTTTCATCGTCAATAAGAAGGTCCAAGAGATACAGTGAACCTGAAGTGAAGCATCGGAATCTAAAACTGGACTCACAGGAGATGTTCAAATCATCGAATGTGAGATTGTCGGTCCTCTTGTACTAAAGTCGCCATTGTGATTTTTGTATTAAATTCGGATGCCATTTCTGTGTTTCATCGTCAATAAGAAGGTCCAAGGGATACAGTAAACCTGAAGTGAAGCCTCGGAATCTAAAACTGGACTCACAGGAGAGGTTCAAATCATAGAAAGTGAGAGTGTCAGTCCTCTTGTACTTAAGTCGGCATTGTGCCTTTTGAATTTAATTCCGATGCTATTTCTGTGTTTCATTGTCAATAAGAAGGTCCAAGGGATACAGTAAACCTGAAATGAAGCATCGGAATCTAAAAATGGACTCACAGGAGAGTTTCAAATCATAGACAGTGAGAGTGTCAGTCCTCTTTTACTTAAGTCGGCATTGTACGTTTTAAATTTATTTCCGATGCATTTTCTGTGTTCCATCGTCAATAAAAAGGTCCAAGGGATACAGTAAACCTGAAGTGAAGCATCGGAATCTAAAACTGGACTCACAGGAGATGTTCAAATCATAGAAAGTGAGATTGTCGGTCCTCTTGTACTAAAGTCGCCATTGTGATTTTTGTATTAAATTCGGATGCAATTTCTGTGTTTCATCGTCAATAAGAAGGTCCAAGGGATACAGTAAACCTGAAGTGAAGCATCGGAATCTAAAACTGGACTCACAGGAGACGTTCAAATCATAGAAAGTTAGAGTGTCTGTCCACTTGTACTTAATGCGGGATTGTACCTTTTGTATTAAATTCGGATGCAAACTCTGTGTTTCATCGTCAATTAGAAGGTCCGAGGGATACAGTAAACCTGAAGTGAAGCATCGGAATCTAAAACTGGACTCACGGGAGAGGTTCAAATCATAGAAAGTGAGGGTGTCAGTCCGCTTGTACTTAAGACGGCATTGTGCCTCTTGAATTTAATTCCGATGCAATTTCTGTGTTTCATCGTCAATAACAAGGTGCAAGGTATACAGTAAACCTGAAGTGAAGCATCGGAATCTAAATCTGACCTCACAGGAGAGGTTCGAATCATAGAGAGTGAGAGTGTCAGTCCTCTTGTACTTATGTCGGCATTGTGCCATTTGTATTAAATTCGGATGCAATTTCTGAGTTTCATCGTCAATAAGAAGGTCCAAGGGATACAATAAACCTGAAGTGAAGCATCGGAATCTAAAACTGGACTCACAGGAGAGGTTCAAATCATAGAAAGTGAAAGTGTCAGTCTTCTTGTACTTAAGCCGCCATTGTGCCTTTTGTATTAAGTTCGGATGCAATTTCTGTGTTTCATCGTCAATAAGAAGGTCCAAGGGATACAGTAAACCTGAAGTGAAGCATCGGAATCTAAAACTGGACTCACAGGAGAGGTTCAAATCATAGAAAGTGAGGGTGTCAGTCCTCTTGTACTTAAGACGGCATTGTGAATCTTGAATTTAATTCCGATGCAATTTCTGTGTTTCATCGTCAATAACAAGGTGCAAGGTATACAGTAAACCTGAAGTGCAGCATCGGAATCTAAATCTGACCTCACAGGAGAGGTTCGAATCATAGAGAGTGAGAGTGTCAGTCCTCTTGTACTTATGTCGGCATTGTGCCATTTGTATTAAATTCGGATGCAATTTCTGTGTTTCATCGTCAACAAGAAGGTCCAAGGGATACAGTAAACCTGAAGTGAAGCATCGGAATCTAAAACTGGACTCACAGGAGAGGTTCAAATCATAGATAGTGAAAGTGTCAGTCCTCTTGTACTTAAGCCGCCATTGTGCCTTTTGTATTAGGTTCGGATGCAATTTCTGTGTTTAATCGTCAATAAGAAGGTCCAAGGGATACAGTAAACCTGAAGTGTAGCATCGGAATCTAAAACTGGACTCACAGGAGAAGTTCAAATCATAGAAAGTTAGACTGTCAGTCCTCTTGTACTTAAGACGGCATTGTGCCCATTGTATTAAATTCGAATGCAAACTCTGTGTTTCGTCGTCAATAAGAAGGTCCAAGGGATACAGTAAACCTTAAGTGAAGCATCAGAATCTAAAACTGGTCTCTTAGGAGAGGTTCAAATCATAGAAAGTTAGAATGTCAGTCCTCTTGTACTTAAGTCGGCATTGTGCCTTTTGAATTTAATTCCGATGCTTTTTCTGTGTTTCATTGTCAATATGAAGGTCCAAGGGATACAGTAAACCTAAAGTGAAGCATCGGAATCTAAAACTGGACTCATAGGAGAGGTTCAAATCATAGAAAGTTAGAATGTCAGTCCTCTTGTACTTAAGTCGGCATTGTGCCTTTTGAATTTAATTCCGATGCTTTTTCTGTGTTTCATTGTCAATAAGAAGGTCCAAGGGATACAGTAAACCTGAAGTGAAGCATCGGAATCTAAAACTGGACTCACAGGAGAGGTTCAAATCATAGAAAGTTAGAATGTCAGTCCTCTTGTACTTAAGTCGGCATTGTGCCTTTTGTATTAAATTCGGATGCAATTTCTGTGTTTCATCGTCAATAAGAAGGTGCAAGGTATACAGCAAACCTGAAGTGAAGCATCGGAATCTAAAACTGGACTCACAGGAGAGTTTCAAATCATAGAAAGTGAGAGTGTCAGTCCTCATTTACTGAAGTCGACATTGTGCCATTTGTATTAAATTCGGATGCAATTTCTGTGTTTCATCGTCAATAAGAAGGTCCAAGGGATACAGTAAACCGGAAGTGAAGCATCGGAAACTAAAACTGGACTCACAGGAGAGGTTCAAATCAAAGAAAGCGAGAGTGTCAGTCCTTTCGTACTTAAGTCGCCATTGTGACTTTTGTACTAAATTCGCATGCAATTTCTGTGTTTCATCGTCAATAAGAAGGTCTCAAGGATACAGTAAACCTGAAGTGAAGCATCGGAATCTAAAACTGGACTTACAGGAGAGCTTCAAATCATAGAAAGTTAGAGTGTCAGTCCTCTTGTACCTAAGTCGGCATTGTGCCTTTTGAATTTACTTCCGATACAATTTCTGTGTTTCATCGTCAATAAGAAGGTCCAAGGGATACAGTAAACCTGAAGTGAAGCATCGGAATCTATAACTGGACTCTCAGGAGAGGTTCAAATCATAGAAAGTGAGAGTGTCAGTCCTCTTGTACTTAAGTCGCCATTGTGCCTTTTGTATTAAATTCGGATGCAATTTCTGTGATTCATCGTCAATAAGAAGGTCCAAGGGATACAGTAAACCTGAAGTGAAGCATCGGAATCCAAAACTGGACTCACAGGAGAGGTTCAAGTCATAGAAAGTTAGAGTGTCAGTCCTCTTGTACTTAAGTCGGTATTGTGCCTTTTGTATTAAATTCGGATGCAAACTCTGTGTTTCATCGTCAATAAGAAGGTCCAAGGGATACAGTAAACCTGAAGTGAAGCATCGGAATCTAAAACTGGACTTACAGGAGAGGTTCAAATCATGGAAAGTGAGAGTGTCAGTCCTCTTTTGCTTAAGTTGGCATTGTACGTTTTGAATATAATTCCGATGCAATTTCTGTGTTTCATCGTCAATACGAAGGTCCAAGGGATACACTAAACCTGAAGTGGAGCATCGGAATCTAAAACTGGACTCACAGGAGATGTTCAAATCATAGAAAGTGAGAGTGTCAGTCCTCTGGTACTTAAGTCGCCATTGTGATTTTTGTATTAAATTCGGATGCAATTTCTGTGTTTCATCGTCAATAAGAAGGTCCAAGGGATACAGTAAACCTGAGGTGAAGCATCAGATTCTAAAACTGGACTCACAGGAGAGGTTCAACTCATAGAAAGTTAGAGTGTCAGTCCTCTTGTACTTAAGTCGGCATTGTACCTTTTGTATTAAATTCGGATGCAAAGTCTGTGTTTCATCGTCTATTAGGAGGTCCAAGGGATACAGTAAACCTGATGTGAAGCATCGGAATCTAAATCTGGAATCACAGGAGAGGTTCAAATCATAGAATGTGAGAGTGTCAGTCCTCTTGTACTTAAGACGGCATTGTGCCTTTTGAATTTAATTCCGATGCATTTTCTGTGTTTTATCGTCAATAAGAAGGTGCAAAGTATACAGTAAACCTGAGGTGAAGCATCGGAATCTAAATCTGGCCTCTCAGGAGAGGTTCGAATCATAGAAAGTGAGAGTGTCAGTCCTCTTGTACTTAAGTCGGCATTGTGCCATTTGAATTAAATTCGGATGCAATTTCTGTGTTTCGTCGTCAATAAGAAGGTCCAAGGGATACAGTAAACCTGAAGTGAAGCATCGGAATCTAAAACTGGACTCAAAGTGGAGGTTCAAATCATAGAAAGTGAGAGTGTCAGTCCTCTTGTACTTAAGTCGCCATTGTGCCTTTTGTATTAAATTCGGGTGCAATTTTTGTTTTCATCGTAAATAAGAAGGTCCAAGGGATACAGTAAACCTGACGTAAAGCATCGGAATCTAAAACTGGACTCACAGGAGAGGTTCAAATCATAGAAAGTTAAAGTGTCAGTCCTCTTGTACTTAAGTCGGCATTGTGCCTTTTGTATTAATTTCGGATGCAAACTCTGTGCTTCATCGTCAATAAGAAGGTCCAAGGGATACAGTACACCTGAAGTGAAGCATCGGAATCGAAAACTGGATTCACAGGGGAGTTTCAAATCATAAAAAGTTAGAGTGTCAGTCCTCTCGTACTTAAGTCGGCATTGTGCCTTTTGAATTTAATTCCGATGCTATTTCTGTGTTTCATTGTCAATACGAATGTCCAAGGGATACAGTAAACCTGAAGTGAAGCATCGGAATCTAAAACTGGACTCACAGGAGAGGTGCAAATCATAGAAAATTAGAGTGTCAGTCCTCTTGTACCTAAGTCGGCTTTGTACATTTTGTATTAAATTCGGATGCAAACACTGTGTTTCATCGTCAATTACAGGGTCCAAGGGATACAGTAAACCTGAAGTGAAGCATCGGAATGTAAAACTGGACTCACAGGAGAGGTGCAAATCTTAGAAAGTGAGAGTGTCAGTCCTCTTCTACTTAAGTCGGCGTGGTGCCTTTTGAATTTAATTCCGATGCAATTTCTGTGTTTCATCGTCAATAAGAACGTCCAAGGGATACAGTAGACCTGATGTGAAGCATCGGAATCTAAAACTGGACTCACAGGAGAGGTTCGAATCATAGAAAGTGAGAGTGTCAGTCCTCTTGTACTTAAGTCGGCATTGCGCCATTTGTATTAAATTGGGATGCAAACTCTGTGTTTCAACGTCAATAAGAAGGTCCAAGAGATACAGTAAACCTGCGGTGAAGCATCGGAATCTAAAACTGGACTCACAGGAGAGGTTCAAATCATAGAAAGTGAGAGTGTCAGTCCTCTTGTACTTAAGTCACCATTGTGACTTTTGTATTAATTTCGGATGCAATTTCTGTGTTTCATCGTCAATAAGAAGGTCCAAGGGATACTGTAAACCTGAAGTGAAGCATCGGAATCTAAAACTGGACTCACAGGAGAGGTTCAAATCAAAAAAAGTTAGAGTGTCAGTCCTCTTGTCGGCATTGTGCCTTTTGAATTTAATTCCGATGCTATTTCTGTGTTTCGTTGTCAATAAGAAGGTCCAAGGGATACAGTAAACCTGAAGTGAAGCATCAGAATCTAAAACTGGACTCACAGAGAGAGATTCAAATCATAGATAGTGAGAGTGTCAGTCCTCTTTTACTTAAGTCGGCATTGTGCTTTTAAATTTAATTCCGATGCATTATCTGTGTTTCATCGTCAATAAGAAGGTCCAAGGGATACAGTGAACCTGAAGTGAAGCATCGGAATCTAGAATTGGACTCACAGGAGATGATCAAATCATAGAAAGTGAGAGTGTCAGTCCTCTTGTACTTAAGCCGCCATTGTGATTTTTTTATTAAATTCGGATGCAATTTCTGTGTTTCATCGTCAACTAGAAGGTCCAAGGGATACAGTAAACCTGAAGTGAAGCATCGGAATCTAAAACTGGACTCACAGGAGAGGTGCAAATCATAGAAAGTTAGAGTGTCAGTCCTCTTGTACTTAAGTCGGCATTGTACTTTTTGTATTACTTTCGGATGCAAACTCTGTGTTTCATCGTCAATTAGAAGATCCAAGGGCTACAGTAAACCTGAAGTGAAGCATCGGAATCCAAAACTGGACTCACAGGAGAGGTTCGAATCATAGAAAGTGAGAGTCTCAGTCCTCTTGTACTTAAGTCGGCATTGCGACATTTGTGTTAAGTTCGGATGCAATTTCTGTGTTTCATCGTCAATAAGAAGGTCCAAGGGATACAGTAAACCTGAAGTGAAGCATCGGAATGTAAAACTGGACTCACAGGAGAGGTGCAAATCTTAGAAAGTGAGAGTGTCAGTCCTCTTCTACTTAAGTCGGCGTGGTGCCTTTTGAATTTAATTCCGATGCAATTTCTGTGTTTCATCGTCAATAAGAACGTCCAAGGGATACAGTAGACCTGATGTGAAGCATCGGAATCTAAAACTGGACTCACAGGAGAGGTTCAAATCATTGAAAGTTAAAGTGTCAGTCCTCCTGTACTTAAGTCGGCATTGTGCCTTTTGTATTAATTTCGGATGCAAACTCTGTGCTTCATCGTCAATAAGAAGGTCCAAGGGATACAGTACACCTGAAGTGAAGCATCGGAATCGAAAACTGGACTCACAGGGGAGTTTCAAATCATAAAAAGTTAGAGTGTCAGTCCTCTTGTACTTAAGTCGGCATTGTGCCTTTTGAATTTAATTCCGATGCTATTTCTGTGTTTCATTGTCAATAAGAATGTCCAAGGGATACAGTAAACCTGAAGTGAAGCATCGGAATCTAAAACTGGACTCACAGGAGAGGTGCAAATCATAGAGAGTTAGAGTGTCAGTCCTCTTGTACCTAAGTCGGCATTGTACCTTTTGTATTAAATTCGGATGCAAACTATGTGTTTCATCGTCAATTACAGGGTCCAAGGGATAAAGTAAACCAGAAGTGAAGCATCGGAATGTAAAACTGGACTCACAGGAGAGGTGCAAATCTTAGAAAGTGAGAGTGTCAGTCCTCTTTTACTTAAGTCGGCGTGGTGCCTTTTGAATTTAATTCCGATGCAATTTCTGTGTTTCATCGTCAATAAGAACGTCCAAGGGATACACTAAACCTGATGTGAAACATCGGAATCTAAAACTGGACTCACAGGAGAGGTTCGAATCATAGAAAGTGAGAGTGTCAGTCCTCTTGTACATAAGTCGGCATTGCGCCATTTGTATTAAATTCGGATGCAATTTCTGTGTTTCATCGTCAATAAGAAGGTCCAAGGGATACAGTAAATCTGAGGTGAAGCATCGGAATCTAAAACTGGACTCAGAGGAGAAGTTCAAATCATATAAAGTGAGAGTGTCAGTCCTCATGCACATAAGTCACCATTGTGACTTTTGTATTAATTTCGGATGCAATTTCTGTGTTTCATCGTCAATAAGAAGGTCCAAGGGATACAGTAAACCTGAAGTGAAGCATCGGAATCTAAAACTGGACTCACAGGAGAGGTTCAAATCATAGAAAGTGAGAGTGTCAGTCCTCTTGTACTTAAGTCGCCATTGTGCCTTTTGTATTAAACTCGGATGCAATTTCTGTGTGTCATCCTCAATAAGAAGGTCCAAGGGATACAGTAAACCTGAACTAAAGCATCGGAATCTGAAACTGGACTCACAGGCGAGGTTCAAATCATAAAAAGTTAGAGTGTCAGTCCTCTTGTACTTAAGTCGGCATTGTGCCTTTTGTATTAAATTGGGATGCAAACTCTGTGTTTCATCGTCAATAAGAAGGTCCAAGGGATACAGTAAACCTGAAGTGAAGCATCGGAATCTAAAACTGGACTCACAGGAGAGGTTCAAATCATAGAAAGTTAGAGTGTCAGTCCTCTTTTACTTAAGACGGCATTGTGACATTTGTATTAAATTCGGATGCGATTTCTGTGTTTTATCGTCAACAAGAAGGTCCAAGGGATACAGTAAACCTGAAGTGAAGCATCGGAATCTAAATCTGACCTCACAGGAGAGGTTCGAATCATAGAAAGTGAGAGTGTCAGCCCTCTTGTACTTAAGTAGGCATTGTGCCATTTGTATTAAATTCGGATGCAATTTCTGTGTTTCATCGTCAATAAGAAGGTCCAAGAGATACAGTAAACCTGAGGTGAAGCATCGGAATCTAAAACTGGACTCACAGGAGAGGTTCAAATCATAGAAAGTGAGAGTGTCAGTCCTCTTGTACTTAAGTCACCATTGTGACTTTTGTATTATTTCGGATGCAATTTCTGTGTTTCATCGTCAGTAAGAAGGTCCAAGGTATACTGTAAACCTGAAGTGAAGCATCGGAATCTAAAACTGGACTCAACGGAGAGGTTCAAATCATAAAAAGTTAGAGTGTCAGTCCTCTTGTACTTAAGTCGGCATTGTGCTTTTTGAATTTAATTCCGATGCTATTTCTGTGTTTCGTTGTCAATAAGAATGTCCAAGGGATACAGTAAACCTGAAGTGAAGCATCGGAATCTAAAACTGGACTCACAGGAGAGATTCAAATCATAGATAGTGAGAGTGTCAGTCCTCTTTTACTTAAGTCGGCATTGTGGGTTTTAAATTTAATTCCGATGCATTATCTGTGTTTCATCGCCAATAATAAGGTCCAAGGGATACAGTGAACCTGAAGTGAAGCATCGGAATCTAGAACTGGACTCACAGGAGATGATCAAATCATAGAAAGTGAGAGTGTCAGTCCTCTTGTACTTAAGCCGCCATTGTGATTTTTTTATTAAAGTCGGATGCAATTTCTGTGTTTCATCGTCAACTAGAAGTTCCAAGGGATACAGTAAACCTGAAGTGAAGCATCGGAATCTAAAACTGGACTCACGGGAGAGGTGCAAATCATAGAAAGTTAGAGTGTCAGTCCTCTTGTACTTAAGTCGGCATTGTACATTTTGTATTACATTTGGATGCAAACTCTGTGTTTCATCGTCAATTAGAAGATCCAAGGGATACAGTAAACCTGAAGTGAAGCATCGGAATCCAAAACTGGACTTACAGGAGAGGTTCGAATCATAGAAAGTGAGAGTGTCAGTCCTCTTGTACTTAAGTCGGCATTGCGCCATTTGTATTAAATTCGGATGCAATTTCTGTGTTTCATCGTCAATAAGAAGGTCCAAGGGATACAGTAAACCTGAGGTGAAGCATCGGAATCTAAAACTGGACTCAGAGGAGAGCTTCAAATCATAGAAAGTTAGAGTGTCAGTCCTCTTGTACTTAAGTCGGCATTGTGCCTTTTGAATTTAATTCCGATGCAATTTCTGTGTTTCATCGTCAATAAGAAGGTCCAAGGGATACAGTAAACCTGAAGTGAAGCATCGGAATCTAAAACTGGACTCACAGGAGAGGTTCAAATCATAGAAAGTGAGAGTGTCAGTCCTCTTTTGCTTAAGTCGGCATTGTACGTTTTGAATTTAATTCCGATGCAATTTCTGTGTTTCATCGTCAATACGAAGGTCCAAGGGATACAGTAAACCTGAAGTGGAGCATCGGAATCTATAACTGGACTCACAGGAGATGTTCAAATCATAGAAAGTGAGAGTGTCAGTCCTCTGGTACTTAAGTCGCCATTGTGATTTTTGTATTAAATTCGGATGCAATTTCTGTGTTTCATCGTCAATAAGAAGGTCCAAGGGATACAGTAAACCTGAGGTGAAGCATCAAAATCTAAAACTGGACTCACAGGAGAGGTTCAACTAATAGAAAGTTAGAGTGTCAGTCCTCTTGTACTTAAGTCGGCATTGTACCTTTTGTATTAAATTCGGATGCAAAGTCTGTGTTTCATCGTCAATTAGAAGGTCCAAGGGATACAGTAAACCTGAAGTGAAGCATCGGAATCTAAATCTGGAATCACAGGAGAGGTTCAAATCATAGAATGTGAGAGTGTCAGTCCTCTTGTACTTAAGACGGCATTGTGCTTTTGAATTTAATTCCGATGCATTTTCTGTGTTTTATCGTCAATAAGAAGGTGCAAGGTATACAGTAAACCTGAAGTGAAGCATCGGAATCTAAATCTGACCTCACAGGAGAGGTTCGAATCATAGAAAGTGAGAGTGTCAGTCCTCTTGTACTTAAGTCGGCATTGTGCCATTTGAATTAAATTCGGATGCAATTTCTGTGTTTCGTAGTCAATAAGAAGGTCCAAGGGATACAGTAAACCTGAAGTGAAGCATCGGAATCTAAAACTGGACTCACAGTGGAGGTTCAAATCATAGAAAGTGAGAGTGTCAGTCCTCTTGTACTTAAGTCGCCATTGTGACTTTTGTAATAAATTCGGATGCAATTTCTGTTTTCATCGTCAATAAGAAGGTCCAAGGGATACAGTAAACCTGAAGTAAAGCATCGGAATCTAAAACTGGACTCACAGGAGAGGTTCAAATCATAGAAAGTTAAAGTGTCAGTCCTCTTGTACTTAAGTCGGCATTGTGCCTTTTGTATTAATTTCGGATGCAAACTCTGTGCTTCATCGTCAATAAGAAGGTCCAAGGGATACAGTACACCTGAAGTGAAGCATCGGAATCGAAAACTGGACTCACAGGGGAGTTTCAAATCATAAAAAGTTAGAGTGTCAGTCCTCTTGTACTTAAGTCGGCATTGTGCCTTTTGAATTTAATTCCGATGCTATTTCTGTGTTTCATTGTCAATATGAATGTCCAAGGGATACAGTAAACCTGAAGTGAAGCATCGGAATCTAAAACTGGACTCACAGGAGAGGTGCAAATCATAGAGAGTTAGAGTGTCAGTCCTCTTGTACCTAAGTCGGCATTGTACCTTTTGTATTAAATTCGGATGCAAACTATGTGTTTCATCGTCAATTACAGGGTCCAAGGGATAAAGTAAACCAGAAGTGAAGCATCGGAATGTAAAACTGGACTCACAGGAGAGGTGCAAATCTTAGAAAGTGAGAGTGTCAGTCCTCTTTTACTTAAGTCGGCGTGGTGCCTTTTGAATTTAATTCCGATGCAATTTCTGTGTTTCATCGTCAATAAGAACGTCCAAGGGATACAGTAAACCTGATGTGAAACATCGGAATCTAAAACTGGACTCACAGGAGAGGTTCGAATCATAGAAAGTGAGAGTGTCAGTCCTCTTGTACTTAAGTCGGCATTGCGCCATTTGTATTAAATTCGGATGCAATTTCTGTGTTTCATCGTCAATAAGAAGGTCCAAGGGATACAGTAAATCTGAGGTGAAGCATCGGAATCTAAAACTGGACTCAGAGGAGATGTTCAAATCATATAAAGTGAGAGTGTCGGTCCTCATGCACATAAGTCACCATTGTGACTTTTGTATTAATTTCGGATGCAATTTCTGTGTTTCATCGTCAATAAGAAGGTCCAAGGGATACAGTAAACCTGAAGTGAAGCATCGGAATCTAAAACTGGACTCACAGGAGAGGTTCAAATCATAGAAAGTGAGAGTGTCAGTCCTCTTGTACTTAAGTCGCCATTGTGCCTTTTGTATTAAACTCGGATGCAATTTCTGTGTGTCATCCTCAATAAGAAGGTCCAAGGGATACAGTAAACCTGAACTAAAGCATCGGAATCTGAAACTGGACTCACAGGCGAGGTTCAAATCATAAAAAGTTAGAGTGTCAGTCCTCTTGTACTTAAGTCGGCATTGTGCCTTTTGTATTAAATTGGGATGCAAACTCTGTGTTTCATCGTCAATAAGAAGGTCCAAGGGATACAGTAAACCTGAAGTGAAGCATCGGAATCTAAAACTGGACTCACAGGAGAGGTTCAAATCATAGAAAGTTAGAGCGTCAGTCCTCTTTTACTTAAGACGGCATTGTGACATTTGTATTAAATTCGGATGCGATTTCTGTGTTTTATCGTCAACAAGAAGGTCCAAGGATACAGTAAACCTGAAGTGAAGCATCGGAATCTAAATCTGACCTCACAGGAGAGGTTCGAATCATAGAAAGTGAGAGTGTCAGCCCTCTTGTACTTAAGTAGGCATTGTGCCATTTGTATTAAATTCGGATGCAATTTCTGTGTTTCATCGTCAATAAGAAGGTCCAAGAGATACGGTAAACCTGAGGTGAAGCATCGGAATCTAAAACTGGACTCACAGGAGAGGTTCAAATCATAGAAAGTGAGAGTGTCAGTCCTCTTGTACTTAAGTCACCATTGTGACTTTTGTATTAATTTCGGATGCAATTTCTGTGTTTCATCGTCAGTAAGAAGGTCCAAGGTATACTGTAAACCTGAAGTGAAGCATCGGAATCTAAAACAGGACTCAACGGAGAGGTTCAAATCATAAAAAGTTAGAGTGTCAGTCCTCTTGTACTTAAGTCGGCATTGTGCTTTTTGAATTTAATACCGATGCTATTTCTGTGTTTCGTTGTCAATAAGAATGTCCAAGGGATACAGTAAACCTGAAGTGAAGCATCGGAATCTAAAACTGGACTCACAGGAGAGATTCAAATCATAGATAGTGAGAGTGTCAGTCCTCTTTTACTTAAGTCGGCATTGTGGGTTTTAAATTTAATTCCGATGCATTATCTGTGTTTCATCGTCAATAATAAGGTCCAAGGGATACAGTGAACCTGAAGTGAAGCATCGGAATCTAGAACTGGACTCACAGGAGATGATCAAATCATAGAAAGTGAGAGTGTCAGTCCTCTTGTACTTAAGCCGCCATTGTGATTTTTTTATTAATGTCGGATGCAATTTCTGTGTTTCATCGTCAACTAGAAGTTCCAAGGGATACAGTAAACCTGAAGTGAAGCATCGGAATCTAAAACTGGACTCACAGGAGAGGTGCAAATCATAGAAAGTTAGAGTGTCAGTCCTCTTGTACTTAAGTCGGCATTGTACATTTTGTATTACATTTGGATGCAAACTCTGTGTTTCATCGTCAATTAGAAGATCCAAGGGATACAGTAAACCTGAAGTGAAGCATCGGAATCCAAAACTGGACTTACAGGAGAGGTTCGAATCATAGAAAGTGAGAGTGTCAGTCCTCTTGTACTTAAGTCGGCATTGCGCCATTTGTATTAAATTCGGATGCAATTTCTGTGTTTCATCGTCAATAAGAAGGTCCAAGGGATACAGTAAACCTGAGGTGAAGCATCGGAATCTAAAACTGGACTCAGAGGAGAGGTTCAAATCATATAAAGGAAGAGTGTCAGTCCTCTTGTACGTAAGTCACCATTGTGACTTTTGTATTAATTTCGGATGCAATTTCTGTGTTTCATCGTCAATAAGAAGGTCCAAGGGATACAGTAAACCTGAAGTGAAGCATCGGAATCTAAAACTGGTCTCACAGGAGAGATTCAAATCATAGAAAGTGAGAGTGTCAGTCCTCTTGTACTTAAGTCGCCATTGTGCCTTCTGTATTAAATTCGGATGCAAATTCTGTGTGTCAGCCTCAATAGGAAGGTCCAAGGGATACAGTAAACCTGAAGTAAAGCATCGGAATCTAAAACTGGACTCACACGAGACGTTGAAATCATAGAAAGTTAAAGTGTCAGTCCTCTTGTACTTAAGTCGGCATTGTGCCTTTTGTATTAAATTCGGATGCAGACTCTGTGTTTCATCGTCAATAAGAAGGTCCAAGGGATACAGTAAACCTGAAGTGAAGCATCGGAATCTAAAACTTGACTCACAGGAGAGGTTCAAATTATAAAAAGTTAGAGTGTCAGTCCTCTTGTACTTAAGTCGGCATTGTGCCTTTTGAATTTAATTCCGATGCTATTTCTGTGTTTCATTGTCAATAAGAAGGTCCACGGGATACAGTAAACCTGAAGTGAAGCATCGGAATCTAAATCTGACCTCTCAGGAGAGGTTTAAATCATAGAAAGTGAGAGTGTCAGTCCTCTTTTACTTAAGTCGGCATTGTGCGTTTTAAATTTAATTACGATGCAATATCTGTGTTTCATCGTCAATAAGAAGGTCCAAGGGTTACAGTGAACCTGAAGTGAAGCATCGGAATCTAAAACTGGACTTACAGGAGATGTTCAAATCATAGAAAGTGAGATTGTCGGTCCTCTTGTACTAAAGTCGCCATTGTGATTTTTGTATTAAATTCGGATGCAATTTCTGTGTTTCATCGTCAATAAGAAGGTCCAAGGGATACAGTAAACCTGAAGTGAAGCATCGGAATCTAAAACTGGACTCACAGGAGAGGTTCAAATCAAAAAAAGTTAGAGTGTCAGTCCTCTTGTACTTAAGTCGGCATTGTGCCTTTTGAATTTAATTCCGATGCTATTTCTGTGTTTCATTGTCAATAAGATGGTCCAAGGGATACAGTAAACCTGAAATGAAGCATCGGAATCTAAAACTGGACTCACAGGAGGTGTTCAAATCATAGAAAGTGAGATTGTCGGTCCTCTTGTACTAAAGTCGCCATTGTGATTTTTGTATTAAATTCGGATGCAATTTCTGTGTTTCATCGTCAATAAGAAGGTCCAAGGGATACAGTAAACCTGAAGTGAAGCATCGGAATCTAAAACTGGACTCTCAGGAGAGGTTCAAATCATAGAAAGTTAGAGTGTCAGTCCTCTTGTACTTAAGTCGGCATTGTGCCTTTTGTATTAAATTCGGATGCAAACTCTGTGTATCTTCGTCAAAATAGAAGGTCCAAGGGATACAGTAAACCTTAAGTGAAGCATCGGAATCTAAAACTGAACTCACAGGAGAGGTTCAAATGATAGAAAGTGAGAGTGTCAGTCCTCTTTTACTTAAGTCGGCATTGTGCGTTTTAAATTTAATTCCGATGCAATATCTGTTTTTCATCGTCAATAAGAAGGTCCAAGGGATACAGTAAACCTGAAGTGAAGCATCGGAATCTAAAACTGGACTCACAGGTGAGATTCAAATCATAGAAAGTGAGAGTGTCAGTCCTCTTGTACTTAAGTCGCCCTTGTGCCTTTTGTATTAAATTCGGATGCAAATTCTGTGTGTCATCGTCAATAAGAATTTCCAAGGGATACAGTAAACCTGAAGTAAACCATCGGAATCTAAAACTGAACTCACAGGAGAGGTTCAAATCATAGAAAGTGAGAGTGTCAGTCCTCTTTTACTTAAGTCGGCATTGTGCCTTTTGAATTTAATTCCGATGCAATTTCTGTGTTTCATCGTCAATAAGAAGGAGCAAGGTATACAGTAAACCTGAAGTGAAGCATCGGAATCTAAAACTGGACTCACACGATAGGTTCAAATCATAGCAAGTGAGAGTGTCAGTCCACTTGTACTTAAGTCGGCATTGTGCCTTTTGAATTTAATTCCGATGCAATTTCTGTGTTTCATCGTCAATAAGAAGGTGCAAGGTATACAGTAAACCTGAAGTGAAGCATCGGAATCCAAAAGTGGACTCGCAGGAGAGGTTGAAATCATAGAAATTTAAAGTGTCAGTCCTCTTGTACTTAAGTCGGCATTGTGCCTTTTGTATTAAATTCGGATGCAAACTCTGTGTTTCATCGTCAATAAGAAGGTCTAAGGGATACAGTAAACCTGAAGTGAAGCATCGGAATCTAAAACTGGACTCACAGGAGAGGTTCAAATCATAGAAAGTTAGAGTGTCAGTCCTCTTGTACTTAAGTCGGCATTGTGCCTTTTGAATTTAATTCCGATGCTATTTCTGTGTTTCATTGTCAATAAGAAGGTCCAAGGTATACAATAAATCTGAAATGAAGCATCAAAATCCAAAACTGGACTCACAGGAGAGTTTCAAATCATAGATAGTGAGAGTGTCAGTCCTCTTTTACTTAAGTCGCCATTGTGCCTTTTGTATTAAATTCGGATGCAATTTCTGTGTTTCATCGTCAATAAGAAGGTCCAAGGGATACAGTAAACCTGAAGTGAAGCATCGGAATCTAAAACAGGACTCACAGGAGATGTTCAAATCATAGAAAGTGAGATTGTCGGTCCTCTTGTACTAAAGTCGCCATTGTGATTTTTGTATTAAATTCGGATGCAATTTCTGTGTTTCATCGTCAATAAGAAGGTCCAAGGAATACAGTAAACCTGAAGTGAAGCATCGGAATCTAAAACTGTACTCACAGGAAAGGTTCAAATCATAGAAAGTTAGAGTGGCAATCCTCTTGTACTTAAGTCGGCATTGTGCCTTTTGTATTAAATTCGGATGCAAACTCTGTGTTTCTTCGTCAATAAGAAGGTCCAAGGGATACAGTAAACCTGAAGTGAAGCATCGGAATCTAAAAGTGAACTCACAGGAGAGGTTCGAATCATAGAAAGTGAGAGTGTCAGTCCTCTTTTACTTAAGTCGGCATTGTGCGTTTTAAATTTAATTCCGATGCAATATCTGTTTTTCATCGTCAATAAGAAGGTCCAAGGGATACAGTAAACCTGAAGTGAAGCATTGGAATCTAAAACTGGACTCACAGGAAAGGTTCAAATCATAGAAAGTTAGAGTGGCAATCCTCTTGTACTTAAGTCGGCATTGTGCCTTTTGTATTAAATTCGGATGCAAACTCTGTGTTTCATCGTCAATAAGAAGGTCTAAGGGATACAGTAAACCTGAAGTGAAGCATCGGAATCTAAAACTGGACTCACAGGAGAGGTTCAAATTATAGAAAGTTAGAGTGTCAGTCCTCTTGTACTTAAGTCGGCATTGTGCCTTTTGTATTAAATTCGGATGCAAACTCTGTGTTTCTTCGTCAATAAGAAGGTAAAAGGGATACAGTAAACCTGAAGTGAAGCATCGGAATCTAAAACTGAACTCACAGGAGAGGTTCAAATCATAGAAAGTGAGATTGTCGGTCCTCTTGTACTAAAGTCGCCATTGTGATTTTTGTATTAAATTCGGATGCAATTTCTGTTTTTCATCGTCAATAAGAAGGTCCAAGGGATACAGTAAACCTGAAGTCAAGCATCGGAATCTAAAACTGGACTCACAGGAGAGGTTCAAATCGTAGAAAGTTAGAGAGTCAGTCCTCTTGTACTTAAGTCGGCATTGTGCCTTTTGTATTAAATTCGGATGCAAACTCTGTGTTTCTTCGTCAATAAGAAGGTCCAAGGGATACAGTAAACCTGAAGTGAAGCATCAAAATCTAAAACTGGACTCACAGGAGAGTTTCAAATCATAGATAGTGCGAGTGTCAGTCCTCTTTTACTTAAGTCGGCATTGTGCGTTTTAAATTTAATTCCGATGCATTTTCTGTGTTTCATCGTCAATAAGAAGGTCCAAGGGATACAGTAAACCTGAAGTGAAGCATCGGAATCTAAAACTGGACTCACAGGAGATGTTCAAATCATAGAAAGTGATATTGTCGGTCCTCTTGTACTAAAGTCGCCATTGTGATTTTTGTATTAAATTCGGATGCAATATCTGTGTTTCATCGTCAATAAGAAGGTCCAAGGGATATAGTAAACCTGAAGTGAAGCATCGGAATCTAAAACTGGACTCGCAGGAGAGGTTGAAATCATAGAAATTTAAAGTGTCAGTCCTCTTGTACTTAAGTCGGCATTGTGCCTTTTGTATTAAATTCGGATGCAATTTCTGTGTGTCATCGTCAATAAGAAGGTCGAATGGATACAGTAAACCTGAAGTAAAGCATCGGAATCTAAAACTGGACTCACAGGAGAGGTTCAAATCATAGAAAGTGAGAGTGTCAGTCCTCTTGTACTTACGTCGCCATTGTGCCTTTTGTATTGAATTCGGATGCAATTTCTGTGTGTCATCGTCAATAAGAAGGTCGAAGGGATACAGTAAACCTGAAGTAAAGCATCGGAATCTAAAACTGGACTCACAGGAGAGGTTCAAATCATAGAAAGTGAGAGTGTCAGTCCTCTTTTACTTAAGTCGGCATTGTGCGTTTTAAATTTAATTCCGATGCAATATCTGTTTTTCATCGTCAATAAGAATGTCCAAGGGATACAGTAAATCTGAAGTGAAGCATCGGAATCTAAAACTGGACTCACAGGAGATGTTCAAATCATAGAAAGTGATATTGTCGGTCCTCTTGTACTAAAGTCGCTATTGTGATTTTTGTATTAAATTCGGATGCAATTTCTGTGTTTCATCGTCAATAAGAACGTCCAAGGGATACAGTAGACCTGAAGTGAAGCATCGGAATCTAAAACTGGACTCTCAGGAGAGGTTCAAATCATAGAAAGTTAGAGTGTCAGTCCTCTTGTACTTAAGTCGGCATTGTGCCATTTGTATTAAATTCGGATGCAAACTCTGTGTTTCTTCGTCAATAAGAAGGTAAAAGGGATACAGTAAACCTGAAGTGAAGCATCGGAATCTAAAACTGAACTCACAGGAGAGGTTCAAATCATAGAAACTGGGAGTGTCAGTCCTCTTTTACTTAAGTCGGCATTGTGCGTTTTAAATTTAATTCCGATGCAATATCTGTTTTTCATCGTCAATAAGAAGGTCCAAGGGATACAGTAAACCTGAAGTGAAGCATCGGAATCTAAAACTGGACTCACAGGTGAGATTCAAATCATAGAAAGTGAGAGTGTCAGTCCTCTTGTACTTAAGTCGCCATTGTGCCTTTTGTATTAAATTCGGATGCAAATTCTGTGTGTCATCGTCAAAAAGAATTTCCAAGGGATACAGTAAACCTGAAGTAAAGCATCGGAATCTAAAACTGGACTCACACGAGAGGTTCAAATCATAGAAAGTGAGAGTGTCTGTCCTCTTGTACTTAAGTCGGCATTGAGCGTTTCAAATTTAATTCCGATGCATTTTCTGTGTTTCATCGTCAATAAGAAGGTCCAAGGGATACAGTAAACCTGAAGTGAAGCATCGGAATGTAAAACTGGACTCACAGTTGAGGTTCAAATCATAGAAAGTGAGAGTGTCAGTCCTCTTGTACTTAAGTCGGCATTGTGCCTTTTGAATTTAATTCCGATGCAATTTCTGTGTTTCATCTTCAGTAAGAAGGTGCAAGGTATACAGTAAACCTGAAGTGAAGCATCGGAATCTGAAACTGGACTCACAGGAGAGGTTCACATCATAGAAAGTGAGAGTGTCAGTCCTCTTGTACTTAAGTCACCATTGTGACTTTTGTATTAATTTCGGATGCAATTTCTGTGTTTCATCGTCAATAAGAAGGTCCAAGGGATACAGTAAACCTGAAGTGAAGCATCGGAATCTAAAACTGGACTCACAGGACAGGTTCAAATCATAGAAAGTGAGAGTGTCAGTCCTCTTGTACTTAAGTTGCCATTGTGCCTTTTGTATTAAATTCGGATGCAATTTCTGTGTGTCATCGTCAATAAGAAGGTCGAAGGGATACAGTAAACCTGAAGTAAAGCAACGGAATCTAAAACTGGACTCACAGGAGAGGTTCAAATCATAGAAAGTGAGAGTGTCAGTCCTCTTGTACTTAAGTCGCCATTGTGCCTTTTGTATTAAATTCGGATGCAATTTCTGTGTGTCATCGTCAATAAGAAGTTCGAAGGGATACAGTAAACCTGAAGTAAAGCATCGGAATCTAAAACTGGACTCACAGGTGAGGTTCAAATCATAGAAAGTGAGAGTGTCAGTCCTCTTTTACTTAAGTCGGCATTGTGCGATTTAAAATTAATTCCGATCCAATATCTGTTTTTCATCGTCAATACGAATGTCCAAGGGATACAGTAAACCAGAAGTGAAGCATCGGAATCTAAAACTGGACTCACAGGAGATGTTCAAATCATAGAAAGTGATATTGTCGGTCCACTTGTACTAAAGTCGCTATTGTGATTTTTGTATTAAATTCGGATGCAATTTCTGTGTTTCATCGTCAATAGGAACGTCCAAGGGATACAGTAAACCTGAAGTGAAGCATCGGAATCTAAAACTGGACTTACAGGAGAGGTTCAAATCATAGAAAGTGAGAGCGTCAGTCCGGTTGTACTTAAGTCGCCATTGTGCCTTTTGAATTAAATTCGGATGCAATTTCTGTGTGTCATCGTCAATAAGAAGGTCGAAGAGATACAGTAAACCTGAAGTAAAGCTTCGGAATTTAAAACTGGACTCACAGGAGAGGTTCAAATCATAGAAAGTGAGAGTGTCAGTCCTCTTGTACTTAAGTCGCCATTGTGCCTTTTGTATTAAATTCCGATGCAATTTCTGTGTGTCATCGTCAATAAGAAGGTCCAAGGGATACAGTAAACCTGAAGTGAAGCATCGGAATCTAAAACTGGACTCACAGGAGAGGTTCAAATCATAGAAAGTGAGGGTGTCAGTCCTCTTGTACTTATGTCGGCATTGTGCGATTTAAATTTAATTCCGATGCAATATCTGTTTTTCATCGTCAATAAGAATGTCCAAGGGATACAGTAAACCTGAAGTGAAGCATCGGAATCTAAAACTGGACTCACAGGAGATGTTCAAATCATAGAAAGTGATATTGTCGGTCCTCTTGTACTAAAGTCGCTATTGTGATTTTTGTATTAAATTCGGATGCAATTTCTGTGTTTCATCGTCAATAAGAACGTCCAAGGGATACAGTAAACCTGAAGTGAAACATCGGAATCTAAAACTGGACTCACAGGAGAGGTTCGAATCATAGAAAGTTAGAGTGTCAGTCCTCATGTACTTAAGTCGGCATTGTGCCTTTTGTATTGAATTCGGATGCAAACTCTGTGTTTCTTCGTCAATAAGAAGGTCCAAGGGATACAGTAAACCTGAAGTGAAGCATCGGAATCTAAAACTGAACTCACAGGAGAGGTTCAAATCATAGAAAGTGAGAGTGTTAGTCGTCTTCTACTTAGGTCGGCACTGTGCCTTTTGAATTTAATTCCGATGCAATTTCTGTGTTTCATCGTCAATAAGAACGTCCAAGGGATACAGTAAACCTGAAGTGAAGCATCGGAATCTGAAACTGGACGCACAGGAGAGGTTCAAATCATAGAAAGAGAGAGTGTCAGTCTTCTTGTACTTAAGTCACCATTGTGACTTTTGTATTAATTTCGGATGCAATTTCTGTGTTTCATCGTCAATAAGAAGGTCCAAGGGATACAGTAAACCTGAAGTGCAGCATCGGAATCTAAAACTTAACTCACAGGAGAGGTTCAAATCATAGAATGTGAGAGTGTCAGTCCTCTTGTACTTACGTCGCCATTGTGCCTTATGTATTAAATTCGGATGCAATTTCTGTGTGTCATCGTCAATAAGAAGGTCGAAGGGATACAGTAAACCTGAAGTAGAGCATCGGAATCTAAAACTGGACTCACAGGAGAGGTTCAAATCATAGAAAGTGAGAGTGTCAGTCCTCTTGTACTTAAGTCGCCATTGTGCCTTTTGCATTAAATTCGGATGCAATTTCTGTGTGTCATCGTCAATAAGAAGGTCGAAGGCATACAGTAAACCTGTAGTAAAGCATCGGAATCTAAAACTGGACTCACAGGAGAGGTTCAAATCATAGAAAGTGACAGTGTCAGTCCTCTTTTACTTAAGTCGGCATTGTGCGATTTAAATTTAATTCCGATGCAATATCTGTTTTTCATCGTCAATACGAATGTCCAAGGGATACAGTAAACCTGAAGTGAAGCATCGGAATCTAAAACTGGACTCACAGGAGATGTTCAAATCATAGAAAGTGATATTGTCGGTCCTCTTGTACTAAAGTCGCTATTGTGATTTTTGTATTAAATTCGGATGCAATTTCTGTGTTTCATCGTCAATAAGAACGTCCAAGGGATACAGTAAACCTGAAATGAAGCATCGGAATCTAAAACTGGACTCACAGGAGAGGTTCAAATCATAGAAAGTGAGAGTGTCAGTCCTCTTGTACTTAAGTCGCCATTGTGCCTTTTGTATTAAATTCGGATGCAATTTCTGTGTGTCATCGTCAATAAGAAGGTCGAAGGGATACAGTAAACCTGAAGTAAAGCATCGGAATCTAAAACTGGACTCACAGGAGAGGTTCAAATCATAGAAAGTGAGAGTGTCAGTCCTCTTGTACTTAAGTCGCCATTGTGCCTTTTGTATCAAATTCCGATGCAATTTCTGTGTGTCATCGTCAATAAGAAGGTCCAAGGGATACAGTAAACCTGAAGTGAAGCATCGGAATCTAAAACTGGACTCACAGGAGAGGTTCAAATCATAGAAAGTGAGGGTGTCAGTCCTCTTGTACTTAAGTCGGCATTGTGCGATTTAAATTTAATTCCGATGCAATATCTGTTTTTCATCGTCAATAAGAATGTCCAAGGGATACAGTAAACCTGAAGTGAAGCATCGGAATCTAAAACTGGACTCACAGGAGATGTTCAAATCATAGAAAGTGATATTGTCGGTCCTCTTGTACTAAAGTCGCTATTGTGATTTTTGTATTAAATTCGGATGCAATTTCTGTGTTTCATCGTCAATAAGAACGTCCAAGGGATACAGTAAACCTGAAGTGAAACATCGGAATCTAAAACTGGACTCACAGGAGAGGTTCAAATCATAGAAAGTTAGAGTGTCAGTCCTCATGTACTTAAGTCGGCATTGTGCCTTTTGTATTAAATTCGGATGCAAACTCTGTGTTTCTTCGTCAATAAGAAGGTCCAAGGGATACAGTAAACCTGAAGTGAAGCATCGGAATCTAAAACTGAACTCACAGGAGAGGTTCAAATCATAGAAAGTGAGAGTGATAGTCGTCTTCTACTTAGGTCGGCACTGTGCCTTTTGAATTTAATTCCGATGCAATTTCTGTGTTTCATCGTCAATAAGAACGTCCAAGGGATACAGTAAACCTGAAGTGAAGCATCGGAATCTGAAACTGGACGCACAGGAGAGGTTCAAATCATAGAAAGAGAGAGTGTCAGTCCTCTTGTACTTAAGTCACCATTGTGACTTTTGTATTAATTTCGGATGCAATTTCTGTGTTTCATCGTCAATAAGAAGGTCCAAGGGATACAGTAAACCTGAAGTGAAGCATCGGAATCTAAAACTGAACTCACAGGAGAGGTTCAAATCATAGAATGTGAGAGTGTCAGTCCTCTTGTACTTACGTCGCCATTGTGCCTTTTGTATTAAATTCGGCTGCAATTTCTGTGTGTCATCGTCAATAAGAAGGTCGAAGGGATACAGTAAATCTGAAGTAAAGCATCGGAATCTAAAACTGGACTCACAGGAGAGGTTCAAATCATAGAAAGTGAGAGTGTCAGTCCTCTTGTACTTAAGTCGCCATTGTGCCTTTTGTATTAAATTCGGATGCAATTTCTGTGTGTCATCGTCATTAAGAAGGTCGAAGGGATACATTAAACCTGAAGTAAAGCATCGGAATCTAAAACTGGACTCACAGGAGACGTTCAAATCATATTAAGTGACAGTGTCAGTCCTCTTTTACTTAAGTCGGCATTGTTCGATTTAAATTTAATTTCGATGCAATATCTGTTTCTCATCGTCAATAAGAATGTCCAAGGGATACAGTAAACCTGAAGTGAAGCATCGGAATCTAAAACTGGACTCACAGGAGATGTTCATATCATAGAAAGTGATATTGTCGGTCCACTTGTACTAAAGTCGCCATTGTGATTTTTGTATTAAATTCGTATGCAATTTCTGTGTTTCATCGTCAATAAGAAGGTCCAAGGGATACAGTAAACCTGAGGTGAAGCATCGGAATCTAAAACTGAACTCACAGGAGAGGTTCAAATGATAGAAAGTTAGAGTGTGAGTGCTCTTGTACTTAAGTCGCCATTGTGCCTTTTGTATTAAATTCGGATGCTATTTCTGTGTTTCATCGGCAATAAGAAGGTCCAACGGATACAGTAAATCTGAAGTGAAGCATCGGAATCTGAAGCTGGACTCACAGGAGAGGTTCAAATCATAGAAAGTGAGAGAGTCAGTCCTCTTGTACTTAAGTCACCATTGTGACTTTTGTATTAATTTCGGATGCAATTTCTGTGTTTCATCGTCAAAAAGAAGGTCCAAGGGATACAGTAAACCTGAAGTGAAGCATCGGAATCTAAAACTGGACTCACAGAAGAGGTTTAAATCATAAAAAGTGAGAGTGTCAGTCCTCTTGTACTTACGTCGCCATTGTGCCTTTTGTATTAAACTCGGATGCAATTTCTGTGTGTCATCGTCAATAAGAAGGTCGAAGGGATACAGTAAACCTGAAGTAAAGCATCGGAATCTAAAACAGGACTCACAGGAGAGGTTCAAATCATAGAAAGTGAGAGTGTCAGTCCTCTTGTACTTAAGTCGCCATTGTGCCTTTTGTATTAAATTCGGATGCAATTTCTGTGTGTCATCGTCAATAAGAGGGTCGAAGGGTTACAGTAAACCTGAAGTAAAGCATCGGAATCTAAAACTGGACTTACAGGAGAGGTTCAAATCATAGAAAGTGAGAGTGTCAGTCCTCTTTTACTTAAGTCGGCATTGTGCGTTTTAAATTTAATTCCGATGAAATTTCTGTTTTTCATCGTCAATAAGAATGTCCAAGGGATACAGTAAACCTGAAGTGAAGCATCGGAATCTAAAACTGGACTCACAGGAGATTTTCAAATCATAGAAAGTGATATTGTCGGTCCTCTTGTACTAAAGTCGCCATTGTGATTTTTGTGTTAAATTCGGATGCAATTTCTGTGTTTCATCGTCAATAAGAAGGTCCAAGGGATACAGTAAACCTGGAGTGAAACATCGGAATTTAAAACTGGACTCACAGGAGAGGTTCAAATCATAGAAAGTTAGAGTGTCAGTCCTCTTGTACTTAAGTCGCCATTGTGCCTTTTGTATTAAATTCGGATGCAATTTCTGTGTGTCATCGTCAACAAAAAGGTCGAAGGGATACAGTAAACCTGAAGTAAAGCATCGGAATCTAAAACTGGACTCACAGGAGAGGTTCAAATCATAGAAAGTGAGAGTGTCAGTCCTCTTGTACTTAAGTCGCCATTGTGCCTTTTGTATTAAATTCAGATGCAATTTCTGTGTGTCATCGTCAATAAGAAGGTCCAAGGGATACAGTAAACCTGAAGTAAAGCATCGGAATCTAAAACTGGACTCACAGGAGAAGTTCAAATCATAGAAAGTGAGAGTGTCAGACCTCTTTTACTTAAGTCGGCATTGTGCGTTTTAAATTTAATTCCGATGCAATATCTGATTTTCATCGTCAATAGGAATGTCCAAGGGATACAGTAAACCTGAAGTGAAGCATCGGAATCTAAAACTGGACTCACAGAAGATGTTCAAATCATAGGAAGTGATATTGTCGGTCCTCTTGTACTAAAGTCGCGATTGTGAATTTTGTATTAAATTCGGATGCAATTTCTGTGTTTCATCGTCAATAAGAAGGTCCAAGGGATACAGTAAACCTGAAGTGAAACATCGGAATCTAAAACTGGACTCACAGGAGAGGTTCAAATCATAGAAAGTTAGAGTGTCAGTCCTCTTGTACTTAAGTCGGCATTGTGCCTTTTGTATTAAATTCGGCTGCAAACTCTGTCTTTCTTCGTCAATAAGAAGGTCCAAGGGATACAGTAAACCTGAAGTGAAGCATCGGAATCTAAAACTGAACTCACAGGAGAGGTTCAAATCATAGAAAGTGAGAGTGTTAGTCGTCTTCTACTTAGGTCGGCACTGTTCCTTTTGAATTTAATTCCGATGCAATTTCTGTGTTTCATCGTAAATAAGAACGTCCAAGGGATACAGTAAACCTGAAGTGAAGCATCGGAATCTGAAACTGGACTCACAGGAGAGGTTCAAATCATAGAGAGTGAGAGTGACAGTCCTCTTGTACTTAAGTCACCATTGTGACTTTTGTATAAATTTCGGATGCAATTTCTGTGTTTCATCGTCAATAAGAAGGTCCAAGGGATAGAGTAAACCTGAAGTGAAGCATCGGAATCTGAAACTGGACTCACAGAAGAAGTTCAAATCATAGAAAGTGAGAGTGTCAGTCCTCTTGTACTTAAGTCGCCATTGTGCCTTTTGTATTAAATTCAGATGCAATTTCTGTGTGTCATCGTCAACAAGAAGGTCGAAGGGATACAGTAAACCTGAAGTAAAGCATCGGAATCTAAAACTGGACTCACAGGAGAGGTTCAAATCATAGAAAGTGAGAGTGTCAGTCCTCTTGTACTTAAGTCGCCATTGTGCCTTTTGTATTAAATTCAGATGCAATTTCTGTGTGTCATCGTCAATAAGAAGGTCGAATGTTTGTTGTTGTGGTCTTCAGTCCTGAGACTGGTTTGATGCAGCTCTCCATGCTACTCTATCCTGTGCAAGCTTTTTCATCTCCCAGTACCTACTGCAACCTACATCCTTCTGAATCTGCTTAGTGTATTCATCTCTTGGTCTCCCTCTACGATTTTTACCCTCCACGCTGCCCTCCAATACTAAATTGGTGATCCCTTGATGCCTCAGAACGTGTCCTACCAACCGATCCCTTCTTCTGGTCAGGTTGTGCCACAAACTTCTCTTCTCCCCAATCCTACTCAATACTTCCTCATTAGTTATGTGATCTACCCATCTAATCTTCAGCATTCTTCTGTAGCACCACATTTCGAAAGCTTCTATTCTCTTCTTGTCCAAACTAGTTATCGTCCATGTTTCACTTCCATACATGGCTACACTCCATACGAATACTTTCAGAAATGACTTCCTGACACTTAAATCAATACTGGACGTTAACAAATTTCTCTTCTTCAGAAATGCTTTCCTTGCCATTGCCAGCCTACATTTTATATCCTCTCTACTTCGACCATCATCAGTTATTTTGCTCCCCAAATAGCAAAACTCCTTTACTACTTTAAGTGCCTCATTTCCTAATCTAATTCCCTCAGCATCCCCCGACTTAATTAGACTACATTCCATTATCCTTGTTTTGCTTTTGTTGATGTTCATCTTATATCCTCCTTTCAAGACACTGTCCATTCCATTCAACTGCTCTTCCAAGTCCTTTGCTGTCTCTGACAGAATTACAATGTCATCGGCGAACCTCAAAGTTTTTATTTCTTCTCCATGAATTTTAATACCTACTCCGAATTTTTCTTTTGTTTCCTTTACTGCTTGCTCAATATACAGATTGAACAACATCGGGGAGAGGCTACAACCCTGTCTTACTCCCTTCCCAACCACTGCTTCCCTTTCATGTCCCTCGACTCTTATAACTGCCATCTGGTTTCTGTACAAATTGTAAATAGCCTTTCGCTCCCTGTATTTTACCCCTGCCACCTTTAAAATTTGAAAGAGAGTATTCCAGTCAACATTGTCAAAAGCTTTCTCTAAGTCCACAAATGCTAGAAACGTAGGTTTGCCTTTCCTTAATCTTTCTTCTAAGATAAGTCGTAAGGTCAGTATTGCCTCACGTGTTCCAGTGTTTCTACGGAATCCAAACTGATCTTCCCCGAGGTTGGCTTCTACTAGTTTTTCCATTCGTCTGTAAAGAATTCGTGTTAGTATTTTGCAGCTGTGACTTATTAAGCTGATAGTTCGGTAATTTTCACATCTGTCAACACCTGCTTTCTTTGGGATTGGAATTATTATATTCTTCTTGAAGTCTGAGGGTATTTCGCCTGTTTCATACATCTTGCTCACCAGATGGAAGAGTTTTGTCAGGACTGGCTCTCCCATGGCCGTCAGTAGTTCCAATGGAATATTGTCTACTCCGGGGGCCTTGTTTCGACTCAGGTCTTTCAGTGCTCTGTCAAACTCTTCACGCAGTACCATATCTCCCATTTCATCTTCATCTACATCCTCTTCCATTTCCATAATATTGTCCTCAAGTACATCGCTCTTGTATAGACCCTCTATATACTCCTTCCACCTTTCTGCTTTCCCTTCTTTGATTAGAACTGGGTTTCCATCTGAACTCTTGATATTCATACAAGTCATTCTCTTATCTCCAAAGGTCTCTTTAATTTTCCTGTAGGCAGTATCTATCTTACCCCTAGTGAGATAGGCCTCTACATCCTTACATTTGTCCTCTACCCATCCCTGCTTAGCCATTTTGCACTTCCTGTCGATCTCATTTTTGAGACGTTTGTATTCCTTTTTGCCTGTTTCACTTACTGCATTTTTATATTTTCTCCTTTCATCAATTAAATTCAATATTTCTTCTGTTACCCAAGGATTTCTACTAGCCCTCGTCTTTTTACCTACTTGATCCTCTGCTGCCTTCACTACTTCATCCCTCAAAGCTACCCATTCTTCTTCTACTGTATTTATTTCCCCCATTCCTGTCAATTGCTCCCTTATGCTCTCCCTGAATCTCTGTACAACCTCTGGTTCTTTTAGTTTATCCAGGTCCCATCTCCTTAAATTCCCACCTTTTTGCAGTTTCTTCAGTTTTAATCTACAAGTCATAACCAATAGATTGTGGTCAGAGTCCACATCTGCCCCTGGAAATGTCTTACAATTTAAAACCTGGTTCCTAAATCTCTGTCTTACCATTATATAATCTATCTGATACCTTTTAGTATCTCCAGGGTTTTTCCAGGTATACAACCTTCTTTCATGATTCTTAAACCAAGTGTTAGTTATGATTATGTTGTGCTCTGTGCAAAATTCGACCAGGCGGCTTCCTCTTTCATTTCTGTCCCCCAATCCATATTCACCTACTATGTTTCCTTCTCTCCCTTTTCCTACACTCGAATTCCAGTCACCCATGACTATTAAATTTTCGTCTCCCTTCACTACCTGAATAATTTCTTTTATTTCATCATACATTTCTTCAATTTCTTCGTCATCTGCAGAGCTAGTTGGCATATAAACTTGTACTACTGTAGTAGGCGTGGGCTTCGTATCTATCTTGGCCACAATAATGCGTTCACTATGCTGTTTGTAGTAGCTTACCCGCATTCCTATTTTCCTATTCATTATTAAACCTACTCCTGCATTACCCCTATTTGATTTTGTGTTTATAACCCTGTAGTCACCTGACCAGAAGTCTTGTTCCTCCTGCCACCGAACTTCACTAATTCCCACTATATCTAACTTCAACCTATCCATTTCCCTTTTTAAATTTTCTAACCTACCTGCCCGATTAAGGGATCTGACATTCCACGCTCCGATCCGTAGAACGCCAGTTTTCTTTCTCCTGATAACGACATCCTCTTGAGTAGTCCCCGCCCGGAGATCCGAATGGGGGACTATTTTACCTCCGGAATATTTTACCCAAGAGGACGCCATCATCATGTAATCATACAGTAAAGCTGCATACCCTCGGGAAAAATTACGGCTGTAGTTTCCCCTTGCTTTCAGCCGTTCGCAGTACCAGCACAGCAAGGCCGTTTTGGTTATTGTTACAAGGCCAGATCAGTCAATCATCCAGACTGTTGCCCTTGCAACTACTGAAAAGGCTGCTGCCCCTCTTCAGGAACCACACGTTTGTCTGGCCTCTCAACAGATACCCCTCCGTTGTGGTTGCACCTACGGTACGGCTATCTGTATCGCTGAGGCACGCAAGCCTCCCCACCAACGGCAAGGTCCATGGTTCATGGGGGGGAAGAAGGTCGAAGGGATACAGTAAACCTGAAGTAAATCATCGGAATCTAAAACTGGACTCACAGGAGAGGTTCAAATCACAGAAAGTGAGAGTGTCAGTCCTCTTTTACTTAAGTCGGCATTGTGCGTTTTAAATTTAATTCCGAGGCAATATCTGTTTTTCATCGTCAATAAGAATGTCCTAGGGATACAGTAAGCCTGAAGTGAAGCATCGGAATCTAAAACTGGACTCACAGGAGATGTTCAAATCATAGAAAGTGATATTGTCGGTCCTCTTGTACTAAAGTCGCTATTGTGATTTTTGTATTAAATTCGGATGCAATTTCTGTGTTTCATCGTCAATAAGAACGTCCAAGGGATACAGTAAACCTGAAGTGAAGCATCGGAATCTAAAACTGGACTCACAGGAGAGGTTCAAATCATAGAAAGTGAGAGTGTCAGCCCTCTTGTACTTAAGTCGCCATTGTGCCTTTTGTATTAAATTCGGATGCAATTTCTGTGTGTCATCGTCAATAAGAAGGTCGAAGGGATACAGTAAACCTGAAGTAAAGCATCGGAATCTAAAACTGGACTCACAGGAGAGGTTCAAATCATAGAAAGTGAGAGTGTCAGTCCTCTTGTACTTAAGTCGCCATTGTGCCTTTTGTATTAAATTCCGATGCAATTTCTGTGTGTCATCGTCAATAAGAAGGTCCAAGGGATACAGTAAACCTGAAGTGAAGCATCGGAATCTAAAACTGGACTCACAGGAGAGGTTCAAATCATAGAAAATGAGGGTGTCAGTCCTCTTGTACTTAAGTCGGCATTGTGCGATTTAAATTTAATTCCGATGCAATATCTGTTTTTCATCGTCAATAAGAATGTCCAAGGGATACAGTAAACCTGAAGTGAAGCATCGGAATCTAAAACTGGACTCACAGGAGATGTTCAAATCATAGAAAGTGATATTGTCGGTGCTCTTGTACTAAAGTCGCTATTGTGATTTTTGTATTAAATTCGGATGCAATTTCTGTGTTTCATCGTCAATAAGAACGTCCAAGGAATACAGTAAACCTGAAGTGAAACATCGGAATCTAAAACTGGACTCACAGGAGAGGTTCAAATCATAGAAAGTTAGAGTGTCAGTCCTCATGTACTTAAGTCGGCATTGTGCCTTTTGTATTAAATTCGGATGCAAACTCTGTGTTTCTTCGTCAATAAGAAGGTCCAAGGGATACAGTAAACCTGAAGTGAAGCATCGGAATCTAAAACTGAACTCACAGGAGAGGTTCAAATCATAGAAAGTGAGAGTGTTAGTCGTCTTCTACTTAGGTCGGCACTGTGCCTTTTGAATTTAATTCCGATGCAATTTCTGTGTTTCATCGTCAATAAGAACGTCCAAGGGATACAGTAAACCTGAAGTGAAGCATCGGAATCTGAAACTGGACGCACAGGAGAGGTTCAAATCATAGAAAGAGAGAGTGTCAGTCCTCTTGTACTTAAGTCACCATTGTGACTTTTGTATTAACTTCGGATGCAATTTCTGTGTTTCATCGTCAATAAGAAGGTCCAAGAGATACAGTAAACCTGAAGTGAAGCATCGGAATCTAAAACTGAACTCACAGGAGAGGTTCAAATCATAGAATGTGAGAGTGTCAGTCCTCTTGTACTTACGTCGCCATTGTGCCTTTTGTATTAAATTCGGATGCAATTTCTGTGTGTCATCGTCAATAAGAAGGTCTAAGGGATACAGTAAACCTGAAGTAAAGCATCGGAATCTAAAACTGGACTCACAGGAGAGGTTCAAATCATAGAAAGTGAGAGTGTCAGTCCTCTTGTACTTAAGTCGCCATTGTGCCTTTTGTATTAAATTCGGATGCAATTTCAGTGTGTGCCCGTCAATAAGAACGTCGAAGGGATACAGTAAACCTGAAGTAAAGCATCGGAATCTAAAACTGGACTCACAGGAGAGGTTCAAATCATAGAAAGTGACAGTCTCAGTCCTCTTTTACTTAAGTCGGCATTGTGCGATTTAAATTTAATTTCGATGCAATATCTGTTTCTCATCGTCAATAAGAATGTCCAAGGGATACAGTAAACCTGAAGTGAAGCATCGGAATCTAAAACTGGACTCACAGGAGATGTTCATATCATAGAAAGTGATATTGTCGGTCCTCTTATACTAAAGTCGCCATTGTGATTTTTGTATTAAATTCGTATGCAATTTCTGTGTTTCATCGTCAATAAGAAGGTCCAAGGGATACAGTAAACATGAAGTGAAGCATCGGAATCTAAAACTGGACTCACAGGAGAGGTTCAAATGATAGAAAGTTAGAGTGTGAGTGCTCTTGTACTTAAGTCGGCATTGTGCCTTTTGTATTAAATTCGGATGCAAACTCTGTGTTTCTTCGTCAATAAGAAGGTCCAAGTGATACAGTAAACCTGAAGTGAAGCATCGGAATCTAAAACTGAACTCCCAGGAGAGGTTCAAATCATAGAAAGTGAGAGTGTCAGTCCTCTTGTACTTAAGTCGACATTGTGCCATTTGTATTAAATTCGGATGAAATTTCTGTGTTTCATCGTCAATAAGAAGGTCCAAGGGATACAGTAAACCTGAAGTGAAGCATCGCAATCTAAAACTGGACTCACAGGAGAGGTTCAAACCATAGAAAGTGAGAGTGTCAGTCCTATTGGACTTAAGTCGCCATTGTGCCTTTTGTATTAAATTCGGATGCTATTTCTGTGTTTCATCGGCAATAAGAAGGTCCAACGGATACAGTAAATCTGAAGTGAAGCATCGGAATCTGAAACTGGACTCACAGGAGAGGTTCAAATCATAGAAAGTGAGAGAGTCAGTCCTCTTGTACTTAAGTCACCATTGTGACTTTTGTATTAATTTCGGATGCAATTTCTGTGTTTCATCGTCAAAAAGAAGGTCCAAGGGATACAGTAAACCTGAAGTGAAGCATCGGAATCTAAAACTGGACTCACAGGAGAGGTTTAAATCATAAAAAGTGAGAGTGTCAGTCCTCTTGTACTTACGTCGCCATTGTGCCTTTTGTATTAAACTCGGATGCAATTTCTGTGTGTCATCGTCAATAAGAAGGTCGAAGGGATACAGTAAACCTGAAGTAAAGCATCGGAATCTAAAACAGGACTCACAGGAGAGGTTCAAATCATAGAAAGTGAGAGTGTCAGTCCTCTTGTACTTAAGTCGCCATTGTGAATTTTGTATTAAATTCGGATGCAATTTCTGTGTGTCATCGTCAATAAGAAGGTCGAAGGGTTACAGTAAACCTGAAGTAAAGCATCGGAATCTAAAACTGGACTCACAGGAGAGGTTCAAATCATAGAAAGTGAGAGTGTCAGTCCTCTTTTACTTAAGTCGGCATTGTGCGTTTTAAATTTAATTCCGATGAAATTTCTGTTTTTCATCGTCAATAAGAATGTCCAAGGGATACAGTAAACCTGAAGTGAAGCATCGGAATCTAAAACTGGACTCACAGGAGATTTTCAAATCATAGAAAGTGATATTGTCGGTCCTCTTGTACTAAAGTCGCCATTGTGATTTTTGTATTAAATTCGGATGCAGTTTCTGTGTTTCATCGTCAATAAGAAGGTCCAAGGGATACAGTAAACCTGAAGTGAAACATCGGAATCTAAAACTGGACTCACAGGAGAGGTTCAAATCATAGAAAGTGAGAGTGTCAGTCCTCTTGTACTTAAGTCGCCATTGTGGCTTTTGTATTAAATTCAGATGCAATTTCTGTGTGTCATCGTCAATAAGAAGGTCCGAGGGATACAGTAAACCTGAAGTAAAGCATCGGAATCTAATACTGGACTCACAGGAGAGGTTCAAATCATAGAGAGTGAGAGTGTCAGACCTCTTTTACTTAAGTCGGCATTGTGCGTTTTAAATTTAATTCCGATGCAATATCTGATTTTCATCGTCAATAGGAATGTCCAAGGGATACAGTAAACCTGAAGTGAAGCATCGGAATCTAAAACTGGACTCACAGGAGATGTTCAAATCATAGAAAGTGATATTGTCGGTCCTCTTGTACTAAAGTCGCGATTGTGAATTTTGTATTAAATTCGGATGCAATTTCTGTGTTTCATCGTCAATAAGAAGGTCCAAGGGATACAGTAAACCAGAAGTGAAACATCGGAATCTAAAACTGGACTCACAGGAGAGGTTCAAATCATAGAAAGTTAGAGTTTCAGTCCTCTTGTACTTAAGTCGGCATTGTGCCTTTTGTATTAAATTCGGATGCAAACTCTGTGTTTCTTCGTCAATAAGAAGGTCCAAGGGATACAGTAAACCTGAAGTGAAGCATCGGAATCTAAAACTGAACTCACAGGAGAGGTTCAAATCATAGAAAGTGAGAGTGTTAGTCGTCTTCTACTTAGGTCGGCACTGTTCCTTTTGAAATTAATACCGATGCAATTTCTGTGTTTCATCGTAAATAAGAACGTCCAAGGGATACAGTAAACCTGAAGTGAAGCATCGGAATCTGAAACTGGACTCACAGAAGAGGTTCAAATCATAGAAAGTGAGAGTGTCAGTCCTCTTGTACTTAAGTCGCCATTGTGCCTTTTGTATTAAATTCGGATGCAATTTCTGTGTGTCATCGTCAACAAGAAGGTCGAAGGGATACAGTAAACCTGAAGTAAAGCATCGGAATCTAAAACTGGACTCACAGGAGAGGTTCAAATCATAGAAAGTGAGAGTGTCAGTCCTCTTGTACTTAAGTCGCCATTGTGCCTTTTGTATTAAATTCAGATGCAATTTCTGTGTGTCATCGTCAATAAGAAGGTCGAAGGGATACAGTAAACCTGAAGTAAAGCATCGGAATCTAAAACTGGACTCACAGGAGAGGTTCAAATCATAGAAAGTGAGAGTGTCAGTCCTCTTTTACTTAAGTCGGCATTGTTCGTTTTAAATTTAATTCCGATGCAATATCTGTTTTTCATCGTCAATAAGAATGTCCAAGGGATACAGTAAGCCTGAAGTGAAGCATCGGAATCTAAAACTGGACTCACAGGAGATGTTCAAATCATAGAAAGTGATATTGTCGGTTCTCTTGTACTAAAGTCGCCATTGTGATTTTTGTATTAAATTCGGATGCAATTTCTGTGTTTCGTCGTCAATAAGAAGGTCCATGGGATACAGTAAACCTGAAGTGAAGCATCGGAATCTAAAACTGGACTCACAGGAGAGGTTCAAATCATAGAAAGTTAGAGTGTCAGTCCTCTTGTACTTAAGTCGGCATTGTGCCTTTTGTATTAAATTTGGATGCAAACTCTGTGTTTCTTCGTCAATACGAAGGTCCAAGGGATACAGTAAACCTGAAGTAAAGCATCGGAATCTAAAACTGGACTCACAGGAGAAGTTCCAATCATAGAAAGTGAGGGTGTCATTCCTCTTGTACTTAGGTCGCCATTGTGCCTTTTGTATTAAATTCGGATGCAATTTCTGTGTGTCATCGTCAATAAGAAGGTCGAAGGGATACAGTAAACCTGAAGTAAAGCATCGGAATCTAAAACTGGACTCACAGGAGAGGTTCAAATCATAGAAAGTGACAGTGTCAGTCCTCTTTTACTTAAGTCGGCATTGTACGATTTAAATTTAATTCCGATGCAATATCTGTTTTTCATCGTCAATAAGAATGTCCAAGGGATACAGTAAACCTGAAGTGGAGCATCGGAATCTAAAACTGGACTCACAGGAGATGTTCAAATCATAGAAAGTGATATTGTCGGTCCTCTTGTACTAAAGTCGCCATCGTGATTTTTGTATTAAATTCGTATGCAATTTCTGTGTTTCATCGTCAATAAGAAGGTCCAAGGGATACAGTAAACCTGAAGTGAAGCATCGGAATCTAAAACTGGACTCACAGGAGAGGTTCAAATCATAGAAAGTGAGAGTGTCAGTTCTATTGGACTTAAGTCGCCATTGTGCATTTGTATTAAATTCGGATGCTATTTCTGTGATTCATCGGCAATAAGAAGGTCCAAGGGATACAGTAAATCTGAAGTGAAGCATCGGAATCTGAAACTGGACTCACAGGAGAGGTTCAAATCATAGAAAGTGAGAGAGTCAGTCCTCTTGTACTTAAGTCACCATTGTGACTTTTGTATTAATTTCGGATGCAATTTCTGTGTTTCATCGTCAAAAAGAAGGTCCAAGGGATACAGTAAACCTGAAGTGAAGCATCGGAATCTAAAACTGGACTCACAGGAGAGGTTTAAATCATAAAAAGTGAGAGTGTCAGTCCTCTTGTACTTAAGTCGCCATTGTGCCTTTTGTATTAAACTCGGATGCAATTTCTGTTTGTCATCGTCAATAAGAAGGTCGAAGGGATACAGTAAACCTGAAGTAAAGCATCGGAATCTAAAACAGGACTCACAGGAGAGGTTCAAATCATAGAAAGTGAGAGTGTCAGTCCTCTTGTACTTAAGTCGCCATTGTGCCTTTTGTATTAAATTCGGATGCAATTTCTGTGTGTCATCGTTAATAAGAAGGTCGAAGGGTTACAGTAAACCTGAAGTAAAGCATCGGAATCTAAAAGTGGACTCACAGGAGAGGTTCAAATCATAGAAAGTGAGAGTGTCAGTCCTCTTTTACTTAAGTCGGCATTGTGCGTTTTAAATTTAATTCCGATGAAATATCTGTGTTTCATCGTCAATAAGAATGTCCAAGGGATACAGTAAACCTGAAGTGAAGCATCGGAATCTAAAACTGGACTCACAGGAGATTTCCAAATCATAGAAAGTGATATTCTCGGTCCTCTTGTACTAAAGTCGCCATTGTGATTTTTGTATTAAATTCGGATGCAATTTCTGTGTTTTATCGTCAATAAGAAGGTCCAAGGGATACAGTAAACCTGAAGTGAAACATCGGAATCTAAAACTGGACTCACAGGAGAGGTTCATATCAAAGAAAGTTAGAGTGTCAGTCCTCTTGTACTGAAGTCGCCATTGTGCCTTTTGTATTAAATTCGGATGCAATTTCTGTGTGTCATCGTCAACAAGATGGTCGAAGGGATACAGTAAACCTGAAGTAAAGCATCGGAATCTAAAACTGGACTCACAGGAGAGGTTCAAATCATAGAAAGTGAGAGTGTCAGTCCTCTTGTACTTAAGTCGCCATTGTGCCTTTTGTATTAAATTCAGATGCAATTTCTGTGTGTCATCGTCAATAAGAAAGTCCAAGGGATACAGTAAACCTAAAGTAAAGCATCGGAATCTAAAACTGGACTCACAGAAGAGGTTCAAATCATAGAAAGTGAGAGTGTCAGACCTCTTTTACTTAAGTCGGCATTGTGCGTTTTAAATTTAATTCCGATGCAATATCTGATTCTCATCGTCAATAGGAATGTCCAAGGGATTCAGTAAACCTGAAGTGAAGCATCGGAATCTAAAACTGGAATCACAGGAGATGTTCAAATCATAGAAAGTGATATTGTCGGTCCTCTTGTACTAAAGTCGCGATTGTGAATTTTGTATTAAATTCGGATGCAATTTCTGTGTTTCATCGTCAATAAGAAGGTCCAAGGGATACAGTAAACCTGAAGTGAAACATCGGAATTTAAAACTGGACTCACAGGAGAGGTTCAAATCATAGAAAGTTAGAGTGTCAGTCCTCTTGTACTTAAGTCGGCATTGTGCCTTTTGTATTAAATTCGGATGCAAACTCTGTGTTTCTTCGTTAATAAGAAGGTCCAAGGGATACAGTAAACCTGAAGTGAAGCATCGGAATCTAAAACTGAACTCACAGGAGAGGTTCAAATCATAGAAAGTGAGAGTGTTAGTCGTCTTCTACTTAGGTCGGCACTGTTCCTTTTGAATTTAATTCCGATGCAATTTCTGTGTGTCATCGTCAATAAGAACGTCCAAGGGATACAGTAAACCTGAAGTGAAGCATCGGAATCTGAAACTGGACTCACAGGAGAGGTTCAAATCATAGAGAGTGAGAGTGTCAGTCCTCCTGTACTTAAGCCACCATTGTGACTTTTGTATAAATTTCGGATGCAATTTCTGTGTTTCATCGTCAATAAGAAGGTCCAACGGATACAGTAAACCTGAAGTGTAGCATCGGAATCTGAAACTGGACTCACAGGAGAGGTTCAAATCATAGAAAGTGAGAGTGTCAGTCCTCTTGTACTTAAGTCGCCATTGTGCCTTTTGTGTTAAATTCGGATGCAATTTCTGTGTGTCATCGTCAACAAGAAGGTCGAAGGGATACAGTAAACCTGAAGTAAAGCATCGGAATCTAAAACTGGACTCACAGGAGAGGTTCAAATCATAGAAAGTGAGAGTGTCAGTCCTCTTGTACTTAAGTCGTCATTGTGCCTTTTGTATTAAATTCAGATGCAATTTCTGTGTGTCATCGTCAATAAGAAGGTCGAAGGGATACAGTAAACCTGAAGTAAAGCATCGGAATCTAAAACTGGACTCACAGGAGAGGTTCAAATCATAGAAAGTGAGAGTGTCAGTCCTCTTGTACTTAAGTCGGCATTGTGCCTTTTGTATTAAATTCGGATGCAAACTCTGTGTATCTTCGTCAATACGAAGGTCCAAGGGATACAGTAAACCTGAAGTGAAGCATCGGAATCTAAAACTGAACTCACAGGAGAGGTTCAAATTATAGAAAGTGAGAGTGTCAGTCCTCATTTACTTAAGTCGGCATTGTGCGTTTTAAATGTAATTCCGATGCAATATCTGTTTTTCATCGTCAATAAGAAGGTCCAAGGGATACAGTAAACCTAAAGTGAAGCATCGGAATCTAAAACTGGACTCACAGGAAATGTTCAAATCATAGAAAGTGAGATTGTCGGTCCTCTTGCACTAAAGTCGCCATTGTGATTTTTGTATTAAATTCGGATGCAATTTCTGTGTTTCCTCGTCAATAAGAAGGTCCAAGGGATACAGTAAACCTGAAGTGAAGCATCGGAATCTAAAACTGGACTCACAGGAGAGGTGCAAATAATAGAGAGTTAGAGTGTCAGTCCTCTTGTACTTAAGTCGGCATTGTACCTTTTGTATTAAATTCGGATGCAAAATCTGTGTTTCATCGTCAATTAGAAGGTCCAAGGGATACAGTAAACCTGAAGTGAAGCATCGGAATGTAAAACTGGACTCACAGGAGAGGTTCAAATCATAGAAAGTGAGAGTGTCAGTCCTCTTGTACTTAAGTCGGCATTGTGCCTTTTGAATTTAATTCCGATGCAATCTCTGTGTTTCATCGTCAATAAGAACGTCCAAGGGATACAGTAAACCTGAAGTGAAGCATCGGAATCTAAAACTGGACTCACAGGAGAGGTTCAAATCAGAGGAAGTGAGAGTGTCAGTCCTCTTGTACTTAAGTCGGAATTCTGCCTTTTGAATTTAATTCCGATGCAATTTCTGTGTTTCATCGTCAATAAGAAGGTGCAAGGTATACAGTAAACCAGAAGTGAGGCATCGGAATCTAAATCTGATCTCACAGGAGAGGTTCGAATCATGGAAAGTGAGAGTGTCAGTGCTCTTGTACTTAAGTCGGCATTGTGCCATTTGTATTAAATGCGGATGCAATTTCTGTGTTTCATCGTCAATTAGAAGGTCCAAGGGATACAGTAAACCTGAAGTGAAGCATCGGAATCTAAAATTGGACTCACAGCAGGGGTTCAAATCATAGAAAGTTAGAGTGTCAGTCCTCTTGTACTTAAGTCGGCATTGTGCCTATTGAATTTAATTCCGATGCTTTTTCTGTGTTTATTTGCCAATAAGAAGGTCCAAGGGATATAGTAAACCTAAAGTGAAGCATCGGAATCTAAAACTGGACTCACAGGAGAGGTTCAAATCATAGAAAATTAGAGTGTCAATCCTCTTGTACTTAAGTCGGCATCGGAATCCAAAACTGGACTCACAGGTGAGGTTCAAATCATAGAAAATTAGAGTGTCAGTCCTCTTGTACTTAAGTCAGCATTGTGCCTTTTGTATTAAATTGGGATACAAACTCTGTGTTTCGTCGTCAATAAGAAGGTCCAAGGGATACAGTAAACCTGAAGTGAAGCATCGGAATCTAAAACTGGACTCACAGGAGAGGTTCAAATCATAGAAAGTTAGTGTGGCAGTCCTCTTGTACTTAAGTCGGCATTGTGCCATTTGCATTCAATTCGGATGCAATTTCTGTGTTTCGTCGTCAATAAGAAGGGCCAAGGGATACAGTAAACCTGAAGTGAAGCATCGGAATCTAAAACTGGACTCACAGGGGAGGTTCAAATCATAGAAAATGAGAGTGTCAGTCCTCTTGTACATAAGTCGCAATTGTGCCATTTGCATTCAATTCGGATGCAATTTCTGTGTTTCGTCGTCAATAAGAAGGTCCAAGGGATACAGTAAACCTGAAGTGAAGCATCGGAATCTAAAACTGGACTCACAGGGGAGGTTCAAATCATAGAAAGTGAGAGTGCCAGTCCTCTTGTACTTAAGTCGCCATTGTGCCTTTTGTATTAAATTCGGATGCAATTTCTGTTTTCATCGTCAATAAGAAGGTCCAAGGTATACAGTAAACCTGAAGTGAAGCATCGGAATCTAAATCTGACCTCACAGGAGAGGTTCAAATCATAGAAAGTGAGAGTGTCAGTCCTCTTGTACTTAAGTCGCCATTGTGATTTTTGTATTAAATTCGGATGCAAACTCTGTGTTTCGTCATCAATAAGTAGGTCCAAGGGATACAGCAAACCTGAAGTGAAGCATCGGAATCTAAAACTGGACTCACAGGAGAGGTTCAAATCATAGAGAGTGAGAGTGTCAGTCCTCTTGTACTTAAGTCGCCATTGTGCCTTTTGTATTAAATTCGGATGCAATTTCTGTGTTTCATCGTCAATAAGAAGGTCCAAGGGATACAGTAAACCTGAAGTGAAGCATCGGAAACCAAAACTGGACTCACAGGTGAGGTTCAAATCATAGAAAGTTAGAGTGTCAGTCCTCTTGTACTTAAGTCGGCATTGTGCTTTTTGTATTAAATTCGGATGCAAACTCTGTGTTTCGTCGGCAATAAGAAGGTCCAAGGGATACAGCAAACCTGAAGTGAAGCATCGGAATCTAAAACTGGACTCACAGGAGAGGTTCAAATCATAGAAAGTGAGAGTGTCAGTCCTCTTGTACATAAGTCGCAATTGTGCCATTTGTATTCAATTCGGATGCAATTTCTGTGTTTCGTCGTCAATAAGAAGGTCCAAGGGATACAGTAAACCTGAAGTGAAGCATCGGAATCTAAAACTGGACTCACAGGAGAGGTTCAAATCAGAGTAAAAGAGAGTTTCAGTCCTCTTGTACTTAAGTCGGTATTGTGCCTTTTGAATTTAATTCCGATGGAATTTCTGTGTTTCATCGTCAATAAGAAGGTGCAAGGTATACAGTAAACCTGAAGTGAAGCATCGGTATCTAAATCTGACCTCACAGGAGAAGTTCGAATCATGGAAAGTGAGAGTGTCAGTGCTCTTGTACTTAAGTCGGCATTGTGCCATTTGTATTAAATTCGGGTGCAATTTCTGTGTTTCATCGTCAATAAGAGGGTCCAAGGGATACAGTAAACCTGAACTGAAGCATCGGAATCTAAAACTGGACTCACAGGAGAGGTTCAAATCATAGAACGTTAGGGTGTCAGTTCTCCAGTACTTAAGTCGGCATTGTGCCTTTTGAATTTAATTCCGATACTTTTTCTGTGTTTCATTGTCAATAAGAAGGTCCAAGGGATATAGTAAACCTGAAGTGAGGCATCGGAATCTAAAACTGGACCCACAGGAGAGGTTCAAATCATAGAAAGTTAGAATGTCAGTCCTCTTGTACTTAAGTCGGCATTTTGCCTTGTGTATTAAATTCGGATGCAATATCTGTGTTTCATCGTCAATAAGAAGGTGCAAGGTATACAGTAAACCGGAAGTGAAGCATCGGAATCTAAAACTGGACTCACAGGAGAGGTTCAAATCATAGAAAGTGAGAGTGTCAGTCCTCTTGTACTTAAGTCGCCATTGTGCCTTTTGTATTAAAATCGGATGCAAGTTCTGTGTTTCATCGTCAATAAGAAGGTCCAAGGAATACAGCAAACCTGAAGTGAAGCATCGGAATCTAAAACTGGACTCACAGGAGAGGTTCAAATCATAGAAAGTGAGAGTGTCAGTCCTCTTGTACTTAAGACGGCATTGTGCCTTTTGAATTTAATTCCGATGCAATTTCTGCGTTTCGTCGTCAATAAGAAGGTCCAAGGGATACAGTAAACCTGAAGTGAAGCATCTGAATCTAAAACTGGACTCACAGGGGAGGTTCAAATCATAGAAAGTGAGAGTGTCAGTCCTCTTGTACTTAAGTCGCCATTGTGCCTTTTGTATTAAATTCGGATGCAATTTCTGTTTTCATCGTCAATAAGAAGGTCCGAAGTATACAGTTAACCTGAAGTGAAGCATCGGAATCTAAATCTGACCTCACAGGAGAGGTTCAAATCATATAAAGTGAGAGTGTCAGTCCTCTTGTACTTAAGTCGCCATTGTGATTTTTGTATTAAATTCGGATGCAATTTCTGTGTTTCATCGTCAATAAGAAGGTCCAAGGGATACAGTAAACCTGAAAGGAAGGCATCGGAATCTAAAACTGGACTCACTGGAGAGGTTCAAATCATAGAAAGTTAGAGTGTCAGTGCTCTTGTACTTAAGTCGGCATTGTAACTTTTGTATTAAATTCGCATGCAAACTCAGTGTTTCATCGACAATTAGAAGGTCCAAGGGATACAGTAAACCTGAAGTGAAGCATCGGAATCTAAAACTGGACTCACAGGAGAGGTTCAAATCAGAGAAAGTGAGAGTGTCAGTCCTCTTGTACTTAAGTCGGAATTGTACCTTTTAAATTTAATTCCGATGCAATTTCTTTGTTTCATCGTCAATAAGAAGGTGCAAGGTATACAGTAAACCTGAAGTGAAGCATCGGAATCTAAATCTGATCTCACAGGAGAAGTTCGAATCATGGAAAGTGAGCGTGTCAGTGCTCTTGTATTTAAGTCGGCATTGTGCTATTTGTATTAAATTCGGATGCAATTTCTGTGTTTCATCGTCAATAAGAAGGTCCAAGGGATACAGTAAACCTGAAGTGAAGCATCGGAATCTGAAACTGGACTCACAGGAGAGGTTCAAATCATAGAAAGTGAGAGTGTCAGTCCTCTTGTACATAAGTCGGCATTGTGCCTTTTGTATTAAATTCAGATGCAATTTCTGTGTGTCATCGTCAATAAGAAGGTCGAAGGGATACAGTAAACCTGAAGTAAAGCATCGTAATCTAAAACTGGACTCACAGGAGAGGTTCAAATCATAGAAAGTGAGAGTGTCAGTCCTCTTTTACTTAAGACGGCATTGTGCGTTTTAAATTTAATTCCGATGCAATATCTGTTTTTCATCGTCAATAAGAATGTCCAAGGGATACAGTAAGCCTGAAGTGAAGCATCGGAATCTAAAACTGGACTCACAGGAGAGGTTCAAATCATAGAAAGTTAGAGTGTCAGTCCTCTTGTACTTAAGTCGGCATTGTGCCTTTTGTATTAAATTCGGATGCAAACTCTGTGTTTCTTCGTCAATACGAAGGTCCAATGGATACAGTAAACCTGAAGTGAAGCATCGGAATCTAAAACTGAACTCACAGGAGTGGTTCAAATTATAGAAAGTGAGAGTGTCAGTCCTCATTTACTTAAGTCGGCATTGTGCGTTTTAAATTTAATTCCGATGCAATATCTGTTTTTCATCGTCAATAAGAAGGTCCAAGGGATACAGTAAACCTAAAGTGAAGCATCGGAATCTAAAACTGGACTCACAGGAGAGGTTCAAATCATAGAACGTTAGAGTGTCAGTTCTCCAGTACTTAAGTCGGCATTGTGCCTT
This sequence comes from Schistocerca americana, assembly GCF_021461395.2. Lineage (NCBI taxonomy): Eukaryota > Metazoa > Arthropoda > Insecta > Orthoptera > Acrididae > Schistocerca > Schistocerca americana. The sequence continues at coordinate 2,850,175 of NW_025726126.1, forward strand.
TTGAATTTAATTCCGATACTTTTTCTGTGTTTCATCGTCAATAAGAAGGTGCAAGGTATACAGTAAACCTGAAGTGAAGCATCGGTATCTAAATCTGACCTCACAGGAGAAGTTCGAATCATGGAAAGTGAAAGTGTCAGTCCTCTTGTACTTAAGTCGGCATTGTGCCATTTGTATTAAATTCGGGTGCAATTTCTGTGTTTCATCGTCAATAAGAAGGTCCAAGGGATACAGTAAACCTGAACTGAAGCATCGGAATCTAAAACTGGACTCACAGGAGAGGTTCAAATCATAGAACGTTAGAGTGTCAGTTCTCCAGTACTTAAGTCGGCATTGTGCCTTTTGAATTTAATTCCGATACTTTTTCTGTGTTTCATTGTCAATAAGAAGGTCCAAGGGATATAATAAACCTGAAGTGAGGCATCGGAATCTAAAACTGGACCCACAGGAGAGGTTCAAATCATAGAAAGTTAGAATGTCAGTCCTCTTGTACTTAAGTCGGCATTTTTCCTTGTGTATTAAATTCGGATGCAATATCTGTGTTTCATCGTCAATAAGAAGGTGCAAGGTATACAGTAAACCGGAAGTGAAGCATCGGAATCTAAAACTGGACTCACAGGAGAGGTTCAAATCATCGAAAGTGAGAGTGTCAGTCCTCTTGTACTTAAGTCGACATTGGGCCATTTGTATTAAATTCGGATGCAATTTCTGTGTTTCATCGTCAATAAGAGGGTCCAAGGGATACAGTAAACCTGAAGTGAAGCATCGTAAACTAAAACTGGACTCACTGGAGAGGTTCAAATCATAGAAAGTGAGAGTGTCAGTCCTCTTGTACTTAAGTCGCCATTGTGCCTTTTGTATTAAAATCGGATGCTAGTTCTGTGTTTCATCGTCAATAAGAAGGTCCAAGGAATACAGTAAACCTGAAGTGAAGCATCGGAAACCAAAACTGGACTCACAGGTGAGGTTCAAATCATAGAAAGTTAGAGTGTCAGTCCTCTTGTACTTAAGTCGGCATTGTGCTTTTTGTATTAAATTCGGATGCATACTCTGTGTTTCGTCGTCAATAAGAAGGTCCAAGGGATACAGCAAACCTGAAGTGAAGCATCGGAATCTAAAACTGGACTCACAGGAGAGGTTCTAATCATAGAAAGTTAGAGTGTCAGTCCTCTTGTACTTACGTCGGCATTGTACCTTTTGTATTAAATTCGGATGCAAACTCTGTGTTTCATCGTCAATTAAAAGGTCCAAGGGATACAGTAAACCTGAAGTGAAGCATCGGAAACTAAAACTGGACTCACAGGAGAGGTTCAAATCAGAGAAAGTGAGAGTGTCAGTCCTCTTGTACTTAAGTCGGAATTGTACCTTTTAAATTTAATTCCGATGCAATTTCTTTGTTTCATCGTCAATAAGAAGGTGCAAGGTATACAGTAAACCTGAAGTGAAGCATCGGAATCTAAATCTGATCTCACAGGAGAAGTTCGAATCATGGAAAGTGAGCGAGTCAGTGCTCTTGTATTTAAGTCGGCATTGTGCCATTTGTATTAAATTCGGATGCAATTTCTGTGTTTCATCGTCAATAAGAAGGTCCAAGGGATACAGTAAACCTGAAGTGAAGCATCGGAATCTGAAACTGGACTCACAGGAGAGGTTCAAATCATAGAAAGTGAGAGTGTCAGTCCTCTTGTACATAAGTCGCCATTGTGCCTTTTGTATTAAATTCAGATGCAATTTCTGTGTGTCATCGTCAATAAGAAGGTCGAAGGGATACAGTAAACCTGAAGTAAAGCATCGGAATCTAAAACTGGACTCACAGGAGAGGTTCAAATCATAGAAAGTGAGAGTGTCAGTCCTCTTTTACTTAAGACGGCATTGTGCGTTTTAAATTTAATTCCGATGCAATATCTGTTTTTCATCGTCAATAAGAATGTCCAAGGGATACAGTAAGCCTGAAGTGAAGCATCGGAATCTAAAACTGGACTCACAGGAGAGGTTCAAATCATAGAAAGTTAGAGTGTCAGTCCTCTTGTACTTAAGTCGGCATTGTGCCTTTTGTATTAAATTCGGATGCAAACTCTGTGTTTCTTCGTCAATACGAAGGTCCAAGGGATACAGTAAACCTGAAGTGAAGCATCGGAATCTAAAACTGAACTCACAGGAGAGGTTCAAATTATAGAAAGTGAGAGTGTCAGTCCTCATTTACTTAAGTCGGCATTGTGCGTTTTAAATTTAATTCCGATGCAATATCTGTTTTTCATCGTCAATAAGAAGGTCCAAGGGATACAGTAAACCTAAAGTGAAGCATCGGAATCTAAAACTGGACTCACAGGAGAGGTTCAAATCATAGAACGTTAGAGTGTCAGTTCTCCAGTACTTAAGTCGGCATTGTGCCTTTTGAATTTAATTCCGATACTTTTTCTGTGTTTCATCGTCAATAAGAAGGTGCAAGGTATACAGTAAACCTGAAGTGAAGCATCGGTATCTAAATCTGACCTCACAGGAGAAGTTCGAATCATGGAAAGTGAAAGTGTCAGTGCTCTTGTACTTAAGTCGGCATTGTGCCATTTGTATTAAATTCGGGTGCAATTTCTGTGTTTCATCGTCAATAAGAAGGTCCAAGGGATACAGTAAACCTGAACTGAAGCATCGGAATCTAAAACTGGACTCACAGGAGAGGTTCAAATCATAGAACGTTAGAGTGTCAGTTCTCCAGTACTTAAGTCGGCATTGTGCCTTTTGAATTTAATTCCGATACTTTTTCTGTGTTTCATTGTCAATAAGAAGGTCCAAGGGATATACTAAACCTGAAGTGAGGCATCGGAATCTAAAACTGGACAAACAGGAGAGGTTCAAATCATAGAAAGTTAGAATGTCAGTCCTCTTGTACTTAAGTCGGCATTTTTCCTTGTGTATTAAATTCGGATGCAATATCTGTGTTTCATCGTCAATACGAAGGTGCAAGGTATACAGTAAACCGGAAGTGAAGCATCGGAATCTAAAACTGGACTCACAGGAGAGGTTCAAATCATCGAAAGTGAGAGTGTCAGTCCTCTTGTACTTAAGTCGACATTGGGCCATTTGTATTAAATTCGGATGCAATTTCTGTGTTTCATCGTCAATAAGAGGGTCCAAGGGATACAGTAAACCTGAAGTGAAGCATCGTAAACTAAAACTGGACTCACTGGAGAGGTTCAAATCATAGAAAGTGAGAGTGTCAGTCCTCTTGTACTTAAGTCGCCATTGTGCCTTTTGTATTAAAATCGGATGCTAGTTCTGTGTTTCATCGTCAATAAGAAGGTCCAAGGAATACAGTAAACCTGAAGTGAAGCATCGGAAACCAAAACTGGACTCACAGGTGAGGTTCAAATCATAGAAAGTTAGAGTGTCAGTCCTCTTGTACTTAAGTCGGCATTGTGCTTTTTGTATTAAATTCGGATGCAAACTCTGTGTTTCCTCGTCAATAAGAAGGTCCAAGGGATACAGCAAACCTGAAGTGAAGCATCGGAATCTAAAACTGGACTCACAGGAGAGGTTCTAATCATAGAAAGTTAGAGTGTCAGTCCTCTTGTACTTACGTCGGCATTGTACCTTTTGTATTAAATTCGGATGCAAACTCTGTGTTTCATCGTCAATTAAAAGGTCCAAGGGATACAGTAAACCTGAAGTGAAGCATCGGAAACTAAAACTGGACTCACAGGAGAGGTTCAAATCATAGAAAGTGAGAGTGTCAGTCCTCTTGTACTTAAGACGGCATTGTGCCTTTTGAATTTAATTCCGATGCAATTTCTGTGTTTCCTCGTCAATAAGAAGGTCCAAGGGATACAGTAAACCTGAAGTGAAGCATCTCAATCTAAAACTGGACTCACAGGGGAGGTTCAAATCATAGAAAGTGAGAGTGTCAGTCCTCTTGTACTTAAGTCGCCATTGTGCCTTTTGTATTAAATTGGGATGCAATTTCTGTTTTCATCGTCAATAAGAAGGTCCAAGGTATACAGTAAACCTGAAGTGAAGCATCGGAATCTAAATCTGACCTCACAGGAGAGGTTCAAATCATATAAAGTGAGAGTGTCAGTCCTCTTGTACTTAAGTCGCCATTGTGATTTTTGTATTAAATTCGGATGCAATTTCTGTGTTTCATCGTCAATAAGAAGGTCCAAGGGATACAGTAAACCTGAAAGGAAGGCATCGGAATCTAAAACTGGACTCACTGGAGAGGTTCAAATCATAGAAAGTTAGAGTGTCAGTGCTCTTGTACTTAAGTCGGCATTGTAACTTTTGTATTAAATTCGGATGCAAACTCTGTGTTTCATCGACAATTAGAAGGTCCAAGGGATACAGTAAACCTGAAGTGAAGCATCGGAATCTAAAACTGGACTCACAGGAGAGGTTCAAATCAGAGAAAGTGAGAGTGTCAGTCCTCTTGTACTTAAGTCGGAATTGTACCTTTTAAATTTAATTCCGATGCAATTTCTTTGTTTCATCGTCAATAAGAAGGTGCAAGGTATACAATAAACCTGAAGTGAAGCATCGGAATCTAAATCTGATCTCACAGGAGAAGTTCGAATCATGGAAAGTGAGAGTGTCAGTGCTCTTGTATTTAAGTCGGCATTGTGCCATTTGTATTAAATTCGGATGCAATTTCTGTGTTTCATCGTCAATAAGAAGGTCCAAGGGATACAGTAAACCTGCAGTGAAGCATCGGAATCTAAAACTGGACTCACAGGAGAGGTTCAAATCATAGAAAGTTAGAGTGTCAGTCCTCTTGTACTTAAGTCGGCATTGTGCTTTTTGTATTAAATTCGGATGCATACTCTGTGTTTCGTCGTCAATAAGAAGGTCCAAGGGATACAGCAAACCTGAAGTGAAGCATCGGAATCTAAAACTGGACTCACAGGAGAGGTTCTAATCATAGAAAGTTAGAGTGTCAGTCCTCTTGTACTTACGTCGGCATTGTACCTTTTGTATTAAATTCGGATGCAAACTCTGTGTTTCATCGTCAATTAAAAGGTCCAAGGGATACAGTAAACCTGAAGTGAAGCATCGGAAACTAAAACTGGACTCACAGGAGAGGTTCAAATCAGAGAAAGTGAGAGTGTCAGTCCTCTTGTACTTAAGTCGGAATTGTACCTTTTAAATTTAATTCCGATGCAATTTCTTTGTTTCATCGTCAATAAGAAGGTGCAAGGTATACAGTAAACCTGAAGTGAAGCATCGGAATCTAAATCTGATCTCACAGGAGAAGTTCGAATCATGGAAAGTGAGCGTGTCAGTGCTCTTGTATTTAAGTCGGCATTGTGCCATTTGTATTAAATTCGGATGCAATTTCTGTGTTTCATCGTCAATAAGAAGGTCCAAGGGAAACAGTAAACCTGAAGTGAAGCATCGGAATCTGAAACTGGACTCACAGGAGAGGTTCAAATCATAGAAAGTGAGAGTGTCAGTCCTCTTGTACATAAGTCGCCATTGTGCCTTTTGTATTAAATTCAGATGCAATTTCTGTGTGTCATCGTCAATAAGAAGGTCGAAGGGATACAGTAAACCTGAAGTAAAGCATCGGAATCTAAAACTGGACTCACAGGAGAGGTTCAAATCATAGAAAGTGAGAGTGTCAGTCCTCTTTTACTTAAGACGGCATTGTGCGTTTTAAATTTAATTCCGATGCAATATCTGTTTTTCATCGTCAATAAGAATGTCCAAGGGATACAGTAAGCCTGAAGTGAAGCATCGGAATCTAAAACTGGACTCACAGGAGAGGTTCAAATCATAGAAAGTTAGAGTGTCAGTCCTCTTGTACTTAAGTCGGCATTGTGCCTTTTGTATTAAATTCGGATGCAAACTCTGTGTTTCTTCGTCAATACGAAGGTCCAAGGGATACAGTAAACCTGAAGTGAAGCATCGGAATCTAAAACTGAACTCACAGGAGAGGTTCAAATTATAGAAAGTGAGAGTGTCAGTCCTCATTTACTTAAGTCGGCATTGTGCGTTTTAAATTTAATTCCGATGCAATATCTGTTTTTCATCGTCAATAAGAAGGTCCAAGGGATACAGTAAACCTAAAGTGAAGCATCGGAATCTAAAACTGGACTCACAGGAGAGGTTCAAATCATAGAACGTTAGAGTGTCAGTTCTCCAGTACTTAAGTCGGCATTGTGCCTTTTGAATTTAATTCCGATACTTTTTCTGTGTTTCATTGTCAATAAGAAGGTCCAAGGGATATACTAAACCTGAAGTGAGGCATCGGAATCTAAAACTGGACAAACAGGAGAGGTTCAAATCATAGAAAGTTAGAATGTCAGTCCTCTTGTACTTAAGTCGGCATTTTTCCTTGTGTATTAAATTCGGATGCAATATCTGTGTTTCATCGTCAATACGAAGGTGCAAGGTATACAGTAAACCGGAAGTGAAGCATCGGAATCTAAAACTGGACTCACAGGAGAGGTTCAAATCATCGAAAGTGAGAGTGTCAGTCCTCTTGTACTTAAGTCGACATTGGGCCATTTGTATTAAATTCGGATGCAATTTCTGTGTTTCATCGTCAATAAGAGGGTCCAAGGGATACAGTAAACCTGAAGTGAAGCATCGTAAACTAAAACTGGACTCACTGGAGAGGTTCAAATCATAGAAAGTGAGAGTGTCAGTCCTCTTGTACTTAAGTCGCCATTGTGCCTTTTGTATTAAAATCGGATGCTAGTTCTGTGTTTCATCGTCAATAAGAAGGTCCAAGGAATACAGTAAACCTGAAGTGAAGCATCGGAAACCAAAACTGGACTCACAGGTGAGGTTCAAATCATAGAAAGTTAGAGTGTCAGTCCTCTTGTACTTAAGTCGGCATTGTGCTTTTTGTATTAAATTCGGATGCAAACTCTGTGTTTCCTCGTCAATAAGAAGGTCCAAGGGATACAGCAAACCTGAAGTGAAGCATCGGAATCTAAAACTGGACTCACAGGAGAGGTTCTAATCATAGAAAGTTAGAGTGTCAGTCCTCTTGTACTTACGTCGGCATTGTACCTTTTGTATTAAATTCGGATGCAAACTCTGTAATTCATCGTCAATTAAAAGGTCCAAGGGATACAGTAAACCTGAAGTGAAGCATCGGAAACTAAAACTGGACTCACAGGAGAGGTTCAAATCATAGAAAGTGAGAGTGTCAGTCCTCTTGTACTTAAGACGGCATTGTGCCTTTTGAATTTAATTCCGATGCAATTTCTGTGTTTCCTCGTCAATAAGAAGGTCCAAGGGATACAGTAAACCTGAAGTGAAGCATCTCAATCTAAAACTGGACTCACAGGGGAGGTTCAAATCATAGAAAGTGAGAGTGTCAGTCCTCTTGTACTTAAGTCGCCATTGTGCCTTTTGTATTAAATTGGGATGCAATTTCTGTTTTCATCGTCAATAAGAAGGTCCAAGGTATACAGTAAACCTGAAGTGAAGCATCGGAATCTAAATCTGACCTCACAGGAGAGGTTCAAATCATATAAAGTGAGAGTGTCAGTCCTCTTGTACTTAAGTCGCCATTGTGATTTTTGTATTAAATTCGGATGCAATTTCTGTGTTTCATCGTCAATAAGAAGGTCCAAGGGATACAGTAAACCTGAAAGGAAGGCATCGGAATCTAAAACTGGACTCACTGGAGAGGTTCAAATCATAGAAAGTTAGAGTGTCAGTGCTCTTGTACTTAAGTCGGCATTGTAACTTTTGTATTAAATTCGGATGCAAACTCTGTGTTTCATCGACAATTAGAAGGTCCAAGGGATACAGTAAACCTGAAGTGAAGCATCGGAATCTAAAACTGGACTCACAGGAGAGGTTCAAATCAGAGAAAGTGAGAGTGTCAGTCCTCTTGTACTTAAGTCGGAATTGTACCTTTTAAATTTAATTCCGATGCAATTTCTTTGTTTCATCGTCAATAAGAAGGTGCAAGGTATACAATAAACCTGAAGTGAAGCATCGGAATCTAAATCTGATCTCACAGGAGAAGTTCGAATCATGGAAAGTGAGAGTGTCAGTGCTCTTGTATTTAAGTCGGCATTGTGCCATTTGTATTAAATTCGGATGCAATTTCTGTGTTTCATCGTCAATAAGAAGGTCCAAGGGATACAGTAAACCTGCAGTGAAGCATCGGAATCTAAAACTGGACTCACAGGAGAGGTTCAAATCATAGAAAGTTAGAGTGTCAGTCCTCTTTTACTTATGTCGCCATTGTGCCTTTTGTATTAAATTCGGATGCAATTTCTGTGTTTCATCGTCATAAGAAGGTCCAAGGGATACAGTAAACCTGAAGTGAAGCATCGGAATCTGAAACTGGACTCACAGGAGAGGTTCAAATCATAGAAAGTGAGAGTGTCAGTCCTCTTGTACTTAAGTCGCCATTGTGCCTTTTGTATTAAATTCGGATGCAATTTCTGTGTGTCATCGTCAACAAGAAGGTCGAAGGGATACAGTAAACCTGAAGTAAAGCATCGGAATCTAAAACTGGACTCACAGGAGAGGTTCAAATCATAGAAAGTGAGAGTGTCAGTCCTCTTTTACTTAAGTCGGCATTGTGCGTTTTAAATTTAATTCCGATGCAATATCTGTTTTTCATCGTCAATAAGAATGTCCAAGGGATACAGTAAGCCTGAAGTGAAGCATCGGAATCTAAAACTGGACCTACAGGAGATGTTCAAATCATAGAAAGTGAGAGTGTCAGTCCTCTTGTACTTAAGTCGCCATTGTAATTTTTGTATTAAATTCGGATGCAATTTCTGTGTTTCATCGTCAATAAGAAGGTCCAAGGGATACAGTAAACCTGAAGTGAGGCATCGGAATCTAAAACTGGACTCACAGGAGAGGTTCAAATCATAGAAAGTTAGAGTGTCAGTCCTCTTGTACTTAAGTCGGCATTGTGCCTTTTGTATTAAATTCGGATGCAAACTCTGAGTTTCTTCGTCAATACGAAGGTCCAAGGGATACAGTAAACCTGAAGTGAAGCATCGGAATCTAAAACTGAACTCACAGGAGAGGTTCAAATTATAGAAAGTGAGAGTGTCAGTCCTCATTTACTTAAGTCGGCATTGTGCGTTTTAAATTTAATTCCGATGCAATATCTGTTTTTCATCGTCAATAAGAAGGTCCAAGGGATACAGTAAATATGAAGTGAAGCATCGGAATCCGAAACTGGACTCACAGGAGATGTTCAAATCATAGAAAGTGAGAGTGTCAGTCCTCTTGTACTTAAGTCGCCATTGTAATTTTTGTATAAAATTCGGATGCAATTTCTGTGTTTCATCGTCAATAAGAAGGTCCAAGGGATACAGTAAACCTGAAGTGAGGCATCGGAATCTAAAACTGGACTCACTGAAGAGGTTCAAATCATAGAAAGTTAGAGTGTCAGTCCTCTTGTACTTAAGTCGCCATTGTACCTTTTCTATTAATTTCGGATGCAAACTCTGTGTTTCATCGTCAATTAGAAGGTCGAAGGGATACTGTAAACCTGAAGTGAAGCATCGGAATCTAAAACTGGACTCACAGGAGAGGTTCAAATCAGAGAAAGTGAGAGTGTCAGTCCTCTTGCACTTAAGTCGGAATTCTGCCTTTTGAATTTAATTCCGATGCAATTTCTGTGTTTCATCGTCAATAAGAAGGTGCAAGGTATACAGTAAACCTCAAGTGAGGCATCGGAATCTAAATCTGATCTCACAGGTGAAGTTCGAATCATGGAAAGTGAGAGTGTCAGTGCTCTTGTACTTAAGTCGGCATTGTGCCATTTGTATTAAATTCGGATGCAATTTCTGTGTGTCATCGTCAACAAGAAGGTCGAAGGGATACAGTAAACCTGAAGTAAAGCATCGGAATCTAAAACTGGACTCACAGGAGAGGTTCAAATCATAGAAAGTGAGAGTGTCAGTCCTCTTGTACATAAGTCGCCATTGTGCCTTTTGTATTAAATTCAGATGCAATTTCTGTGTGTCATCGTCAATAAGAAGGTCGAAGGGATACAGTAAACCTGACGTAAAGCATCGGAATCTAAAACTGGACTCACAGGAGAGGTTCAAATCATAGAAAGTGAGAGTGTCAGTCCTCTTTTACTTAAGTCGGCATTGTGCGTTTTAAATTTAATTCCGATGCAATATCTGTTTTTCATCGTCAATAAGAATGTCCAAGGGATACAGTAAGCCTGAAGTGAAGCATCGGAATCTAAAACTGGACTCACAGGAGATGTTCAATTCATAGAAAGTGATATTGTCGGTTCTCTTGTACTAAAACCGCCATTGTGATTTTTGTATTAAATTCGGATGCAATTTCTGTGTTTCATCGTCAATAAGAATGTCCAAGGGATACAGTAAACCTGAAGTGAAGCATCGGAATCTAAAACTGGACTCACAGGAGAGGTTCAAATCATAGAAAGTTAGAGTGTCAGTCCTCTTGTACTTAAGTCGGCATTGTGCCTTTTGTATTAAATTCGGATGCAAACTCTGTGTTTCTTCGTCAATACGAAGGTCCAAGGGATACAGTAAACCTGAAGTGAAGCATCGGAATCTAAAACTGAACTCACAGGAGAGGTTCAAATTATAGAAAGTGAGAGTGTCAGTCCTTATTTACTTCAGTCGGCATTGTGCGTTTTAAATTTAATTCCGATGCAATATCTGTTTTTCATCGTCAATAAGAAGGTCCAAGGGATACAGTAAACCTAAAGTGAAGCATCGGAATCTAAAACTGGACTCACAGGAGATGTTCAAATCATAGAAAGTGAGATTGTCGGTCCTCTTGTACTAAAGTCGCCATTGTGATTTTTGTATTAAATTCGGTTGCAATTTCTGTGTTTCCTCGTCAATAAGAAGGTCCAAAGGATACAGTAAACCTGAAGTGAAGCATCGGAATCTAAAACTGGACTCACAGGAGAGGTGAGAATCATAGAGAGTTAGAGTGTCAGTCCTCTTGTACTTAAGTCGGCATTGTACCTTTTGTATTAAATTCGGATGCAAACTCTGTGTTTCATCGTCAATTAGAAGGTCCAAGGGATACAGTAAACCTGAAGTGAAGCATCGGAATGTAAAACTGGACTCACAGGAGAGGTTCAAATCATAGAAAGTGAGAGTGTCAGTCCTCTTGTACTTAAGTCGGCATTGTGCCTTTTGAATTTAATTCCGATGCAATTTCTGTGTTTCATCGTCAATAAGAAGGTGCAAGGTATACAGTAAACCTGAAGTGAAGCATCAGAATCTAAAACTGGACTCACAGGATAGGTTCAAATCATAGAAAGTGAGAGTATTAGTCGTCTACTACTTAGGTCGGCACTGTGAATTTTTAATTTAATTCCGATGCAATTCCTGTGTTTCATCGTCAATAAGAACGTCCAAGGGATACAGTAAACCTGAAGTGAAGCATCGGAATCTAAAACTGGACTCACAGGAGATGTTCAAATCAAAGAAAGTGAGAGTGTCAGTCTTCTTGTACTTAAGTCACCATTGTAACTTTTGTATTAATTTCGGATGCAATTTCTGTGTTTCATCGTCAATAAGAAGGTCCAAAGGATACAGTAAACCTGAAGTGAAGCATCGGAATCTAAAACTAGACTCACAGGAGAGGTTCAAATCATAGAAAGTGAGAGTGTCAGTCCTCTTGTACTTAAGTCGACATTCTGCCATTTGTATTAAATTCGGATGCAATTTCTATGTTTCATCGTCAATAAGACGGTCCAAGGGATACAGTAAACTTGAAGTGAAGCATCGGAATCTAAAACAGGACTCACAGGAGAGGTTCAAATCAAAGAAAGTGAAAGTGTCAATCCTATTGTACTTAAGACGCCATTGTGCCTTTTGTATTAAATTCGGATGCTATTTCTGTGTTTCATCGTCAATAAGAAGGTCCAAGGAATACAGTAAATATGAAGTGAAGCATCGGAATCCGAAACTGGACTCACAGGAGATGTTCAAATCATAGAAAGTGAGAGTGTCAGTCCTCTTGTACTTAAGTCGCCATTGTAATTTTTGTATTAAATTCGGATGCAATTTCTGTGTTTTATCGTCAATAAGAAGATCCAAGGGATACAGTAAACCTGAAGTGAGGCATCGGAATCTAAAACTGGACTCACTGGAGAGGTTCAAATCATAGAAAGTGAGAGTGTCAGTCCTCTTGTACTTAAGTCGGCATTGTGCCTCTTGAATTTAATTCCGATGCAATTTCTGTGTTTCATCGTCAATAAGAAGGTGCAAGGTATACAGTAAACCTGAAGTGAGGCATCGGAATCTAAATCTGATCTCACAGGAGAAGTTCGAATCATGGAAAGTGAGAGTGTCAGTGCTCTTGTACTTAGGTCGGCATTGTGCCATTTGTATTAAATTCGGATGCAATTTCTGTGTTTCATCGTTAATTAGAAGGTCCAAGGGATACAGTAAACCTGAAGTGAAGCATCGGAATCTAAAATTGGACTCACAGCAGGGTTCAAATCATAGAAAGTTAGAGTGTCAGTCCTCTTGTACTTAAGTCGGCATTGTGCCTATTGAATTTAATTCCGATGCTTTTTCTGTGTTTATTTGCCAATAAGAAGGTCCAAGGGATATAGTAAACCTAAAGTGAAGCATCGGAATCTAAAACTGGACTCACAGGAGAGGTTCAAATCATAGAAAATTATAGTGTCAGTCCTCTTGTACTTAAGTCGGCATCGGAATCCAAAACTGGACTCACAGGTGAGGTTCAAATCATAGAAAATTAGAGTGTCAGTCCTCTTGTACTTAAGTCAGCATTGTGCCTTTTGTATTAAATTAGGATACAAACTCTGTGTTTCGTCGTCAATAAGAAGGTCCAAGGGATACAGTAAACCTGAAGTGAAGCATCGGAATCTAAAACTGGACTCACAGGAGAGGTTCAAATCATAGAAAGTTAGAGTGGCAGTCCTCTTGTACTTAAGTCTTCATTGTGCCATTTGAATTTAATTCCGATGCTATTTCTGTTTTTCATCGTCAATAAGAAGGTCCAAGGCATACAGTAAATCTGAAGTGAAGCAACGGAATCTGAAACTGGACTCACAGGAGATGTTCAAATCATAGAAAGTGAGAGTGTCAGTCCTCTTGTACTTAAGTCGCCATTGTGATTATTGTATTAAATTCGGATGCAATTTCTGTGTTTTATCGTCAATAAGAAGATCCAAGGGATACAGTAAACCTGAAGTGAGGCATCGGAATCTAAAACTGGACTCACTGGAGAGGTTCAAATCATAGAAAGTTAGAGTGTCAGTCCTCTTGTACGTAAGTCGGCATTGTACCTTTTGTATTAAATTCGGATGCAAACTCTGTGTTTCATCGTCAACTAGAAGGTCCAAGGGATACAGTAAACCTGAAGTGAAGCATCGGAATCTAAAACTGGACTCAGAGGAGAGGTTCAAATCAGAGTAAGTGAGAGTGTCAGTCCTTTTGTACTTAAGTCGGCATTGTGCCATTTGTATTAAATTCGGATGCAATTTCTGTGTTTCATCGTCAATAAGAAGGTCCAAGGGATACAGTAAACCTGAAGTGAAGCATCGGAATCTAAAACTGGACTCACAGAAGAGGTTCAAATCATAGAAAGTTAGAGTGTCAGTTCTTCGGTACTTAAGTCGGCATTGTGCCTTTTGAATTTAATTCCGATGCTTTTTCTGTGTTTCATTGTCAATAAGAAGGCCCAAGGGATATAGTAAACCTGAAGTGAGGCATCGGAATCTAAAACTGGACTCACAGGAGAGGTTCAAATCATAGAAAGTGAGAGTGTCAGTCCTCTTGTACTTAAGTCGCCATTGTGCCTATTGTATTAAATTCGGATGCAATATCTGTGTTTCATCGTCAATAAGATGGTCCAAGGGATACAGTAAACCTGAAGTGAAGCATCGGAAACTAAAACTGGACTCACAGGTGTGGTTCAAATCATAGAAAGTTAGAGTGTCAGTCCTCTTGTACTTAAGTCGGCATTGTGCTTTTTGTATTAAATTCGGATGCAATTTCTGTGTTTCATCGTCAATAAGAAGGTCCAAGGGATACAGTAAACCTGAAGTGAAGCATCGGAATCTAAAACTGGACTCACAGGAGAGGTTCAAATCATCGAAAGTGATAGTGTCAGTCCTCTTGTACTTAAGTCGACATTGGGCCATTTGTATTAAATTCGGATGCAATATCTGTGTTTCATCGTCAATAAGAAGGTCCAAGGGATACAGTAAACCTGAAGTGAAGCATCGGAAACCAAAACTGGACTCACAGGTGACGCTCAAATCATAGAAAGTTAGAGTGTCAGTCCTCTTGTACTTAAGTCGGCATTGTGCTTTTTGTATTAAATTCGGATGCAAACTCTGTGTTTCGTCGTCAATAAGAAGGTCCAAGGGATACAGCAAACCTGAAGTGAAGCATCGGAATCTAAAACTGGACTCACAGTAGAGGTTCAAATCATGGAAAGTTAGAGTGTCAGTCCTCTTGTACTTACGTCGGCATTGTACCTTTTGTATTAAATTCGGATGCAAACTCTGTGTTTCATCGTCAATTAAAAGGTCCAAGGGATACAGTAAACCTGAAGTGAAGCATCGGAAACTAAAACTGGACTCACAGGAGAGGTTCAAATCATAGAAAGTGAGAGTATCAGTCAACTTGTACTTAAGACGGCATTGTGACTTTTGAATTTAATTCCGATGCAATTTCTGTGTTTCATCGTCAATAAGAAGGTGCAAGGTATACAGTAAACCTGAAGTGAAGCATCGGAATCTAAATCTGATCTCACAGGAGGGGTTCGAATCATAGAAAGTGAGAGTGTCAGTCCCCTTGTCCATAAGTCACAATTGTGCCATTTGCATTCAATTCGGATGCAATTTCTGTGTTTCGTCGTCAATAAGAAGGTCCAAGGGATACAGTAAACCTGAAGTGAAGCATCGGAATCTAAAACTGGACTCACAGGGGAAGTTCAAATCATAGAAAGTGAGAGTGTCAGTCCTCTTGTACTTAAGTTGCCATTGTGCCTTTTGTATTAAATTCGGATGCAATTTCTGTTTTCATCGTCAATAAGAAGGTCCAAGGTATACAGTAAACCTGAAGTGAAGCATCGGAATCTAAATCTGACCTCACAGGAGAGGTTCAAATCATAGAAAGTGAGAGTGTCAGTCCTCTTGTACTTAAGTCGGCATAGTGCTTTTTGTATTAAATTCGGATGCAAACTCTGTGTTTCGTCGTCAATAAGAAGGTCCAAGGGATACAGCTAACCTGAAGTGAAGCATCGGAATCTAAAACTGGACTCACAGGAGAGGTTCAAATCATAGAAAGTGAGAGTGTCAGTCCTCTTCTACATAAGTCGCAATTGTGCCATTTGTATTCAATTCAGATGCAATTTCTGTGTTTCGTCGTCAATAAGAAGGTCCAAGGGATACAGTAAACCTGAAGTGAAGCATCGGAATCTAAAACTGGACTCACAGGAGAGGTTCAAATCAGAGTAAGTGAGAGTGTCAGTCCTCTTGTACTTAAGTCGGAATTGTGCCTTTTGAATTTAATTCCGATGGAATTTCTGTGTTTCATCGTCAATAAGAAGGTGCAAGGTATACAGTAAACCTGAAGTGAAGCATCGGTATCTAAATCTGACCTCACAGGAGAAGTTCGAATCATGGAAAGTGAGAAAGTCAGTGCTCTTGTACTTAAGTCGGCATTGTGCCATTTGTATTAAATTCGGATGCAAATTCTGTGTTTCATCGTCAATAAGAAGGTCCAAGGGATACAGTAAACCTGAACTGAAGCATCGGAATCTAAAACTGGACTCACAGGAGAGGTTCAAATCATAGAAAGTTAGAGTGTCAGTTCTCCGGTACTTAAGTCGGCATTGTGCCTTTTGAATTTAATTCCGATACTTTTTCTGTGTTTCATTGTCAATAAGAAGGTCCAAGGGATATAGTAAACCTGAAGTGAGGCATCGGAATCTAAAACTGGACCCACAGGAGAGGTTCAAATCATAGAAAGTTAGAATGTCAGTCTTCTTGTACTTAAGTCGGCATTTTGCCTTGTGTATTAAATTCGGATGCAATATCTTTGTTTCATCGTCAATAAGAAGGTGCAAGGTATACAGTAAACCGGAAGTGAACCATCGGAATGTAAAACTGGACTCACAGGAGAGGTTCAAATCATCGAAAGTGAGAGTGTCAGTGCTCTTGTACTTAAGTCGACATTGGGCCATTTGTATTAAATTCGGATGCAATTTCTGTGTCTCATCGTCAATAAGAAGGTCCAAGGTATACAGTAAACCTGAATGGAAGCATCGGAAACTAAAACTGGACTCACTGGAGAGGTTCAAATCATAGAAAGTGAGAGTGTCAGTCCTCTTGTACTTAAGTCGCCATTGTGCCTTTTGTATTATAATCGGATGCAAGTTCTGTGTTTCATCGTCAATAAGAAGGTCCAAGGAATACAGTAAACCTGAAGTGAAGCATCGGAAACCAAAACTGGACTCACAGGTGAGGTTCAAATCATAGAAAGTTAGAGTGTCAGTCCTCTTGTACTTAAGTCGGCATTGTGCTTTTTGTATTAAACTCGGATGCAAACTCTGTGTTTCGTCGTCAATAAGAAGGTCCAAGGGATACAGCAAACCTGAAGTGAAGCATCGGAATCTAAAACTGGACTCACAGGAGAGGTTCTAATCATAGAAAGTTAGAGTGTCAGTCCTCTTGTACTTACGTCAACATTGTACCTTTTGTATTAAATTCGGATGCAAACTCTGTGTTTCATCGTCAATTAAAAGGTCCAAGGGATACAGTAAACCTGAAGTGAAGCATCGGAAACTAAAACTGGACTCACAGGAGAGGTTCAAATCATAGAAAGTGAGAGTGTCAGTCCTCTTGTACTTAAGACGGCATTGTGCCTTTTGAATTTAATTCCGATGCAATTTCTGTGTTTCGTCGTCAATAAGAAGGTCCAAGGGATACAGTAAACCTGAAGTGAAGCATCTGTATCTAAAACTGGACTCACAGGGGAGGTTCAAATCATAGAAAGTGAGAGTGTCAGTCCTCTTGTACTTAAGTCGCCATTGTGCCTTTTGTATTAAATTCGGATGCAATTTCTGTTTTCATCGTCAATAAGAAGGTCCAAGGTAAACAGTAAACCTGAAGTGAAGCATCGGAATCTAAATCTGACCTCACAGGAGAGGTTCAAATCATAGAAAGTGAGAGTGTCAGTCCTCTTGTACTTAAGTCGCCATTGTGATTTTTGTATTAAATTCGGATGCAATTTCTGTGTTTCATCGTCAATAAGAAGGTCCAAGGGATGCAGTAAACCTGAAAGGAAGGCATCGGAATCTATTAACTGGACTCACTGGAGAGGTTCAAATCATAGAAAGTTAGAGTGTCAGTCCTCTTGTACTTAAGTCGGCATTGTACCTTTTGTATTAAATTCGGATGCAAACTCTGGGTTTCATCGACAATTAGAAGGTCCAAGGGATACAGTAAACCTGAAGTGAAGCATCGGAATCTAAAACTGGACACACAGGAGAGGTTCAAATCATAGAAAGTTAGAGTGTCAGTCCTCTTGTACTTAAGTCGGAATTGTACCTTTTAAATTTAATTCCGATGCAATTTCTTTGTTTCATCGTCAATAAGAAGGTGCAAGGTATACGGTAAACCTGAAGTGAAGCATCGGAATCTAAATCTGATCTCACAGGAGAAGTTCGAATCATGGAAAGTGAGACTGTCAGTGCTCTTGTATTTAAGTCGGCATTGTGCCATTTGTATTAAATTTGGATGCAATTTCTGTGTTTCATCGTCAATAAGAAGGTCCAAGGGATACAGTAAACCTGCAGTGAAGCATCGGAATCTAAAACTGGACTCACAGGAGAGGTTCAAATCATAGAAAGTTAGAGTGTCAGTCCTCTTGTACTTAAGTCGCCATTGTGCCTTTTGTATTAAATTCGGATGCAGTTTCTGTGTTTCATCGTCAATAAGAAGGTCCAAGGGATACAGTAAACCTGAAGTGAAGCATCGGAATCTAAAACTGGACTCACAGGAGATGTTCAAATCATAGAAATTGAGATTTTCGGTCCTCTTGTACTAAAGTCGCCATTGTGATTTTTGTATTAAATTCGGATGCAATTTCTGTGTTTCATCGTCAATAAGACGATCCAAGGGATACAGTTAACCTGAAGTGAAGCATCGGAATCTAAAACTGGACTCACAGGAGAGGTTCAAATCATAGAAAGTGAGGGTGTCAGTCCCATTGTACTTAAGTCGCCATTGTGCCTTTTGTATTAAATTCGGATGCAATTTCTGTGTTTCATCGTCAATAAGAAGGTGCAAGGTATACAGTAAACCTGAAGTGAAGCATCGGAATCTAAATCTGATCTCACAGGAGAAGTTCGAATCATGGAAAGTGAGAGTGTCAGTGCTCTTGTACTTAAGTCGGCATTGTGCCATTTGTATTAAATTCGGATGCAATTTCTGTGTTTCATCGTCAATAAGAAGGTCCAAGTGATACAGTAAACCTGAAGTGAAGCATCGGAATCTAAAACTCGACTCACAGGAAGGGTTCAAATCATAGAAAGTTAGAGTGTCAGTCTTCTTGTACTTAAGTCGGCATTATGCCTGTTGAATTTAATTCCGATGCTTTTTCTGTGTTTATTTGCCAATAAGAAGGTCCAAGGGATACAGTAAACCTGAAGTGAAGCGTCGGAATCTAAAACTGGACTCACAGGAGAGGTTCAAATCATAGAAAGTGAGAGTGTCAGTCCTCTTGTACTTACGTCGACATTGTGCCATTTGTATTAAATTCGAATGCAATTTCTGTGTTTCATCGTCAATAAGAAGGTCCAAGGGATACAGTAAACCTGAAGTGAAGCATCGGAATCTAAAACTGGACTCACAGGAGAGGTTCAAATCATAGAAACTGAGAGTGTCAGTCCTCTTGTACTTAAGACGCCATTGTGCATTTTGTATTAAATTCGGATGCAATTTCTGTGTTTCATCGTCAATAAGAAGGTCCAAGAGATACAGTAAACCTGAAGTGAAGCATCGGAATCCAAAACTGGACTCACAGGAGAGGTTCAAATCATAGAAAATTAGAGTGTCAGTCCTCTTGTACTTAAGTCGGAATCGGAATCCAAAACTGGACTCACAGGAGAGGTTCAAATCATAGAAAGTTAGAATGTCAGTCCTCTTGTACTTAAGTCGGCATTTTGCCTTGTGTATTAAATTCGGCTGCAATATCTGTGTTTCATCGTCAATAAGAAGGTGCAAGGTATACAGTAAACCTGAAGCGAAGCATCGGAATCTAAAACTGGACCCACAGGAGAGGTTCAAATCATCGAAAGTGAGAGTGTCAGTCCTCTTGTACTTAAGTCGACATTGGGCCATTTGTTGTAAATTCGGATGCAATTTCTGTGTTTCGTCGTCAATAAGAAGGTCCAAGGGATACAGTAAACCTGTAGTGAAGCATCGGAAACTAAAACTGGACTCACAGGAGAGGTTCAAATCGTAGAAAGTGAGAGTGTCAGTCCTCTTGTGTTTAAGTCGCCATTGTGCATTTTTTTTTAAATTCGGATGCAATTTCTGTGTTTCATCGTCAATGAGAAGGTCCAAGGGATACAGTAAACCTGAAGTGAGGCATCGGAAACCAAAACTGGACTCACAGGAGAGGTTCAAATCATAGAATGTTAGAGTGTCAGTCCTCTTGTACTTAAGTCGGCATTGTGCTTTTTGTATTAAATTCAGATGCAAACTCTGTGTTTCGTCGTCAGTAAGAAGGTCCAAGGGATACAGCAAACCTGAAGTGAAGCATCGGAATCTAAAACTGGACTCACAGGAGAGCTTCAAATCATAGAAAGTTAGAGTGTCAGTCCTCTTGTACTTACGTCGGCATTGTACCTTTTGTATTAAATTCGGATGCAAACTCTGTGTTTCATCGTCAATTAAAAGGTTTAAGGGATACAGTAAACCTGAAGTGAAGCATCGGAAACTAAAACTGGACTCACAGGAGAGGTTCAAATCATAGAAAGTGAGAGTGTCGGTCCTCTTGTACTTAAGTCGCCATTGTGCCTTTTGTATAAAATTCGGATGCAATTTCTGTGTTTCATCGTCAATAAGATGGTCCAAGGGATACAGTAAACCTGAAGTGAAGCAACGGAATCTAAATCTGGACTCACAGGAGAAGTTCAAATCACAGAAAGTTAGAGTGTCAGTCCTCTTGTACTTAAGTCGCATTGTGCCATTTGAAATTAATTCCGAAGCAATTTCTGTGTTTCACCGTCAATATGAAGGTCCAAGGGATACAGTAAATCTGAAGTGAAGCATAGGAATCTGATACTGGACTCACAGGAGATGTTCAAATCATAGAAAGTGAGAGTGTCAGTCCTCTTGTACTTAAGTCGCCATTGTAATTTTTGTATTAAATTCGGATGCAATTTCTGTGTCTCATCGTCAATAAGAAGGTCCAAGGGATATAGTAAACCTGACGTGAGGCATCGGAATCTAAAACTGGACTCACGGGAGAGGTTCAAATCATAGAAAGTTAGAGTGTCAGTCGTCTTGTACGTAAGTCGGCATTGTACCTTTTGTATTAAATTCGGATGCAAACTCTGTGTTTCGTCGTCAATTACAAGGTCCAAGGGATACAGTAAACCTGAAGTGAAGCATCGGAATCTAAAACTGGACTCACAGGAGAGGTTCAAATCATAGAAAGTTAGAGTGTCAGTCCTCTTGTACTTATGTCGGCATTGTGCCATTTGAATTAAAGTCCGATGCAATTTCTGTGTTTCATCGTCAATAAGAAGGTCCAAGGGATACAGTAAACCTGAAGTGAAGCATCGGATCCTAAAACTGGACTCACAGGAGAGGTTCAAATCATAGAATGTGAGAGTGTCAGTCCTCTTTTGCGTAAGTCGGCATTGTGCGTTTGTATTTAATTCCGATGCAATTTCTGTGTTTCATCGTCAATAAGAAGGTTCAAGGGATACAGTAATTTTGAAGTGAAGATTCGGAATCTAAAACTGGACTCACAGGAGATGTTCAAATCATAGAAAGTGAGAGAGTCAGTCCTCTTTACTTAAGTCGCCATTGTGATTTTGGTATTAAATTCGGATGCAATTTCTGTGTTTCATCGTCAATAAGAAGGTCGAAGGGATACAGTAAACCTGAAGTGAAGCATCGGAATCTTAAGCTGGACTCACAAGAGAGGTTCAAATCATAGAAAGTTAGAGTGTCAGTCCTCTTGTACTTACGTCGGTATTGTACCTTTTGTATTAAATTCGGATGCAAACTCTGTGTTTCATCGTCAGTTAGAAGGCCAAGGGATACAGTAAACCAGAAGTGAAACATCGGAATCTAAAACTGGACTCACAGGAGAGGTTCAAATCATAGAAAGTGAGAGTGTCAGTCCTCTTGTACTTAAGACGGCATTGTGCCTTTTGAATTTAATTCCGATGCAATTTCTGTGTTTCATCGTCAATAAGAAGGTGCAAGGTATACAGTAAACTTGAAGTGAAGCATCGGAATCTAAATCTGACCTCACAGGAGAGGTTCGAATCATAGAAAGTGACAGTGTCAGTCCTCTTGTACTTAAGTCGCAATTGTGCCATTTGTATTGAATTCGGATGCAATTTCTGTGTTTCGTCGCCAATAAGAAGGTCCAAGGGATACAGTAAACCTGAAGTGAAGCATCGGAATCTAAAACTATACTCACAGGGGAGGTTCAAATCATAGAAAGTGAAAGTGTCAGTCCTCTTGTACTTAAGTCGCCATTGTGCCTTTTGCATTAAATTCGGATGCAATTTCTGTTTTCATCGTCAATAAGAAGGTCCAAGGGATACAGTAAACCTGAAGTAAAACATCGGAATCTAAAACTTGACACACAGGAGAGGATCAAATCATAGAAAGTTAGAGTGTCAGTCCTCTTGTACTTGAGTCGGCATTGTGCCTTTTGTATTAAATTCCGATGCTATTTCTGTGTTTCATTGTCAATAAGAAGGTCCAAGGGATACAGTAAACCTGAAGAGAAGCATCGGAACCTAAAACTGGACTCACAGGAGAGATTCAAATCATAGAAAGTGAGAGTGTCAGTCCTCTTGTACTTAAGTCGCCATTGTGCCATTTGTATTAAATTCGGATGCAATTTCTGTGTTTCGTCGTCAATAAGAAGGTCCAAGGGATACAGTAAACCTGATGTGAAGCATCGGAATCTAAAACTGGACTCACAGGAGAGGTTCAAATCATAGAAAGCGAGAGTGTCAGTCCTTTTGTACTTAAGTCGCCATTGTGCCTTTTGTACTAAATTCGGATGCAATTTCTGTGTTTCATCGTCAATAAGAAGGTCCAAGGGATACAGTAAACCTGAAGTGAAGCATCGGAATCCAAAACTGGACTCACAAGTGAGGTTCAAATCATAGAAAGTTAGAGTGTCAGTCCTCTTGTACTTAAGTCGGTATTGTGCCTTTTGTATTAAATTCGGATGCAAACTCTGTGTTTCATCGTCAATAAGAAGGTCCCAGGGATAGAGTAAACCTGAAGTGAAGCATCGGAATCTAAAACTGGACTCACAGGAGAGGTTCAAATCATAGAAAGTTTGAGTGTCAGTCCTCTTTTGCTTAAGTCGGCATTGTGCGTTTTGAATTTAATTCCGATGCAATTTCTGTGTTTCATCGTCAATAAGAAGGCCCAAGGGATACAGTAAACCTGAAGTGAAGCATCGGAATCTAAAACTGGACTCACAGGAGATGTTCAAATCGTAGAAAGTGAGAGAGTCAGTCCTCTTGTACTTAAGTCGCCATTGTGATTTTTTTATTAAATTCGGATGCAATTTCTGTGTTTCATCGTCAATAAGAAGGTCGAAGGGATACAGTAAACCTGAAGTGAAGCATCGGAATCTAAAACTGGACTCACAGGAGAAGTTCAAGTCATAGAGAGTTAGAGTGTCAGTCCACTTGAACTTACGTCGGTATTGTACCTTTTGTATTAAATTCGGATGCAAACTCTGTGTTTCATCGTCAATTTTAAGGTCCAAGGGCTGCAGTAAACCTGAAGTGAAGCATCGGAATCTAAAACTGGACTCACAGGAGAGGTTCAAATCATAGAAAGTGAGAGTGTCAGTCCTCTTGTACTTAAGACGGCATTGTGCCTTTTGAATTTAATTCCGATGCAATTTCTGTGATTCATCGTCAACAAGAAGGTGCAAGGTATACAGTAAACCTAAAGTGAAGCATCGGAATCTAAATCTGACCTCACAGGAGAGGTTCTAATCATAGAAAGTGAGAGTGTCAGTCCTCTTGTACTCAAGTCGCAATTGTGCCATTTGTATTGAATTCGGATGCAATTTCTGTGTTTCGTCGTCAATAATAAGGTCCAAGGGATACAGTAAACCTGAAGAGAAGCATCGGAATCTAAAACTGGACTCACAGGGGAGGTTCAAATCATAGAAAGTGAGAGTGTCAGTCCTCTTGTACTTAAGTCGCCATTGTGCCTTTTGTATTACATTCGGATGCAATTTCTGTTTTCATCATCAATAAGAAGGTCCAAGGGATACAGTAAACTTGAAGTAAACCATCGGAATCTAAAACTGGACTCACAGGAGAGGTTCAAATCATAGAAAGTTAGAGAGTCAGTCCTCTTGTACCTAAGTCGGCATTGTGCCTTTTGATTTTAATTCCGATGCTTTTTCTGTGTTTCATTGTCAATAAGTAGGTCCAAGGGATACAGTAAACCTGAAGTGAAGCATCGGAATCTAAAACTGGACTCACAGGAGAGGTTCAAATCATAGATAGTTAGAATGTCACTCCTCTTGTACTTAAGTCGGCATTGTGCCTTTTGTATTAAATTCGGATGCAATTTCTATGTTTCATCGTCAATAAGAAGGTGCAAGGCATACAGCTAACCTGAAGTGAAGCATCGGAATCAAAAACTGGACTCACAGGAGAGTTTCAAATCATAGAAAGGGAGAGTGTCAGTCCTCTTTTACTTTAGTCGACATTATGCAATTTGCATTAAATTCGGATGCAATTTCTGTCTTTCATCGTCAATAAGAAGGTCCAAGGGATACAGTAAACCTGAAGTGAAGCATCGGAATCCAAAACTGGACTCACAGGTGAGGTTCAAATCATAGAAAGTTAGAGTGTCAGTCCTCTTGTACTTAAGTCAGTATTGTGCCTTTTGTATTAAATTCGGATGCAAACTCTGTGTTTCATCGTCAATAAGAAGGTCCCAGGGATACAGTAACCTGAAGTGAAGCATCGGAATCTAAAACTGGACTCACAGGATAGGTTCAAATCATAGAAAGTGAGAGTGTCAGTCCTCTTTTGCTTAAGTCGGCATTCTGCGTTTTGAATTTCATTCCGATGCAATTTCTGTGTTTCATCATCATTAAGAAGGTGCAAGGGATACAGTAAACATGAAGTGAAGCATCGGAATCTAAAACTGGACTCCCAGGAGATGTTCAAATCATAGAAAGTGAGAGAGTCAGTCCTCTTGTACTTAAGTCGCCATTGTGATTTTGGTATTAAATTCGGATGCAAATTCTGTGTTTCATCGTCAATAAGAAGGTAGAAGGGATACAGCAAACCTGAAGTGAAGCATCGGAATCTAAAACTGGACTCACAGGAGAGGTTCAAGTCATAGAAAGTTAGAGTGTCAGTCCTCTTGAACTTACGTCGGTATTGTACCTTTTGTATTAAATTCGGATGCAAACTCTGTGTTTCATCGTCAATTAGAAGGTCCAAGGGATGCAGTAAACCTGAAGTGAAGCATCGGAATCTAAAACTGGACTCACAGGAGAGGTTCAAATCATAGAAAGTGAGAGTGTCAGTCCTCTTGTACTTAAGACGGCATTGTGCCTTTTGAATTTAATTCCGATGCAATTTCTGTGTTTCATCGTCAATAAGAAGGTGCAAGGTATACAGTAAACCTGAAGTGAAGCATCGGAATCTAAATCTGACCTCACAGGAGAGGTTCGAATCATAGAAAGTGAGAGTGTCAGTCCTCTTGTACTTAAGTCGCAATTGTGCCATTTGTATTGAATTCGGATGCAATTTCTGTGGTTCGTCGTCAATAGGAAGGTCCAAGGGATACAGTAAACCTGAAGTGAAGCATCGGAATCTAAAACTGGACTCACAGGAGACGTTCAAATCATAGATAGTTAGAATGTCAGTCCTCTTGTACTTAAGTCGGCATTGTGCCTTTGGATTAAATTCGGATGCAAACTCTGTGTTTCATCGTCAATTAGAAGGTCCAAGGGATGCAGTAAACATGAAGTGAAGCATCGGAATCTAAAACTGGACTCACAGGAGAGGTTCAAATCATAGAAAGTTAGAGTGTCAGTCCTCTTGTACTTAAGTCGGCATTGTGCCTTTTGTATTAAATTCGGATGCAAACTCTGTGTTACATCGTCAATAAGAAGGTCCAAGGGATACAGTAAACCTGAAGTGAAGAATCGGAATGTAAAACTGGACTCACAGGAGAGGTTCAAATCATAAAAAGTTAGAGTAGCAGTCCTCTTGTACTTAAGTCGGCATTGTGCCTTTTGAGTTTAATTCCGATGCTATTTCTGTGTTTCATTGTCAATAAGAAGGTCCAAGGGATACGGTAAACCTGAAGTGAAGCATCGGAATCTAAAACTGGACTCACAGGAGATGTTCAAATCATAGAAAGTGAGAGAGTCAGTCCTCTTGTACTTAAGTCGCCATTGTGATTTTGGTATTAAATTCGGATGCAATTTCTGTGTTTCATCGTCAATAAGAAGGTCGAAGGGATACAGCAAACCTGAAGTGAAGCATCGGAATCTAAAACTGGACTCACACTAGAGGTTCAAATCATAGAAAGTTAGAGTGTCAGTCCTCTTGTACTTACGTCGGTATTGTACCTTTTGTATTAAATTCGGATGCAAACTCTGTGTTTCATCGTCAATTAGAAGGTCCAAGGGATGCAGTAAACATGAAGTGAAGCATCGGAATCTAAAACTGGACTCACAGGAGAGGTTCAAATCATAGAAAGTGAGAGTGTCAGTCCTCTTGTACTTAAGACGGCATTGTGCCTTTTGAATTTAATTCCGATGCAATTTCTGTGTTTCATCGTCAATACGAAGGTGCAAGGTATACAGTAAACCTGAAGTGAAGCATCGTAATCTAAATGTGACCTCACAGGAGAGGTTCGAATCATAGAAAGTGAGAGTGTCAGTCCTCTTGTACTTAAGTCGCAATTGTGCCATTTGTATTGAATTCGGATGCAATTTCTGTGTTTCGTCGTCAATAAGAAGGTCCAAGGGATACAGTAAACCTGAAGTGAAGCATCGGAATCTAAAACTGGACTCACAGGGGAGGTTCAAATCGTAGAAAGTGAGAGTGTCAGTCCTCTTGTACTTAAGTCGCCATTGTGTCTTTTGTATTAAATTCGGATGCAATTTCTGTTTTCATCATCAATAAGAAGGTCCAAGGGATACCGTAAACCTGAAGTAAACCATCGGAATCTAAAACTGGACTCACAGGAGAGGTTCAAATCATAGAAAGTTAGAGTGTCAGTCCTCTTGTACTTAAGTCGGCATTGTGCCTTTTGTATTAAATTCGGATGCAAACTCTGTGTTACATCGTCAATAAGAAGGTCCAAGGGATACAGTAAACCTGAAGTGAAGAATCGGAATGTAAAACTGGACTCACAGGAGAGGTTCAAATCATAAAAAGTTAGAGTAGCAGTCCTCTTGTACTTAAGTCGGCATTGTGCCTTTTGAGTTTAATTCCGATGCTATTTCTGTGTTTCATTGTCAATAAGAAGGTCCAAGGGATACGGTAAACCTGAAGTGAAGCATCGGAATCTAAAACTGGACTCACAGGAGATGTTCAAATCATATAAAGTGAGAGGAGTCAGTCCTCTTGTACTTAGTCGCCATTGTGATTTTGGTATTAAATTCGGATGCAATTTCTGTGTTTCATCGTCAATAAGAAGGTCGAAGGGATACAGTAAACCTTAAGTGAAGCATCGGAATCTAAAACTGGACTCACAGGAGAGGTTCAAGTCATAGAAAGTTAGAGTGTCAGTCCTCTTGAACTTACGTCGGTATTGTACCTTTGGTATTAAATTCGGATGCAAACTCTGTGTTTCATCGTATATTAGAAGGTCCAAGGGATGCAGTAAACCTGAAGTGAAGCATCGGAATCTAAAACTGGACTCACAGGAGAGGTTCAAATCATAGAAAGTGAGAGTGTCAGTCCTCTTGTACTTAAGACGGCATTGTGCCTTTTGAATTTAATTCCGATGCAATTTCTGTGTTTCATCGTCAATAAGAAGGTGCAAGGTACACAGTAAACCTGAAGTGAAGCATCGGAATCTAAATCTGACCTCACAGGAGAGGTTCGAATCATAGAAAGTGAGAGTGTCAGTGCTCTTGTACTTAAGTCGCAATTGTGCCATTTGTATTGAATTCGGATGCAATTTCTGTGTTTCGTCGTCAATAAGAAGGTCGAAGGGATACAGTAAACCTGAAGTAAAGCATCGGAATCTAAAACTGGACTCACAGGAGAGGTTCAAGTCATAGAAAGTTAGAGTGTCAGTCCCCTTGTACTTAAGTCGGCATTGTGCCTTTTGAATTCAATTCCGATGCTTTTTCTGTGTTTCATTATCAATAAGAAGGTCCAAGGGATACAGTAAACCTGAAGTGTAGCATCGGAATCTAAAACTGGACTCACAGGAGAGGTTGAAATCATAGATAGTTAGAATGTCCGTCCTCTTGTACTTAAGTCGGCATTGTGTCCTGTTGTATTAAATTCGGATGCAATTTCTATGTTTTATCGTCAATAAGAAGGTGCAAGGTATACAGCAAACGTGAAGTGGAGCATCGGAATCAAAAACTGGACTCACAGGAGAGGTTCATATCACAGAAAGTGAGAGTGTCAGTCCTCTTGTACTTAAGTCACCATTGTGACTTTTGTATTAATGTCGGATGCAATTTCTGTGTTTCATCGTCAATAAGAAGGTCCAAGGGATACAGTAAACCTGAAGTGAAGCATCGGAATCTAAAACTGGACTCACAGGAGAGATTCAAATCATAGAAAGTGAGAGTGTCAGTCCTCTTGTACTTAAGTCGGCATTGTGCCATTTGTACTAAATTCGGATGCAATTTCTGTGTTTCATCGTCAATAAGAAGGTCCAAGGGATACAGTAAACCTGAGGTGATGCATCGGAATCTAAAACTCGACTCACAGGAGAGGTTCAAATCATAGAAAGTTAGAGTGTCAGTCCTCTTTTGCTTAAGTCGGCATTGTGCGTTTTGAATTTAATTCCGATGCAATTTCTGTGTTTCATCGTCAATAAGAAGGTCCAAGGGATACAGTAAACCTGAAGTGAAGCATCGGAATCTAAAACTGGACTCACAGGAGATGTTCAAATCATAGAAAATGAGAGGAGTCAGTCCTCTTGTACTTAAGTCGCCATTGTGATTTTGGTATTAAATTCGGATGTAATTTCTGTGTTTCATCGTCAATAAGAAGGTCGAAGGGATACAGTAAACCTTAAGTGAAGCATCGGAATCTAAAACTGGACTCACAGGAGAGGTTCAAGTCATAGAAAGTTAGAGTGTCAGTCCTCTTGAACTTACGTCGGTATTGTACCTTTGGTATTAAATTCGGATGCAAACTCTGTGTTTCATCGTCAATTAGAAGGTCCAAGGGATGCAGTAAACCTGAAGTGAAGCATCGGAATCTAAAACTGGACTCACAGGAGAGGTTCAAATCATAGAAAGTGAGAGTGTCAGTCCTCTTGTACTTGAGACGGCATTGGGCCTTTTGAATTTCATTCCGATGCAATTTCTGTGTTTCATCGTCAATAAGAAGGTGCAAGGTATACAGTAAACCTGAAGTGAAGCATCGGAATCTAAATCTGACCTCACAGGAGAGGTTCGAGTCATAGAAAGTTAGAGTGTCAGTCCTCTTGTACTTAAGTCGCAATTGTGCCATTTGTATTGAATTCGGATGCAATTTCTGTGTTTCGTCGTCAATAAGAAGGTCGAAGGGATACAGTAAACCTGAAGTGAAGCAACGGAATCTAAAACTGGACTCACAGGAGAATTTCAAGTCATAGAAAGTTAGAGTGTCAGTCCTCTTGTACTTAAGTCGGCATTGTGCCTTTTGAATTTAATTCCGATGCTTTTTCTGTGTTTCATTGTCAATAAGAAGGTCCAAGGGATACAGTAAACCTGAAGTGTAGCATCGGAATCTAAAACTGGACTCACAGGAGAGGTTGAAATCATAGATAGTTAGAATGTCCGTCCTCTTGTACTTAAGTCGGCATTGTGCCTTTTGTATTAAATTCGGATGCAATTTCTATGTTTCATCGTCAATAAGAAGGTGCAAGGTATACAGCAAACGTGAAGTGGAGCATCGGAATCAAAAACTGGACTAACAGGAGGTTTTCAAATCATAGAAAGTTAGAGTGTCAGTCCTCTTTTACTTAAGTCGACATTGTGCCATTTGCATTAAATTCTTATGCAATTTCTGTGTTTCATCGTCAATAAGAAGGTCCAAGGAATACAGTAAACCTGAAGTGAAGCATCGGAATCCAAAACTGGACTCTTAGGTGAGGTTCAAATCATAGAAAGTTAGAGTGTCAGTCCTCTTGTACTTAAGTCGGTATTGTGCCTTTTGTATTAAATTCGGATGCAAACTCTGTGTTTCATCGTCAATAAGAAGTTCCCAGGGATACAGTAAACCTGAAGTGAAGCATCGGAATCTAAAACTGGACTCACAGGAGAGGTTCAAATCATAGAAAGTGAGAGTGTCAGTCCTCTTTTGCTTAAGTCGGCATTCTGCGTTTTGAATTTAATTCCGATGCAATTTCTGTGTTTCATCATCAATAAGAAGGTCCAAGGGATACAGTAAACCTGAAGTGAAGCATCGGAATCTAAAACTGGACTCACAGGAGATGTTCAAATCATAGAAAGTGAGATTGTCGGTCCTCTTGTACTAAAGTCGCCATTGTGATTTTTGTATTAAATTCGGATGCAATTTCTGTGTTTCATCGTCAATAAGAAGGTCCAAAGTATACAGTATACCTGAAGTGAATCATCGGAATCTAAAACTGGACTCACAGGAGAGGTTCAAATCATAGAAAGTTAGAGTGTCAGTCCTCTTGTACTTACGTCGGTATTGTACCTTTTGTATTAAATTCGGATGCAAACTCTGTGTTTCATCGTCAATTTTAAGGTCCAAGGGCTGCAGTAAACCTGAAGTGAAGCATCGGAATCTAAAACTGGACTCACAGGAGAGGTTCAAATCATAGAAAGTGAGAGTGTCAGTCCTCTTGTACTTAAGTCGCCATTGTGATTTTTTTATTAAATTCGGATGCAATTTCTGTGTTTCATCGTCAATAAGAAGGTCGAAGGGATACAGTAAACCTGAAGTGAAGCATCGGAATCTAAAACTGGACTCACAGGAGAGGTTCAAGTCACAGAAAGTTAGAGTGTCAGTCCTCTTGAACTTACGTCGGTATTGTACCTTTTGTATTAAATTCGGATGCAAACTCTGTGTTTCATCGTCAATTTTAAGGTCCAAGGGCTGCAGTAAACCTGAAGTGAAGCATCGGAATCTAAAACTGGACTCACAGGAGAGGTTCAAATCATAGAAAGTGAGAGTGTCAGTCCTCTTGTACTTAAGACGGCATTGTGCCTTTTGAATTTAATTCCGATGCAATTTCTGTGATTCATCGTCAACAAGAAGGTGCAAGGTATACAGTAAACCTAAAGTGAAGCATCGGAATCTAAATCTGACCTCACAGGAGAGGTTCGAATCATAGAAAGTGAGAGTGTCAGTCCTCTTGTACTCAAGTTGCAATTGTGCCATTTGGATTGAATTCGGATGCAATTTCTGTGTTTCGTCGTCAATAATAAGGTCCAAGGGATACAGTAAACCTGAAGAGAAGCATCGGAATCTAAAACTGGACTCACAGGGGAGGTTCAAATCATAGAAAGTGAGAGTGTCAGTCCTCTTGTACTTAAGTCGCCATTGTGCCTTTTGTATTACATTCGGATGCAATTTCTGTTTTCATCATCAATAAGAAGGTCCAAGGGATACAGTAAACTTGAAGTAAACCATCGGAATCTAAAACTGGACTCACAGGAGAGGTTCAAATCACAGAAAGTTAGAGAGTCAGTCCTCTTGTACCTAAGTCGGCATTGTGCCTTTTGATTTTAATTCCGATGCTTTTTCTGTGTTTCATTGTCAATAAGAAGGTCCAAGGGATACAGTAAACCTGAAGTGAAGCATCGGAATCTAAAACTGGACTCACAGGAGAGGTTCAAATCATAGATAGTTAGAATGTCACTCCTCTTGTACTTAAGTCGGCATTGTGCCTTTTGTATTAAATTCGGATGCAATTTCTATGTTTCATCGTCAATAAGAAGGTGCAAGGCATACAGCTAACCTGAAGTGAAGCATCGGAATCAAAAACTGGACTCACAGGAGAGTTTCAAATCATAGAAAGTGAGAGTGTCAGTCCTCTTTTACTTTAGTCGACATTATGCAATTTGCATTAAATTCGGATGCAATTTCTGTCTTTCATCGTCAATAAGAAGGTCCAAGGGATACAGTAAACCTGAAGTGAAGCATCGGAATCCAAAACTGGACTCACAGGTGAGGTTCAAATCATAGAAAGTTAGAGTGTCAGTCCTCTTGTACTTAAGTCAGTATTGTGCCTTTTGTATTAAATTCGGATGCAAACTCTGTGTTTCATCGTCAATAAGAAGGTCCCAGGGATACAGTAACCTGAAGTGAAGCATCGGAATCTAAAACTGGACTCACAGGATAGGTTCAAATCATAGAAAGTGAGAGTGTCAGTCCTCTTTTGCTTAAGTCGGCATTCTGCGTTTTGAATTTCATTCCGATGCAATTTCTGTGTTTCATCATCATTAAGAAGGTCCAAGGGATACAGTAAACATGAAGTGAAGCATCGGAATCTAAAACTGGACTCCCAGGAGATGTTCAAATCATAGAAAGTGAGAGAGTCAGTCCTCTTGTACTTAAGTCGCCATTGTGATTTTGGTATTAATTTCGGATGCAATTTCTGTGTTTCATCGTCAATAAGAAGGTAGAAGGGATACAGTAAACCTGAAGTGAAGCATCGGAATCTAAAACTGGACTCACAGGAGAGGTTCAAGTCATAGAAAGTTAGAGTGTCAGTCCTCTTGTACTTAAGTCGGCATTGTGCCTTTTGAATTTAATTCCGATGCTTTTTCTGTGTTTCATTATCAATAAGAAGGTCCAAGGGATACAGTAAACCTGAAGTGTAGCATCGGAATCTAAAACAGGACTCACAGGAGAGGTTGAAATCATAGATAGTTAGAATGTCCGTCCTCTTGTACTTAAGTCGGCATTGTGCCTTTTGTATTAAATTCGGATGCAATTTCTATGTTTCATCGTCAATAAGAAGGTGTAAGGTATACAGCAAACGTGAAGTGGAGCATCGGAATCAAAAACTGGACTCACAGGAGAGGTTCATATCACAGAAAGTGAGAGTGTCAGTCCTCTTGTACTTAAGTCACCATTGTGACTTTTGTATTAATGTCGGATGCAATTTCTGTGTTTCATCGTCAATAAGAAGGTCCAAGGGACACAGTAAACCTGAGGTGATGCATCGGAATCTAAAACTGGACTCACAGGAGTGGTTCAAATCATAGAAAGTGAGAGTGTCAGTCCTCTTTTGCTTAAGTCGGCATTGTGCGTTTTGAATTTAATTCCGATGCAATTTCTGTGTTTCATCGTCAATAAGAAGGTCCAAGGGATACAGTAAACCTGAAGTGAAGAATCGGAATCTAAAACTGGACTCACAGGAGATGTTCAAATCACAGAAAGTGAGAGGTGTCAGTCCTCTTGTACTTAAGTCGCCATTGTAATTTTGGTATTAAATTCGGATGCAATTTCTGTGTTTCATCGTCAATAAGAAGGTCGAAGGGATACAGTAAACCTTAAGTGAAGCATCGGAATCTAAAACTGGACTCACAGGAGAGGTTCAAGTCATAGAAAGTTAGAGTGTCAGTCCTCTTGAACTTACGTCGGTATTGTACCTTTGGTATTAAATTCGGATGCAAACTCTGTGTTTCATCGTCAATTAGAAGGTCCAAGGGATGCAGTAAACCTGAAGTGAAGCATCGGAATCTAAAACTGGACTCACAGGACAGGTTCATATCATAGAAAGTGAGAGTGTCAGTCCTCTTGTACTTGAGACGGCATTGTGCCTTTTGAATTTAATTCCGATGCAATTTCTGTGTTTCATCGTCAATAAGAAGGTGTAAGGTATACAGTAAACCTGAAGTGAGCATCGGAATCTAAATCTGACCTCACAGGTGAGGTTCGAATCATAGAAAGTGAGAGTGTCAGTCATCTTGTACTTAAGTCGCAATTGTGCCATTTGTATTGAATTCGGATGCAATTTCTGTGTTTCGTCTTCAATAAGAAGGTCGAAGGGATACAGTAAACCTGAAGTGAAGCATCGGAATCTAAAACTGGACTCACAGGAGAGGTTCAAGTCATAGAAAGTTAGAGTGTCAGTCCTCTTGTACTTAAGTCGGCATTGTGCCTTTTGAATTTAATTCCGATGCTTTTTCTGTGTTTCATTGTCAATAAGAAGGTCCAAGGGATACAGTAAACCTGAAGTGTAGCATCGGAATCTAAAACTGGACCCACAGGAGAGGTTGAAATCATAGATAGTTAGAATGTCCGTCCTCTTGTATTTAAGTCGGCATTGTGCCTTTTGTATTAAATTCGGATGCAATTTCTATGTTTCATCGTCAATAAGAAGGTGCAAGGTATACAGCAGACGTGAAGTGGAGCATCGGAATCAAAAACTGGACTCACAGGAGAGTTTCAAATCATAGAAAGTGAGAGTGTCAGTCCTCTTTTACTTAAGTCGACATTGTGCCATTTGCATTAAATTCGGATGCAATTTCTGTGTTTCATCGCAATAAGATGGTCCAAGGGATACAGTAAACCTGTAGTGAAGCATCGGAATCCAAAACTGGACTCACAGGTGAGGTTCAAATCATAGAAAGTTAGAGTGTCAGTCCTCTTGTACTTAAGTCGGTATTGTGCCTTTTGTATTAAATTCGGAAGCAAACTCTGTGTTTCATCGTCAATAAGAAGTTCCCAGGGATACAGTAAACCTGAAGTGAAGCATCGGAATCTAAAACTGGACTCACAGGAGAGGTTCAAAACATAGAAAGTGAGAGTGTCAGTCCTCTTTTGCTTAAGTCGGCATTCTGCGTTTTGAAATTAATTCCGATGAATTTCTGTGTTTCATCGTCTATAAGAAGGTCCAAGGGATACAGTGAAACTGAAGTGAAGCATCGGAATCTAAAACTGGACTCACAGGAGAGGTTCAAATCATAGAAAGTTAGAGTGTCAGTCCTCTTGTACATATGTCGGCATTGTGCCTTTTGTTTTAAAATCTGATGCAATCTCTGTGTTTCATCGTCAATAAGAAGGTCGAAGGGATACAGTAAACCTGAAGTGAAGCATCGGAATCTAAAACTGAACTCACAGGAGAGGTTCAAATCATAGAAAGTTAGAGTGTCAGTCCTCTTGTACTTACGTCGGTATTGTACCTTTTGTATTAAATTCGGATGCAAACTCTGTGTTTCATCGTCAATTAGAAGGTCCAAGGGATGCAGTAAACCTGAAGAGAAGCATCGGAATCTAAAACTGGACTCACAGGAGAGGTTCAAATCATAGAAAGTTAGAGTGTCAGTCCTCTTGAACTTACGTCGGTATTGTACCTTTTGTATTAAATTCGGATGCAAACTCTGTGTTTCATCGTCAATTAGAAGGTCCAGGGGATGCAGTAAACCTGAAGTGAAGCATCGGAATCTAAAACTGGACTCACAGGAGAGGTTCAAATCATAGAAAGTGAGAGTGTCAGTCCTCTTGTACTTAAGACGGCATTGTGCCTTTTGAATTTAATTCCGATGCAAATTCTGTGTTTCATCGTCAATAAGAAGGTGCAAGGTATACAGTAAACCTGAAGTGAAGCATCGGAATCTAAATCTGACCTCACAGGAGAGGTTCGAATCATAGAAAGTGAGAGTGTCAGTCCTCTTGTACTTAAGTCGCAATTGTGCCATTTGTATTGAATTCGGATGCAATTTCTGTGGTTCGTCGTCAATAGGAAGGTCCAAGGGATACAGTAAACCTGAAGTGAAGCATCGGAATCTAAAACTGGACTCACAGGAGACGTTCAAATCATAGATAGTTAGAATGTCAGTCCTCTTGTACTTAAGTCGGCATTGTGCCTTTTGTATTAAATTCGGATGCAATTTCTATGTTTCATCGTCAATAAGAAGGTGCAAGGTATACAGTAAACCTGAAGTGAAGCACCGGAATCTAAAACTGGACTCACAGGAGAGGTTCAAATCATAGAAAGTGAGAGTGTCAGTCCTCTTTTGCTTAAGTTGGCATTCTGCGTTTAGAATTTAATTCCGATGCAATTTCTGTGTTTCATCATCAATAAGAAGGTCCAAGGGATACAGTAAACCTGAAGAGAAGCATCGGAATCTAAAACTGGACTCACAGGAGATGTTCAAATCATAGAAAGTGAGAGAGTCAGTCCTCTTGTACTTAAGTCGCCATTGTGATTTTGGTATTAAATTCGGATGCAATTTCTGTGTTTCATCGTCAATAAGAAGGTCGAAGGGATACAGCAAACCTGAAGTGAAGCATCGGAATCTAAAACTGGACTCACAGGAGAGGTTCAAATCATAGAAAGTTAGAGTGTCCGTCCTCTTGTACTTACGTCGGTATTGTACCTTTTGTATTAAATTCGGATGCAAACTCTGTGTTTCATCGTCAATTAGAAGGTCCAAGGGATGCAGTAAACATGAAGTGAAGCATCGGAATCTAAAACTGGACTCACAGGAGAGGTTCAAATCATAGAAAGTGAGAGTGTCAGTCCTCTTGTACTTAAGACGGCATTGTGCCTTTTGAATTTAATTCCGATGCAATTTCTGTGTTTCATCGTCAATAAGAAGGTGCAAGGTATACAGTAAACCTGAAGTGAAGCATCGTAATCTAAATGTGACCTCACAGGAGAGGTTCGAATCATAGAAAGTGAGAGTGTCAGTCCTCTTGTACTTAAGTCGCAATTGTGCCATTTGTATTGAATTCGGATGCAATTTCTGTGTTTCGTCGTCAATAAGAAGGTCCAAGGGATACAGTAAACCTGAAGTGAAGCATCGGAATCTAAAACTGGACTCACAGGGGAGGTTCAAATCATAGAAAGTGAGAGTGTCAGTCCTCTTGTACTTAAGTCGCCATTGTGTCTTTTGTATTAAAGTCGGATGCAATTTCTGTTTTCATCATCAATAAGAAGGTCCAAGGGATACCGTAAACCTGAAGTAAACCATCGGAATCTAAAACTGGACTCACAGGAGAGGTTCAAATCATAGAAAGTTAGAGTGTCAGTCCTCTTGTACTTAAGTCGGCATTGTGCCTTTTGTATTAAATTCGGATGCAAACTCTGTGTTACATCGTCAATAAGAAGGTCCAAGGGATACAGTAAACCTGAAGTGAAGAATCGGAATGTAAAACTGGACTCACAGGAGAGGTTCAAATCATAAAAAGTTAGAGTAGCAGTCCTCTTGTACTTAAGTCGGCATTGTGCCTTTTGAGTTTAATTCCGATGCTATTTCTGTGTTTCATTGTCAATAAGAAGGTCCAAGGGATACGGTAAACCTGAAGTGAAGCATCGGAATCTAAAACTGGACTCACAGGAGATGTTCAAATCATATAAAGTGAGAGGAGTCAGTCCTCTTGTACTTAAGTCGCCATTGTGATTTTGGTATTAAATTCGGATGCAATTTCTGTGTTTCATCGTCAATAAGAAGGTCGAAGGGATACAGTAAACCTTAAGTGAAGCATCGGAATCTAAAACTGGACTCACAGGAGAGGTTCAAGTCATAGAAAGTTAGAGTGTCAGTCCTCTTGAACTTACGTCGGTATTGTACCTTTGGTATTAAATTCGGATGCAAACTCTGTGTTTCATCGTATATTAGAAGGTCCAAGGGATGCAGTAAACCTGAAGTGAAGCATCGGAATCTAAAACTGGACTCACAGGAGAGGTTCAAATCATAGAAAGTCAGAGTGTCAGTCCTCTTGTACTTAAGACGGCATTGTGCCTTTTGAATTTAATTCCGATGCAATTTCTGTGTTTCATCGTCAATAAGAAGGTGCAAGGTACACAGTAAACCTGAAGTGAAGCATCGGAATCTAAATCTGACCTCACAGGAGAGGTTCGAATCATAGAAAGTGAGAGTGTCAGTGCTCTTGTACTTAAGTCGCAATTGTGCCATTTGTATTGAATTCGGATGCAATTTCTGTGTTTCGTCGTCAATAAGAAGGTCGAAGGGATACAGTAAACCTGAAGTAAAGCATCGGAATCTAAAACTGGACTCACAGGAGAGGTTCAAGTCATAGAAAGTTAGAGTGTCAGTCCTCTTGTACTTAAGTCGGCATTGTGCCTTTTGAATTCAATTCCGATGCTTTTTCTGTGTTTCATTATCAATAAGAAGGTCCAAGGGATACAGTAAACCTGAAGTGTAGCATCGGAATCTAAAACTGGACTCACAGGAGAGGTTGAAATCATAGATAGTTAGAATGTCCGTCCTCTTGTACTTAAGTCGGCATTGTGCCTGTTGTATTAAATTCGGATGCAATTTCTATGTTTCATCGTCAATAAGAAGGTGCAAGGTATACAGCAAACGTGAAGTGGAGCATCGGAATCAAAAACTGGACTCACAGGAGAGGTTCATATCACAGAAAGTGAGAGTGACAGTCCTCTTGTACTTAAGTCAGCATTGTGACTTTTGTATTAATGTCGGATGCAATTTCTGTGTTTCATCGTCAATAAGAAGGTCCAAGGGATACAGTAAACCTGAAGTGAAGCATCGGAATCTAAAACTGGACTCACAGGAGAGATTCAAATCATAGAAAGTGAGAGTGTCAGTCCTCTTGTACTTAAGTCGGCATTGTGCCATTTGTACTAAATTCGGATGCAATTTCTGTGTTTCATCGTCAATAAGAAGGTCCAAGGGATACAGTAAACCTGAGGTGATGCATCGGAATCTAAAACTCGACTCACAGGAGAGGTTCAAATCATAGAAAGTGAGAGTGTCAGTCCTCTTTTGCTTAAGTCGGCATTGTGCGTTTTGAATTTAATTCCGATGCAATTTCTGTGTTTCATCGTCAATAAGAAGGTCCAAGGGATACAGTAAACCTGAAGTGAAGCATCGGAATCTAAAACTGGACTCACAGGAGATGTTCAAATCATAGAAAATGAGAGGAGTCAGTCCTCTTGTACTGAAGTCGCCATTGTGATTTTGGTATTAAATTCGGATGTAATTTCTGTGTTTCATCGTCAATAAGAAGGTCGAAGGGATACAGTAAACCTTAAGTGAAGCATCGGAATCTAAAACTGGACTCACAGGAGAGGTTCAAGTCATAGAAAGTTAGAGTGTCAGTCCTCTTGAACTTACGTCGGTATTGTACCTTTGGTATTAAATTCGGATGCAAACTCTGTGTTTCATCGTCAATTAGAAGGTCCAAGGGATGCAGTAAACCTGAAGTGAAGCATCGGAATCTAAAACTGGACTCACAGGAGAGGTTCAAATCATACAAAGTGAGAGTGTCAGTCCTCTTGTACTTGAGACGGCATTGGGCATTTTGAATTTCATTCCGATGCAATTTCTGTGTTTCATCGTCAATAAGAAGGTGCAAGGTATACAGTAAACCTGAAGTGAAGCATCGGAATCTAAATCTGACCTCACACGAGAGGTTCGAGTCATAGAAAGTTAGAGTGTCAGTCCTCTTGTACTTAAGTCGCAATTGTGCCATTTGTATTGAATTCGGATGCAATTTCTGTGTTTCGTCGTCAATAAGAAGGTCGAAGGGATACAGTAAACCTGAAGTGAAGCATCGGAATCTAAAACTGGACTCACAGGAGAGGTTGAAATCATAGATAGTTAGAATGTCCGTCCTCTTGTACTTAAGTCGGCATTGTGCCTTTTGCATTAAATTCGGATGCAATTTCTATGTTTCATCGTCAATAAGAAGGTGCAAGGTATACAGCAAACGTGAAGTGGAGCATCGGAATCAAAAACTGGACTAACAGGAGGGTTTCAAATCATAGAAAGTTAGAGTGTCAGTCCTCTTTTACTTAAGTCGACATTGTGCCATTTGCATTACATTCGGATGCAATTTCTGTGTTTCATCGTCAATAAGAAGGTCCAAGGAATACAGTAAACCTGAAGTGAAGCATCGGAATCCAAAACTGGACTCACAGGTGAGGTTCAAATCATAGAAAGTTAGAGTGTCAGTCCTCTTGTACTTAAGTCGGTATTGTGCCTTTTGTATTAAATTCGGATGCAAACTCTGTGTTTCATCGTCAATAAGAAGTTCCCAGGGATACAGTAAACCTGAAGTGAAGCATCGGAATCTAAAACTGGACTCACAGGAGAGGTTCAAATCATAGAAAGTGAGAGTGTCAGTCCTCTTTTGCTTAAGTCGGCATTCTGCGTTTTGAATTTAATTCCGATGCAATTTCTGTGTTTCGTCATCAATAAGATGGTCCAAGGGATACAGTAAACCTGAAGTGAAGCATCGGAATCTAAAACTGGACTCACAGGAGATGTTCAAATCATAGAAAGTGAGATTGTCGGTCCTCTTGTACTAAAGTCGCCATTGTGTTTTTTGTATTAAATTCGGATGCAATTTCTGTGTTTCATCGTCAATAAGAAGGTCCAAAGTATACAGTAAACCTGAAGTGAATCATCGGAATCTAAAACTGGACTCACAGGAGAGGTTCAAATCATAGAAAGTTAGAGTGTCAGTCCTCTTGTACTTACGTCGGTATTGTACCTTTTGTATTAAATTCGGATGCAAACTCTGTGTTTCATCGTCAATTAGAAGGTCCAAGGGATGCAGTAAACCTGAAGAGAAGCATCGGAATCTAAAACTGGACTCACAGGAGAGGTTCAAATCATAGAAAGTTAGAGTGTCAGTCCTCTTGAACTTACGTCGGTATTGTACCTTTTGTATTAAATTCGGATGCAAACTCTGTGTTTCATCGTCAATTAGAAGGTCCAAGGGATGCAGTAAACCTGAAGTGAAGCATCGGAATCTAAAACTGGACTCACAGGAGAGGTTCAAATCATAGAAAGTGAGAGTGTCAGTCCTCTTGTACTTAAGACGGCATTGTGCCTTTTGAATTTAATTCCGATGCAAATTCTGTGTTTCATCGTGAATACGAAGGTGCAAGGTATACAGTAAACCTGAAGTGAAGCATCGGAATCTAAATCTGACCTCACAGGAGAGGTTCGAATCATAGAAAGTGAGAGTGTCAGTCCTCTTGTACTTAAGTCGCAATTGTGCCATTTGTATTGAATTCGGATGCAATTTCTGTGTTTCGTCGTCAATAAGAAGGTCCAAGGCATACAGTAAACCTGAAGTGAGGCATCGGAATCTAAAACTGGTCTCACAGGGGAGGTTCAAATCATAGAAAGTGAGAGTGTCAGTCCTCTTGTACTTAAGTCGCCATTGTGCCTTTTGTATTAAATTCGGATGCAATTTATGTTTTCATCATCAATAAGAAGGTCCAAGGGATACAGTAAACCTGAAGTAAACCATCGGAATCTAAAACTGGACTCACCGGAGAGGTTCAAATCATAGAAAGTTAGAGTGTCAGTCCTCTTGTACTTAAGTCGACATTGTGCCTTTTGAATTTAATTCCGATGCTTTTTCTGTGTTTTATTGTCAATAAGAAGGTCCAAGGGATACAGTAAACCTGAAGTGAAGCATCGGAATCTAAAACTGGACTCACAGGAGAGTTTCAAATCATAGAAAGTGAGAGTGTCAGTCCTCTTTTACTTAAGTCGACATTGTGCCATTTGCATTAAATTCGGATGCAATTTCTGTTTTCATCATCAATAAGAAGGTCCAAGGGATACAGTAAACCTGAAGTAAACCATCGGAATCTAAAACTGGACTCACAGGAGAGGTTCAAATCATAGATAGTTAGAATGTCAGTCCTCTTGTACTTAAGTCGGCATTGTGCCTTTTGTATTAAATTCTAATGCAATTTCTATGTTTCATCGTCAATAAGAAGGTGCAAGGTATACAGCAAACATGAAGTGAAGCATCGGAATCAGAAACTGGACTCACAGGAGAGTTTCAAATCATAGAAAGTGAGAGAGTCAGTCCTCTTTTACTTAAGTCGACATTGTGCCATTTGCATTAAATTCGGATGCAATTTCTGTGTTTCATCGTCAATAAGAAGGTCCAAGGGATACAGTAAACCTGAAGTGAAGCATCGGAATTTAAACTGGACTCACAGGAGAGGTTCAAATCATAGAAAGTGAGAGTGTCAGTCCTCTTTTGCTTAAGTCGGCATTCTGCGTTTAGAATTTAATTCCGATGCAATTTCTGTGTTTCATCATCAATAAGAAGGTCCAAGGGATACAGTAAACCTGAAGTGAAGCATCGGAATCTAAAACTGGACTCACAGGAGATGTTCAAATCATAGAAAGTGAGAGAGTCAGTCCTCTTGTACTTAAGTCGCCATTGTGATTTTGGTATTAAATTCGGATGCAATTTCTGTGTTTCATCGTCAATAAGAAGGTCGAAGGGATACAGTAAACCTGAAGTGAAGCATCGGAAGCTAAAACTGCACTCACAGGAGAGGTTCAAATCATAGAAAGTAGAGTGTCAGTCCTCTTGTACTTACGTCGGTATTGTACCTTTTTTATTAAATTCGGATGCAAACTCTGTGTTTCATCGTCAATTAGAAGGTCCAAGGGATGCAGTAAATCTCAAGTGAAGCATCGGAATCTAAAACTGGACTCACAGGAGAGGTTCAAATCATAGAAAGTGAGAGTGTCAGTCCTCTTGTACTTAAGACGGCATTGTGCCTTTTGAATTTAATTCCGATGCAATTTCTGTGTTTCATCGTCAATAAGAAGGTGCAAGGTATACAGTAAACCTGAAGTGAAGCATCGGAATCTAAATCTGACCTCACAGGAGAGGTTCGAATCATAGAAAGTGAGAGTGTCAGTCCTCTTGTACTTAAGTCGCAATTGTGCCATTTGTATTGATTTCGGATGCAATTTCTGTGTTTCGTCGTCAATAAGAAGGTCCAAGGGATACAGTAAACCTGAAGTGAAGCATCGGAATCTAAAACTGGACTCACAGGGGAGGTTCAAATCATAGAAAGTGAGAGTGTCAGTCCTCTTGTACTTAAGTCGCCATTGTGCCTTTTGTATTAAATTCGGATGCAACTTCTGTTTTCATCATGAATAAGAAGGTCCAAGGGATACAGTAAACCTGAAGTAAACCATCGGAATCTAAAACTGGACTCACAGGAGAGGTTCAAATCATAGAAAGTTAGAGTGTCAGCCTCTTGTTCTTAAGTCGGCATTTTGCCTTTTGTATTAAATTCGGATGCAAACTCTGTGTTTCATCGTCAATAAGAAGGTCCAAGGGATACAGTAAACCTGAAGTGAAGAATCTGAATCTAAAACTGGACTCACAGGAGAGGTTCAAATCATAAAAAGTTAGAGTAGCAGTCCTCTTGTACTTAAGTCGGCATTGTGCCATTTGTATTAAATTCGGATGCAATTTCTTTGTTTCATCGTCAATAAGAAGGTCCAAGGGATACAGTAAACCGAGGTGAAGCATCGGAATCTAAAACTGGACTCACAGGAGTGGTTCAAATCATAGAAAGTGAGAGTGTCAGTCTTCTTGTACTTAAGTCACCATTGTGACTTTTGTATTAATGTCGGATGCAATTTCTGTGTTTCATCGCCAATAAGAAGGTCCAAGGGATACAGTAAACCTGAAGTGAAGCATCGGAATCTAAAACTGGACTCACAGGAGATGTTCAAATCATAGAAAGTGAGATTGTCGGTCCTCTTGTACTAAAGTGGCCATTGTGATTTTTGTATTAAATTCGGATGCAATTTCTGTGTCTCATCGTCAATAAGAAGGTCCAAGGGATACAGTAAACCTGAAGTGAAACATCGGAACCTAAAACTGGACTCACAGGAGAGATTCAAATCATAGAAAGTGAGAGTGTCGGTGCTCTTGTACTTAAGTCGGCATTGTGCCATTTGTATTAAATTCGGATGAAATTTCTGTGTTTCATCGTCAATAAGAAGGTCCAAGGGATATAGTAAACCTGAGGTGATGCACCGGAATCTAAAACTGGACTCACAGGGGGGGTTCAAATCATAGAAAGCGAGAGTGTCAGTCCTCTTGTACTTAAGTCGCCATTGTGCCTTTTGTATTAAATTCGGATGCAATTTCTGTTTTCATCGTCAATATGAAGGTCCAAGGGATACAGTAAACCTGAAGTAAAACATCGGAATCTAAAACTGGACTCACAGGAGAGGACCAAATCATAGAAAGTTAGAGTATCAGTTCTCTTGTACTTAAGTCGGCATTGTGCCTTTTGTATTAAATTCCGATGCTATTTCTGTGTTTCATTGTCAATAAGAAGGTCCAAGGGATACAGTAAACCTGAAGTAAAGCATCGGAACCTAAAACTGGACTCACAGGAGAGATTCAAATCATAGAAAGTGAGAGTGTCAGTCCTCTTGTACCTAAGTCACCATTGTGACTTTTGTATTAATTTCGGATGCAATTTCTGTGTTTCATCGTCAATACGAAGGTCCAAGGGATACAGTAAACCTGAAGTGAAGCATCGGAATCTAAAACTGGACTCACAGGAGAGGTTCAAATCATAGAAAGCGAGAGTGTCAGTCCTTCTGTACTTAAGTCGCCATTGTGCCTTTTGTACTAAATTCGGATGCAATTTCTGTGTTTCATCGTCAATTAGAAGGTCCAAGGGATACAGTAAACCTGAAGTGAAGCATCGGAATCTAAAACTGGACTCACAGGAGAGGTTCAAATCATAGAATGTGAGGGTGTCAGTCCTCTTGTACTTAAGACGGCATTGTGCCTTTTGAATTTCATTTCGATGCAATTTCTGTGTTTCGTCGTCAATAAGAAGGTGCAAGGTATACAGTAAATCTGAAGTGAAGCATCGGAATCTAAATCTGACCTCACAGGAGAGGTTCGAATCATAGAAAGTGAGAGAGTCAGTCCTCTTGTACTTGAGTCGCAATTGTGCCATTTGTATTGAATTCGGATGCAAATTTCTGTGTTTCGTCGTCAATAAGAAGGTCCAAGGGATACAGTAAACCTGAAGTGAAGCATCGGAATCTAAAACTGGACTCACAGGGGAGGTTCAAATCGTAGAAAGTGAGAGTGTCTGTCCTTTTGTACTTAAGTCGCCATTGTGCCTTTTGTACTAAATTTGGATGCGATTTCTGTGTTTCATCGTCAATAAGAAGGTCCAAGGGATACAGTAAACCAGAAGTGAAGCATCGGAATCCAAAACTGGACTCACAGGTGAGGTTCAAATCATAGAAAGTTAGAGTGTCAGTCCTCTTGTACTTAAATCGGTATTGTGCCTTTTGTATTAAATTCGGATGCAAACTTTGTGTTTCATCGTCAATAAGAAGGTCCCAGGGATACAGTAAACCTGAAGTGAAGCATCGGAAT
Organism: Schistocerca americana; assembly: GCF_021461395.2. Lineage (NCBI taxonomy): Eukaryota > Metazoa > Arthropoda > Insecta > Orthoptera > Acrididae > Schistocerca > Schistocerca americana. Next base: position 2,894,695 of record NW_025726126.1, read on the forward strand.
CTAAAACTGGACTCACAGGAGAGGTTCAAATCATAGAAAGTTAGAGTGTCAGTCCTCTTGTACTTAAGTCGCCATTGTGCCTTTTGAATTTAATTCCGATGCAATTTCTGTGTTTCATCGTCAATAAGAAGGTCCAAGGGATACAGTAAACCTGAAGTGAAGCATCGGAATCTAAAACTGGACTCACATTAGAGGTTCAAATCATAGAAAGTGAGAGTGTCAGTCCTCTTGTACTTAAGCCGCCATTGTGCCTTTTGTATTAAATTCGGATGCAATTTCTGTGTTTCATCGTAAATAAGAAGGTCCAAGTGATACAGTAAACCTGAAGTGAAGCATCGGAATCCAAAACTGGACTCACAGGAGAGGTTCAAATCACAGAAAGTTGGAGTGTCAGTCCTCTTGTACTTAAGTCGGTATTGTGCCTTTTGTATTAAATTCGGATGCAAACTCTGTGTTTCATCGTCAATAAGAAGGTCCAAGGGATACAGTAAACCTGAAGTGAAGCATCGGAATCTAAAACTGGACTCACAGGAGATGTTCAAATCATAGAAAGTGAGAGTGTCAGTCTTCTTGTACTTAAGTCGCCATTGTGATTTTTGTATTAAATTCGGATGCAGTTTCTGTGTTTCATCGTCAATAAGAGGGTCCAAGGGATACAGTAAACCTGAAGTGAAGCATCGGAATCTAAAAGTGGACTCACAGGAGAGGTTCAACTCATAGAAAGTTAGAGTGTCAGTCCTCTTGTACTTAAGTCGGCATTGTACCTTTTGTATTAAATTCGGATGCAAACTCTGTGTTTCATCCTCAATTTGAAGGTCCTAGGGATACAGTAAACCTGAAGTGAAGTATCGGAATCTAATACTGGAATCACAGGAGAGGTTCAAATCATAGAAAGTGAGAGTGTCAGTCCTCTTGTACTTGAGACGGCATTGTGCCTTTTGAATTTAATTCGGATGCATTTTCTGTTTTCATCGTCAATAAGACGGTCCAAGGGATACAGTTAATCTGAAGTAAAGCATCGGAATCTAATACTGGACTCACAGGAGAGGTTCAAATCATAGAAAGTTAAAGTGTCAGTCCTCTTGTACTTAAATCGGCATTGTGCCTTTTGTATTAAATTCGGATGCAAACTCTGGGCTTCATCGTCAATAAGAAGGTCCAAGGGATACAATAAACCTGAAGTGAAGCATCGGAATCTAAAACTGGACTCACCGGAGAGGTTCAAATCATAAATAGTTAGAGTGTCAGTCCTCTTGTACATAAGTCGGCATTGTGCCTTTTTAATTTAATTCCGATGCTATTTCTGTGTTTCATTGTCAATAAGAAGGTCCAAGGGATACAGTAAACCTGAAGTGAAGCATCGGAATCTAAAACTGGACTCACAGGAGTGATTCAAATCATAGAATGTGAGAGTGTCAGTCCTCTTTTACTTAAGTCGGCATCGTGCGTTTCAAATTTAATTCCGATGCTATATCTGTGTTTCATCGTCAATAAGAAGATCCAAGGGATACAGTAAACCTGAAGTGAAGCATCGAAATCTAGAACTGGACTCACAGCGGATGTTCAAATCATAGAAAGTGAGAGTGTCAGTCCTCTTGTACTTAAGCCGCCATTGTGATTTTTGTATTAAATACGGATGCAATATCTGTGTTTCATCGTCAATTAGAAGGTCCAAGGGATACAGTAAACTTGAAGTGAAGCATCGGAATGTAAAACTGGACTCACAGGAGAGGTTCAAATCATAGAAAGTGGGAATGTCAGTCCTCTTGTACTCAAGTCGGCATTGTGCCTTTTGAATTTAATTCCGATGCAATTTCTGTGTTTCATCGTCAATAAGAAGCTGCATGGTATACACTAAACCTGAAGTGAAGCATCGGAATCTAAAACTGGACTCACAGGATAGGTTCAAATCATAGAAAGTGAGAGTGTTAGTCCTCTTCTACTTAGGTCTCCACTGTGCCTTTTGAATTTAATTCCGATGCAATTTCTGTGTTTCATCGTCAGTAAGAACGTCCAAGGGAAACAGTAAACCTGAAGTGAAGCATCGGAATCTAGAACTGGAATCACAGGAGATGTTCAAATCATAGAAAGTGAGAGTGTCAGTCCTCTTGTACTTAAGCCGCCATTGTGAATTTTGTATTAAATTCGGATGCAATTTCTGTGTTTCATCGTCAATAAGAAGGTCCAAGGGATACAGTAAACCTGAAGTGAAGCATCGGAATCTAAAACGGGACTCACAGGAGAGGTTCGAATCATAGAAAGTGAGAGTGTCAGTCCTCTTGTACTTACGTCGGCATTGTACCTTTTGTATTAAATTCGGATGCAAACTCTGTGTTTCATCGTCAATTTGAAGGTCCAAGGGATACAGTAAACCTGAAGTGAAGCATCGGAATCTAAAACTGTACTCACAGGAGAGGTTCAAATCATAGAAAGTGGGAGTGTCAGTCCTCTTGTACTTAAGTCGGCATTGTGCTTTTTGAATTTAATTCCGATGCAATTTCTGTGTTTCATCGTCAATAGGAAGGTGCAAGGTATACAGTAAACCTGAAGTGAAGCATCGGAATCTAAAACTGGACTCACAGGATAGGTTCAAATCATAGAAAATGAGAGTGTTAGTAGTCTTCCACTTAGGTCGGCACTGTGCCTTTTGAATTTAATTCCGATGCAATTTCTGTGTTTCATCGTCAATAAGAACGTCCAAGGGATACAGAAAACCTGAAGTGAAGCATCGGAATCTGAAACTGGCCTCACAGGAGATGTTCAAATCAAAGAAAGTGAGAATGTCAGTCGTCTTGTACTTAAGTCACCATTGTGACTTTTGTATTAATTTTGGTTGCAATTTCTGTGTTTCATCGTCAATAAGAAGGTCCAAGGGATACAGTAAACCTGAAGTGAAGCATCGGAATCTAAAACTAGACTCACAGGAGAGATTCAAATCATAGAAAGTGAGAGTATCAGTCCTCTTGTACTTAAGTCGACATTGTGGCATTTGTATTAAATTCGGATGCAATTTCTGTGTTTCATCGTCAATAAGAAGGTCCAAGGGATACAGTAAACCTGAAGTGAAGCATCGGAATCTAAAACTGGACTAACAGGAGAGGTTCAAATCATAGAAAGTGAGAGTGGCAGTCCTATTTTACTTAAGTCGCCATTGTGCCTTTTGTATTAAATTCGGATGCAATTTCTGTGTTTCATCGTCAATAAGAAGGTCCAAGGGATACAGTAAACCTGAAGTGAAGCATCCGAATCTAAAACTGGACTAACAGGAGAGGTACAAATCATAGAAAGTGAGAGTGTCAGTCCTATTTTACTTAAGTCGCCATTGTGCCTTTTGTATTACATTCGGATGCAATTTCTGTGTTTCATCGTCAATAAGAAGGTCCAAGCGATACAGTAAACCTGAAGTGAAGCATCGGAATCGAAAACTGGACTCACAGGAGAGGTTCAAATCAGAGGAAGTGAGAGTGTCTGTCCTCTTGTACTTAAGTCGGAATTGTGCCTTTTGAATTTAATTCCGATGCAATTTCTGTGTTTCATCGTCAATAAGAAGGTGCAAGGTATACAGTAAACCTGAAGTGAAGCATAGGAATCTAAATCTGACCTCACAGGAGAAGTTCGAATCATGGAAAGTGAGAGTGTCAGTGCTCTTGTACTTTAGTCGGCATTGTGCCATTTGTATTAAATTCGGATGCAATTTCTGTGTTTCATCGTCAATAAGAAGGTCCAAGGGATACAGTAAACCTGAAGTGAAGCATCGGAATCTAAAACTGGACTCACAGGAGAGGTTCAAATCATAGAAAGTTAGAGTGTCAGTCCTCTTGTACTTAAGTCGGCATTGTGCCTTTTGAATTTAATTCCGATGCTTTTTCTGTCTTTATTTGTCAATAAAAAGGTCCAAGGGATACAGTAAACCTGAAGTGAAGCATCGGAATCTGAAACAGGACTCACAGGAGAGGTTCAAATCATAGAAAGTGAGAGTGTCAGTCCTCTTGTACTTAAGTCGACATTGTGCCATTTGTATTAAATTCGGATGCAATTTCTGTGTTTCATCGTCAATAAGAAGGTCCAAGGGATACAGTAAACCTGAAGTGAAGCATCGGAATCTAAAACTGGACTCACAGGAGATGTCCAAATCATAGAAAGTGAGAGTGTCAGTCCTCTTGTACTTAAGTCGCCATTGTGATTTTTGTATTAAACTCGGATGCAATTTCTGTGTTTCATCGTCAATAAGAAGGTCCAAGAGATACAGTAAACCTGAAGTGAGGCATCGGAATCTAAAACTCGACTCACTGGAGAGGTTCTAATCATAGAAAGTTAGAGTGTCAGTCCTCCTGTACGTAAGTCGGCATTGTACCTTTTGTATTAAATTCGGATGCAAACTCTGTGTTTCATCGTCAATTAGAGTCTAAAACTGGACTCACAGGAGAGGTTCAAATCAGAGTAAGTGAGAGTGTCAGTCCTCTTGTACTTAAGTCGGAATTGTGCCTTTCGAATTTAATTCCGATGCAATTTCTGTGTTCCATCGTCAATAAGAAGGTGCAAGGTATACAGTAAACCTGAAGTGAAGCATCGGAATCTAAATCTGACCTCACTGGAGAAGTTCGAATCATGGAAAGTGAGAGTGTCAGTGCTCTTGTACTTAAGTCGGCATTGTGCCATTTGTATTAAATTCGGATGCAATTTCTGTGTTTCATCGTCAATAAGAAGGTCCAAGGGATACAGTAAACCTGAAGTAAAGCATCGGAATCTAAAACTGGACTCACAGGAGAGGTTCAAATCATAGAAAATGAGAATGTCAGTCCTCTTGTACATAAGTCGCCATTGTGCCTTTTGTATTAAATTCGGATGCAATTTCTGTGTTTCATCGACAATAAGAAGGTCCAAGGGATACAGTAAACCTGAAGTGAAGCATCGGAAACTAAAACTGAACTCACAGGAGAGGTTCAAATCATAGAAAGTGAGAGTGTCAGTCCTCTTGTACTTAAGTAGGCATTGTGCCTTTTGAATTTAATTCCGATGCAATTTCTGTGTTTCATCGTCAATAAGATGGTGCAAGGTATACAGTAAACCTGAAGTGAAGCATCGGAATCTAAATCTGACCTCACAGGAGAGGTTCGAATCATAGAAAGTGAGAATGTCCGTCCTCTTGTACTTAAGTCGCAATTGTGCCATTTGTATTGAATTCGGATGCTATTTCTGTCTTTCGTCGTCAATAAGAAGGTCCGAAGGAAACAGTAAACCTGAAGTGAAGCATCGGAATCTAAAACTGGACTCACAGGGGAGGTTCAAATCATAGAAAGTGAGAGTGTCAGTCCTCTAGTACTTAAGTCGCCATTGTGCCTTTTTTTTAAATTCGGATGCAATTTCTGTTTTCATCGTCAATAAGAAGGTCCAAGGTATACAGTAAACCTGAAGTGAAGCATCGGAATCTAAATCTGACCTCACAGGAGAGGTTCAAATCATAGAAAGTAAGAGTGTCAGTCCTCTTGTACTTAAGTCGCCATTGTGATTTTTGTATTCAATTCGGATGCAATTTCTGTGTTTCATCGTCAATAAGAAGGTCCAAGGGTTACAGTAAACCTGAAGTGAGGCATCGGAATCTAAAACTGGATTCACTGGAGAGGTTCAAATCACAGAAAGTTAGAGTGTCAGTCCTCTTGTACTTAAGTCGGCATTGTACCTTTTGTATTAAATTCGGATGCAAACTCTGTGTTTCATCGTCAATTAGAAGGTCCAAGGGATACAAGAAACCTGAAGTGAAGCATCGGAATCTAAAACTGGACTCACAGGAGAGGTTCAAATCAGAGAAAGTGAGAGTGTCACTCCTCTTGTACTTAAGTCGGAATTGTGCCTTTTGAATTTAATTCCGATGCAATTTCTGTGTTTCATCGTCAATAAGAAGGTGCAAGGTATACAGTACACCGGAAGTGAAGCATCGGAATCTAAAACTGACCTCACAGGAGAAGTTCGAATCATGGAAAGTGAGAGTGTCAGTGCTCTTGTATTTAAGTCGGCATTGTGCCGTTTGTATTAAATTCGGATGCAATTTCTGTGTTTCATCGTCAATAAGAAGGTCCAAGGGATACAGTAAACCTGAAGTGAACAATCGGAATCTCAAACTGGACTCACAGGAGATGTTCAAATCATAGAACATGAGAGTGTCAGTCCTCTTGTACTTAAGTCGCCATTGTGATTTTTGTATTAAACTCGGATGCAATTTCTGTGTTTCATCGTCAATAAGAAGGTCCAAGGGATACAGTAAACCTGACGTGAGGCATCGGAATCTAAAACTGGACTCACTGGAGAGGTTCAAATCATAGAAAGTTAGAGTGTCAGTCCTCTTGTACGTAAGTCGGCATTGTACCTTTTGTATTAAATTCGGATGCAAACTCTGTGTTTGATCGTCAATTAGAAGGTCCAAGGGATACAGTAAACCTGAAGTGAAGCATCGGAATCTAAAACTGGACTCACAGGAGAGGTTCAAATCAGAGAAAGTGAGAGTGTCAGTCCTCTTGTACTTAAGACGGAATTTTGTCTTTTGAATTTAATTCCGATGCAATTTCTGTGTTTCATCGTCAATAAGAAGGTGCAAGGTATACAGTAAACCTGAAGTGAAGCATCGGAATCTAAATCTGACCTCACAGGAGAAGTTCGAATCATGGAAAGTGAGAGTGTCAGTGCTCTTGTACTTAAGTCAGCATTGTGCCATTTGTATTAAATTCGGATGCAATTTCTGTGTTTCATCGTCAATAAGAATGTCCAAGGGATACAGTAAACCAGAAGTGAAGCATGCGAATCTAAAACTGGACTCACAGGAGAGGTTCAAATCATAGAAAGTTTGTGTGTCAGTTTTCCTGTACTTAAGTCAGCATTGTGCCTTTTGAATTTAATTCCGATGCTTTTTCTGTGTTTCATTGTCAATAAGAAGGTCCAAGGGATATAGTAAACCTGAAGTGTAGCATCGGAATGTAAAACTGTACTCACAGGAGAGGTTCAAATCATAGAAAGTTAGAATGTCAGTCCTCTTGTACTTAAGTCGGCATTGTGCCTTGTGTATTAAATTCGGATGCAATTTCTGTGTTTCATCGTCAATAAGAAGGTGCAAGGGATACAGTAAACCTGAAGTGAAGCATCGGAATCTAAAACTGGACTCACAGGAGAGGTTCAAATCATAGAAAGTGACAGTGTCAGTCTTCTTGTACTTAAGTCGCCATTGTGCCTTTTGTATTAAATTCGGATGCAATTTCTGTGTTTCATCGTCAATAAGAAGGTCCAAGGGATACAGTAAACCTGAAGTGAAGAATCGGAATCTAAAACTACACTCACAGGAGAGGTTCAAATCATAGAAAGTTAGAGTGTCAGTCCTCTTGTACTTAAGTCGGCATTGTGCCTTTTATATTAAATTCGGATGCAAACTCTGTGTCTCGTCGTCAATAAGAAGGTCCAAGGGTTACAGTAAACCAGAAGTGAAGCATCGGAATCTAAAACTGGACTCACAGGAGAGGTTCAAATCATAGAAAGTTAGAGTGTCAGTCCTCTTGTATTTAAGTCGGCATTGTGCCATTTGTATTAAATTCGGATGCAATTTCTGTGTTTCATCGTCAATAAGAAGGTCCAAGGGATACAGTAAACCTGAAGTGAAGAATCGGAATCTAAAACTACACTCACAGGAGAGGTTCAAATCATAGAAAGTTAGAGTGTCAGTCCTCTTGTACTTAAGTCGCCATTGTGCCTTTTGTATTAAATTCGGATGCAATTTCTGTGTTTCATCGTCAATAAGAAGGTCCAAGGGATACAGTAAACCTGAAGTGAAGCATCGGAATCTAAAACTGGACTCACAGGAGAGGTTCAAATCACAGAAAGTTAGAGTGTCAGTCCTCTTGTACTGAAGTCGGCATTGTGCCTTTTGTATTAAATTCGGATGCAAACTCTGTGTTTCGTCGTCAATAAGAAGGTCCAAGGGATACAGTAAACCTGAAGTGAAGCATCGGAATCTAAAACTGGACTCACAGGAGAGGTTCAAATCATAGAAAGTGAGAGTTTCAGTCCTCTTGAACTTAAGTCGGAATTGTGCCTTTTGAATTTAATTCCGATGCATTTTCTGTGTTTCATCGTCAATAAGAAGGTCCAAGGGATACAGTAAACCTGAAGTGAAGCATCGGAATCTAAATCTGGACTCACAGGAGAGGTTCAAATCATAGAAAGTGAGAGTGTCAGTCCTCTTTTGCTTAAGTCGGCATTGTGCGTTTTGAATTTAATTCCGATGCAATTTGTGTGTTTCATCGTCAATAAGAAGGTCCAAGGGATACAGTAACCCTGAAGTGAAGCATCGGAATCTAAAACTGGACTCACAGGAGATGTTCAAATCACTGAAAGTAAGAGAGTCAGTATTCTTGTACTTAAGTCGCCATTGTGATTTTGGTATTAAATTCGAATGCAATTTCTGTGTTTCATCGTCAATAAGAAGGTCGAAGGGATACAGTAAACCTGAAGTGATGCATCGGAATCTAAAACTGGACTCACAGTAGAGGTTCAAATCATAGAAAGTGAGAGTGTCAGTCCTCTTGTACTTAAGTCGGCATTGTGCCATTTGTATTAAATTCGGATGCAATTTCTGTGTTTCATCGTCAATAAGAAGGTCCAAGGGATACAGTAAACCTGAAGTGAAGCATCGGAATCTAAAACTGGACTCACAGGAGATGTTCAAATCATAGAAAATGAGAGTGTCAGTCCTCTTGTACTTAAGTCGCCATTGAGATTTTTGTATTAAATTCGGATGCAATTTCTGTGTTTCATCGTCAATAAGAAGGTCCAAGGGATACAGTAAACCTGACGTGAGGCATCGGAATCTAAAACTGGACTCACTGGAGAGGTTCTAATCATAGAAAGTTAGAGTGTCAGTCCTCTTGTACGTAAGTCGGCATTGTACCTTTTGTATTAAATTCGGATTCAAACTCTGTGTTTCATCGTCAATTAGAAGGTCCAAGGGATACAATAAACCTGAAGTGAAGCATCCGAATCTAAAACTGGACTCACAGGAGAGGTTCAAATCGTAGAAAGTTAGTGTGTCAGTTCTCCTGTACTTAAGTCGGCATTGTGCCTTTTGAATTTAATTCCGATGCTTTTTCTGTGTTTCATTGTCAATAAGAAGGTCCAAGGGATATAGTAAATCTGAAGTGTAGCATCGGAATGTAAAACTGTACTCACAGGAGAGGTTCAAATCATAGAAATTTAGAATGTCAGTCCTCTTGCACTTAAGTCGGCATTGTGCCTTGTGTATTAAATTCGGATGCAATTTATGTGTTTCATCGTCAATAAGAAGGTGCAAGGTATACGGTAAACCTGAAGTGAAGCATCGGAATCTAAAACTGGACTCACAGGAGAGGTTCAAATCATAGAAAGTGAGAGTGTCAGTCCTCTTGTACTTAAGTCGACATTGTGCGATTTGTAATAAATTCGGATGCAATTTCTGTGTTTCATCGTCAATAAGAAGGTCCATAAGATACAGTAAACCTGAAGTGAAGCATCGGAATCTAAAACTGGACTCACAGGAGAGGTTCAAATCATAGAAAGTGAGAGTGTCAGTCCTCTTGTACTTAAGTCGCCATTGTGCCTTTTGTATTAAATTCGGATGCAATTTCTGTGTTTCATCGTCAATAAGATGGTCCAAGGGATACAGTAAACCTGAAGTGAAGCATCGGAATCCAACACTGGACTCACAGGAGAGGTTCAAATCATAGTAAGTTAGAGTGTCAGTCCTCTTGTACTTAAGTCGCCATTGTGCCTTTTGTATTAAATTCGGATGCAATTTCTGTGTTTCATCGTCAATAAGATGGTCCAAGGGATACAGTAAACCTGAAGTGAAGCATCGGAATCCAAAACTGGACTCACAGGAGAGGTTCAAATCATAGAAAGTTAGAGTGTCAGTCCTCTTGTACTTAAATCGGCATTGTGCCTTTTGTATTAAATTCGGATGCAAACTCTGTGTTTCGTCGTCAATAAGAAGGTCAAGGGATACAGTAAACCTGAAGTGAAGCATCGGAATCTAAAACTGGACTCACAGGAGAGGTTCAAATCATAGAAAGTGAGAGTGTCAGTCCTGTTGTACTTAAGTCGGAATTGTGCCTTTTGAATTTAATTCCGATGCAATTTCTGTGTTTCATCGTCAATAAGAAGGTCCAAGGGATCCAGTGAACCTGAAGTGAAGGATCGGAAACCAAATGTGGACTCACAGGAGAGGTGCAAATCATAGAAAGTGAGAGTGTCAGTCCTCTTTTGCTTAAGTCGGCATTGTGCGTTTTGAATTTAATTCCGATGCAATTTGTGTGTTTCATCGTCAATAAGAAGGTCCAAGGGATACAGTAAACCAGAAGTGAAGCATCGGAATCTAAAACTGGACTCACAGGAGATGTTCAAATCATAGAAAGTGAGAGAGTCAGTCCTCTTGTACTTAAGTCGCCATTGTGATTTTGGTATTAAATTCGAATGCAATTTCTGTTTTCATTGTCAATAAGAATGTCCAAGGGATACAGTAAACCTGTAGTAAAGCATCGGAATCTAAAACTGGACTCACAGGAGAGGTTCAAATCATAGAAAGTTAGAGTAGCAGTCCTCTTGTACTTAAGTCGGCATTGTGCTTTTTGAATTTAATTCCGATGCTATTTCTGTGTTTCATTGTCAATAAGAAAGTCGAAGGGATACAGTAAACCTGAAGTGAAGCATCGGAACCTAAAACTGGACTCACAGGAGAGATTCAAATCATAGAAAGTGAGAGTGTCAGTCCTCTTGTACTTAAGTCGGCATTGTGCCATTTGTATTAAATTCGGATGCGATTTCTGTGTTTCATCATCAATAAGAAGGTCCAAGGGATACAGGAAACCTGAGGTGAAGCATCGGAATCTAAAACTGGACTCACAGGAGAGGTTCAAATCATAGAAAGTGAGAGTGTCAGTCCTCTTGTACTTAAGTCACCATTGTGACATTTATATTAATTTCGGATGCAATTTCTGTGTTTCATCGTCAATACGAAGGTCCAAGGGATACAGTTAACCTGAAGTGAAGCATCGGAATCTAAAACTGGACTTACAGGAGATGTACAAAGCATAGAAAGTGAGATTGTCGGTCCTCTTGTACTAAAGGGGCCATTGTGATTTTTGTATTAAATTAGGATGCAATGTCTGTGTTTCATCGTCAATAAGAAGGTCCAAGGTATACAGTAAACCTGAAGTGAAGCATCGGAATCTAAAACTGGACTCACAGGAGAGGTGCAAATCATAGAAAGTTAGAGTGTCAGTCCTCTTGTACTTAAGTCGGCATTGTACATTTTGTATTAAATTCGGATGCAAACTCTGTGTTTCATCGTCAATTAGAAGGTCCAAGGGATACAGTAAACCTAAAGCGAAGCATCGGAATGTAAAACTGGACTCAGAGGAGAGGTTCAAATCATAGAAAGTGAGAGTGTCAGTCCTCTTGTACTTAAGTCAGCATAGTGCGTTTTGTATTAAATTCGAATGCAATTTCTGTGTTTCATCGTCAATCAGAAGGTCCAAGGGATACAGTAAACCTGAAGTGAAGCATCGGAATGTAAAACTGGACTCAGAGGAGAGGTTCAAATCATAGAAAGTGAGAGTGTCAGTCCTCTTGTACTTAAGTCGGCATTGTGTCTTTTGTATTAAATTCGGATGCAAACTCTGTGTTTCATCGTCAATAAGAAGGTCCAAGGGATACAGTAATCTGAAGTGAAGCATCAGAATCTAAAACTGGACTCATAGGAGAGGTTCAAATCATAGAAAGTTAGAGTGTCAGTCCTCTTGTACTTAAGTCGGCATTGTGCCTTTTGAATTTAATTCCGATGCTATTTCTGTGTTTCATTGTCAATAAGAAGGTCCAAGGGATACAGTAAACCTGAAGTGAAGCATCGGAATCTAAAACTGGACTCACAGGAGAGGTTCAAGTCATAGAAAGAGAGAGTGTCAGTCCTCTTTTACTTAAGTCGGCATTGTGCGCTTTAAATTTACTTCCGATGCAATATCTGTGTTTCATCGTCAATACGAAGGTCCAAGGGATACAGTAAACCGGAAGTGAAGCATCGGAATCTAAAACTGGACTCACAGGAGACGTTCAAATCATTGAAAGTCAGATTGTCGGTCCTCTTGTACTATAGTGGCCTTTGTGATTTTTGTATTAAATTCGGATGCAATTTCTGTGTTTCATCGTCAATAAGAAGGTCCAAGGGATACAGTAAACCTGAAGTGAAGCATCGGAATCTAAAACTGGACTCACAGCAGATGTGCAAATCATAGAAAGTTAGAGTGTCAGTCCTCTTGTACTTAAGTCGGCATTGTACCTTTTGTATTAAATTCGGATGCAAACTCTGTGTTTCATCGTCAATTAGAAGGTCCAAGGGATACAGGAAACCTGAAGTGAAGCATCTGAATGTAAAACTGGACTCACAGGAGAGGTTCAAATCATAGAAAGTGAGAGTGTCAGTCCTTTTGTACTTAAGACGGCATTGTGCCTTTTGAATTTAATTCCGATGCAATTTCTGTGTTTCATCGTCAATAAGAAGGTGCAAGGTATACAGTAAACGTGAAGTGAAGCATCGGAATCTAAATCTGACCTCACAGGAGAGGTTCGAATCATAGAAAGTGAGAATGTCAGTCATCTTGTACTTAAGTCGCAATTGTGCCATTTGTATTGAATTCGGATGCAATTTCTGTGTTTCGTCGTCAATAAGAAGGTCCAAGGGATACAGTAAACCTGAAGTGTACCATCGGAATCTAAAACTGGACTCACAGGGGAGGTTCAAATCATAGAAAGTGAGAGTGTCAGTCCTCTTGTATTTAAGTCGCCATTGTGCCTTTTGTATTAAATTCGGATGCAATTTCTGTTTTCATCGTCAATAAAAAGGTCCAAGGGATACAGTAAACCTGAAGTAAAGCATCAGAATCTAAAACTGGACTCACAGGAGAGGTTCAAATCATAAAAAGTTAGAGTAGCAGTCCTCTTGTACTTAAGTCGGCATTGTGCCTTTTGAATTTAATTCCGATGCTATTTCTGTGTTTCATTGTCAATAAGAAGGTCCAAGGGATACAGTAAACCTGAAGTGAAGCATCGGAACCCAAAACTGGACTCACAGGAGAGATTCAAATCATAGAAAGTGAGAGTGTCAGTCCTCTTGTACTTAAGTCAGCATTGTGCCTTTTGTATTAAATTCGAATGCAATTTCTGTGTTTCATCGTCAATCAGAAGGTCCAAGGGATACAGTAAACCTGAAGTAAAGCATCGGAATCTAAAACTGCACTCACAGGAGAGGTCTAAATCATAGAAAGTTAGAGTGTCAGTCCTCTTGTACTTAAGTCGGCATTGTGCCTTTTGTATTAATCTCGGATGCAAACTCTGTGTTTCATCGTCAATAAGAAGGTCCAAGGGATACAGTAATCCTGAAGTGAAGCATCGGAATCTAAAACTGGACTCACAGGAGAGGTTCAAATCATAGAAAGTTAGAGTGTCAGTCCTCTTGTACTTAAGTCGGCATTGTGCCTTTTCAATTTAATTCCGATGCTATTTCTGTGTTTCATTGTCAATAAGAAGGTCCAAGGGATACAGTAAACCTGAAGTGAAGCATCGGAATCTAAAACTGGACTCACAGGAGAGGTTCAAATCATAGAAAGTGAGAGTGTCAGTCCTCTTTTGCTTAAGTCGGCATTGTGCGTTTTGAATTTAATTCCGATGCAATTTGTGTGTTTCATCGTCAATAAGAAGGTCCAAGGGATACAGTAACCCTGAAGTGAAGCATCGGAATCTAAAACTGGACTCACAGGAGATGTTCAAATCACTGAAAGTAAGAGAGTCAGTATTCTTGTACTTAAGTCGCCATTGTGATTTTGGTATTAAATTCGAATGCAATTTCTGTGTTTCATCGTCAATAAGAAGGTCCAAGGGATACAGTAAACCTGAAGTGAAGCATCGGAATCTAAAACTGGACTCACAGAAGAGGTTCAAATTATAGAAAGTTAGAGTGTCAGTCCTACAGTACTTAAGTCGCCATTGTGATTTTGTATTAAATTCGGATGCAATTTCTGTGTTTCATCGTCAATAAGAAGGTCCAAGGGATACAGTAAACCTGAAGTGAAGCATCGGAATCAAAAACTGGACTCACAGGAGAGGTTCAAATCATAGAAAGTTAGAGTGTCAGTCCTTTTGTACTTAAGTCTGCATTGTGCCTTTTGTATTAAATTCGGATGCAAACTCTGTGTTTCGTCGTCAATAAGAAGGTCCAAGGGATACAGTAAATCTCAAGTGAAGCATCGAAATCTGAAACTGGACTCACAGGCGATGTTCAAATCATAGAAAATGAGAGTGTCAGTCCTCTTGTACTTAAGTCGCCATTGAGATTTTTGTATTAAATTCGGATGCAATTTCTGTGTTTCATCGTCAATAAGAAGGTCCAAGGGATACAGTAAACCTGACGTGAGGCATCGGAATTTAAAACTGGACTCACTGGAGAGGTTCTAATCATAGAAAGTTAGAGTGTCAGTCCTCTTGTACGTAAGTCGGCATTGTACCTTTTGTATTAAATTCGGATGCAAACTCTGTGTTTCATCGTCAATTAGAAGGTCCAAGGGATACAGTAAACCTGAAGTGAAGCATCCGAATCTAAAACTGGACTCACAGGAGAGGTTCAAATCGTAGAAAGTTAGTGTGTCAGTTCTCCTGTACTTAAGTCGGCATTGTGCCTTTTGAATTTAATTCCGATGCTTTTTCTGTGTTTCATTGTCAATAAGAAGGTCCAAGGGATATAGTAAATCTGAAGTGTAGCATCGGAATGTAAAACTGTACTCACAGGAGAGGTTCAAATCATAGAAAGTTAGAATGTCAGTCCTCTTGCACTTAAGTCGGCATTGTGCCTTGTGTATTAAATTCGGATGCAATTTATGTGTTTCATCGTCAATAAGAAGGTGCAAGGTATACGGTAAACCTGAAGTGAAGCATCGGAATCTAAAACTGGACTCACAGGAGAGATTCAAATCATAGAAAGTGAGAGTGTCAGTCCTCTTGTACTTAAGTCGGCATTGTGCCATTTGTATTAAATTCGGATGCAATTTCTGTGTTTCGTCGTCAATAAGAAGGTCAAGGGATACAGTAAACCTGAAGTGAAGCATCGGAATCTAAAACTGGACTCACAGGAGAGGTTCAAATCATAGAAAGTGAGAGTGTCAGTCCTCTTGTACTTAAGTCGGCATTGTGCCACTTGTATTAAATTCGGTTGCAATATCTGTGTTTCATCGTCAATAAGAAGGTCTAAGGGATACAGTAAGCCTGAAGTGAGGCATCGGAATCTTAAACTGGAGTCACAGGAGAGGTTCCAATCATAGAAATTTAGAGTGTCAGTCCTCTTGTACTTAAGTCGGCATTGTGCCTTTTGAATTTCTTTCCGATGCAATTTCTGTGTTTCATCGTCAATAAGGAGGTGCAAGGTATACAGTAAACCTGAAGTGAAGCATCGGAATCTAAAACTGGACTCACAGGAGAGGTTCAAATCATAGAAAGTGAGATTGTCAGTCATCTTGTAATTAAGTCGGCATTGTGCCTTTTGAATTTAATTCCGATGCAATTTCTGTGTTTCATCGACAATAAGAGGGTGGAAGGTATACTGTAAACCTGAAGTGAAGCATCGGAATCTACAACTGGACTCAAAGGAGATGTTCAAATTATAGAAAGTGAGAATGTCAGTCCTCTTTCAGTTAAGTTGGCGTTGTGCCTTTTCAATTTAATTGCGATTCAATTTCTGTGTTTCATCGTGAATTAGAAGTCCCAAGGGATACAGTAAACCTGAAGTGAAGCATCGGAATCTAAAACTGGACTCACAGGAGGGGTTCAAATCATAGAAAGTGAGAGTGTCAGTCCTCTTGTACTTAGTCGGCATTGTGATATTTGTATTAATTCCGGATGCAATTTCTGTGTTTCATCGTCAATAAGTAGGTCCAAGGGATACAGTAAACCTGAAGTGAAGCATCGGAATATAAAACTGGACTCACAGGAGAGGTTCAAATCATATAAAAGTGAGAGTTTCAGTCCTCTTGTACTTAAGTCGGCATTGTCCCGTTTGTATTTAATTCGGATGCAATTTCTGTGTTTCATCGTCAATAAGAAGGTGCTAGGTGTACAGTAAACCTGAAGTGAAGCATCGGAATCTAAAACTGGACTCACAGGAGAGGTTCAAATCATAGAAAGTGAGAGTGTCAGTCCTCTTGTACTTAAGTTGGCATTGTGCCTTTTGTATTAAATTCGGATGCAATTTCTGTGTTTCATCGTCAATAAGAAGGTCCAAGGAATGCAGTAAACCTGAAGTGAAGCATCAGAATCTAAAACTGGACTCACAGGAGAGGTTCAAATCATAGAGAGTTAGAGTGTCACTCCTCATGTACTTAAGTCGGTATTGTCCCTTTTGTATTAAATTCGGATGCAATTTCTGTGTTTCATCGTAGATAAAAAGGTCCAAGGGATACAGTAAACCTGAAGTGAAGCATCGGAATCTGAAACTGAACTCACAGGAGAGGTTCAAATCATTGATAGTTAGAGTGTCAGTCCTCTTGTACTTAAGTCGGCGAGGTGCCTTTTGAATTTAATTCCGATGCAACTTCTGTGTTTCATCGTCAATAAGAAGGTCCAAGGTATACAGTAAACCTGAAGTGAAGCATCGGAATCTAAAACTGGACTCACAGGAGAGGTTCAAATCATAGAAAGTGAGAGTGTCAGTCCTCTAGTACTTAAGTCGCCATTGTGCCTTTTGTATTAAATTCGGATGCAATTTCTGTGTATCATCGTCAATAAGTAGGTCCAAGGGATACTGTAAACCTGAAGTGAAGCATCGGAATCTAAAAGTGGACTCACAGGACAGGTCCAAATCATAGAAATTTAGAGTGGTAGTCCTCTTGTACTTAAGTCGGCATTGTGCCTTTTGTAATAAATTCGGATGCAAACTCTGTGTTTCATCGTCAATAAGAAGGTCCAAGGGATACAGTAAACCTGAAGTGAAGCATCGGAATCGAAAACTGGACTCACAGGAGAGGTTCACATCATAGAAAGTTTGAGAGTCAGTCCTCATGTACTTAAGTCATCATTGTGCCTTTTGAATTTAATTCCGATGCAATTTCTGTGTTTCATCGTCAATAAGAAGGTCCAAGGGATACAGCAAACCTCAAGTAAAGCATCGGAATCTAAAATTGGACTCGTAGGAGAGGTTCAAATCATAGAAGTTGAGAGTGTCGGTCCTCTTGTACTTAAGTCGGCATTGTGCCATTTGTATTAAATTCGGATGCAATTTCTGTGTTTCATCCTCAATAAGAAGGTCCAAGGGATACAGTAAACCTGAAGTGAAGCATCGGAATCTAAAACTGGACTCACAGGAGAGGTTCAAATCATAGAAAGTGAGAGTGTCAGTCCTCTTGTACTTAAGTCACCATTGTGACATTTATATTAATTTCGGATGCAATTTCTGTGTTTCATCGTCAATACGAAGGTCCAAGGGATACAGTTAACCTGAAGTGAAGCATCGGAATCTAAAACTGGACTTACAGGAGATGTACAAAGCATAGAAAGTGAGATTGTCGGTCCTCTTGTACTAAAGGGGCCATTGTGATTTTTGTATTAAATTAGGATGCAATGTCTGTGTTTCATCGTCAATAAGAAGGTCCAAGGTATACAGTAAACCTGAAGTGAAGCATCGGAATCTAAAACTGGACTCACAGGAGAGGTGCAAATCATAGAAAGTTAGAGTGTCAGTCCTCTTGTACTTAAGTCGGCATTGTACATTTTGTATTAAATTCGGATGCAAACTCTGTGTTTCATCGTCAATTAGAAGGTCCAAGGGATACAGTAAACCTAAAGCGAAGCATCGGAATGTAAAACTGGACTCAGAGGAGAGGTTCAAATCATAGAAAGTGAGAGTGTCAGTCCTCTTGTACTTAAGTCAGCATAGTGCGTTTTGTATTAAATTCGAATGCAATTTCTGTGTTTCATCGTCAATCAGAAGGTCCAAGGGATACAGTAAACCTGAAGTGAAGCATCGGAATGTAAAACTGGACTCAGAGGAGAGGTTCAAATCATAGAAAGTGAGAGTGTCAGTCCTCTTGTACTTAAGTCGGCATTGTGTCTTTTGTATTAAATTCGGATGCAAACTCTGTGTTTCATCGTCAATAAGAAGGTCCAAGGGATACAGTAATCTGAAGTGAAGCATCAGAATCTAAAACTGGACTCATAGGAGAGGTTCAAATCATAGAAAGTTAGAGTGTCAGTCCTCTTGTACTTAAGTCGGCATTGTGCCTTTTGAATTTAATTCCGATGCTATTTCTGTGTTTCATTGTCAATAAGAAGGTCCAAGGGATACAGTAAACCTGAAGTGAAGCATCGGAATCTAAAACTGGACTCACAGGAGAGGTTCAAGTCATAGAAAGAGAGAGTGTCAGTCCTCTTTTACTTAAGTCGGCATTGTGCGCTTTAAATTTACTTCCGATGCAATATCTGTGTTTCATCGTCAATACGAAGGTCCAAGGGATACAGTAAACCGGAAGTGAAGCATCGGAATCTAAAACTGGACTCACAGGAGACGTTCAAATCATTGAAAGTCAGATTGTCGGTCCTCTTGTACTATAGTGGCCTTTGTGATTTTTGTATTAAATTCGGATGCAATTTCTGTGTTTCATCGTCAATAAGAAGGTCCAAGGGATACAGTAAACCTGAAGTGAAGCATCGGAATCTAAAACTGGACTCACAGCAGATGTGCAAATCATAGAAAGTTAGAGTGTCAGTCCTCTTGTACTTAAGTCGGCATTGTACCTTTTGTATTAAATTCGGATGCAAACTCTGTGTTTCATCGTCAATTAGAAGGTCCAAGGGATACAGGAAACCTGAAGTGAAGCATCTGAATGTAAAACTGGACTCACAGGAGAGGTTCAAATCATAGAAAGTGAGAGTGTCAGTCCTTTTGTACTTAAGACGGCATTGTGCCTTTTGAATTTAATTCCGATGCAATTTCTGTGTTTCATCGTCAATAAGAAGGTGCAAGGTATACAGTAAACGTGAAGTGAAGCATCGGAATCTAAATCTGACCTCACAGGAGAGGTTCGAATCATAGAAAGTGAGAATGTCAGTCATCTTGTACTTAAGTCGCAATTGTGCCATTTGTATTGAATTCGGATGCAATTTCTGTGTTTCGTCGTCAATAAGAAGGTCCAAGGGATACAGTAAACCTGAAGTGTACCATCGGAATCTAAAACTGGACTCACAGGGGAGGTTCAAATCATAGAAAGTGAGAGTGTCAGTCCTCTTGTACTTAAGTCGCCATTGTGCCTTTTGTATTAAATTCGGATGCAATTTCTGTTTTCATCGTCAATAAAAAGGTCCAAGGGATACAGTAAACCTGAAGTAAAGCATCAGAATCTAAAACTGGACTCACAGGAGAGGTTCAAATCATAAAAAGTTAGAGTAGCAGTCCTCTTGTACTTAAGTCGGCATTGTGCCTTTTGAATTTAATTCCGATGCTATTTCTGTGTTTCATTGTCAATAAGAAGGTCCAAGGGATACAGTAAACCTGAAGTGAAGCATCGGAACCCAAAACTGGACTCACAGGAGAGATTCAAATCATAGAAAGTGAGAGTGTCAGTCCTCTTGTACTTAAGTCAGCATTGTGCCTTTTGTATTAAATTCGAATGCAATTTCTGTGTTTCATCGTCAATCAGAAGGTCCAAGGGATACAGTAAACCTGAAGTAAAGCATCGGAATCTAAAACTGCACTCACAGGAGAGGTCTAAATCATAGAAAGTTAGAGTGTCAGTCCTCTTGTACTTAAGTCGGCATTGTGCCTTTTGTATTAATCTCGGATGCAAACTCTGTGTTTCATCGTCAATAAGAAGGTCCAAGGGATACAGTAATCCTGAAGTGAAGCATCGGAATCTAAAACTGGACTCACAGGAGAGGTTCAAATCATAGAAAGTTAGAGTGTCAGTCCTCTTGTACTTAAGTCGGCATTGTGCCTTTTCAATTTAATTCCGATGCTATTTCTGTGTTTCATTGTCAATAAGAAGGTCCAAGGGATACAGTAAACCTGAAGTGAAGCATCGGAATCTAAAACTGGACTCACAGGAGAGGTTCAAATCATAGAAAGTGAGAGTGTCAGTCCTCTTTTGCTTAAGTCGGCATTGTGCGTTTTGAATTTAATTCCGATGCAATTTGTGTGTTTCATCGTCAATAAGAAGGTCCAAGGGATACAGTAACCCTGAAGTGAAGCATCGGAATCTAAAACTGGACTCACAGGAGATGTTCAAATCACTGAAAGTAAGAGAGTCAGTATTCTTGTACTTAAGTCGCCATTGTGATTTTGGTATTAAATTCGAATGCAATTTCTGTGTTTCATCGTCAATAAGAAGGTCCAAGGGATACAGTAAACCTGAAGTGAAGCATCGGAATCTAAAACTGGACTCACAGAAGAGGTTCAAATTATAGAAAGTTAGAGTGTCAGTCCTACAGTACTTAAGTCGCCATTGTGATTTTGTATTAAATTCGGATGCAATTTCTGTGTTTCATCGTCAATAAGAAGGTCCAAGGGATACAGTAAACCTGAAGTGAAGCATCGGAATCAAAAACTGGACTCACAGGAGAGGTTCAAATCATAGAAAGTTAGAGTGTCAGTCCTTTTGTACTTAAGTCTGCATTGTGCCTTTTGTATTAAATTCGGATGCAAACTCTGTGTTTCGTCGTCAATAAGAAGGTCCAAGGGATACAGTAAATCTCAAGTGAAGCATCGAAATCTGAAACTGGACTCACAGGCGATGTTCAAATCATAGAAAATGAGAGTGTCAGTCCTCTTGTACTTAAGTCGCCATTGAGATTTTTGTATTAAATTCGGATGCAATTTCTGTGTTTCATCGTCAATAAGAAGGTCCAAGGGATACAGTAAACCTGACGTGAGGCATCGGAATTTAAAACTGGACTCACTGGAGAGGTTCTAATCATAGAAAGTTAGAGTGTCAGTCCTCTTGTACGTAAGTCGGCATTGTACCTTTTGTATTAAATTCGGATGCAAACTCTGTGTTTCATCGTCAATTAGAAGGTCCAAGGGATACAGTAAACCTGAAGTGAAGCATCCGAATCTAAAACTGGACTCACAGGAGAGGTTCAAATCGTAGAAAGTTAGTGTGTCAGTTCTCCTGTACTTAAGTCGGCATTGTGCCTTTTGAATTTAATTCCGATGCTTTTTCTGTGTTTCATTGTCAATAAGAAGGTCCAAGGGATATGGTAAATCTGAAGTGTAGCATCGGAATGTAAAACTGTACTCACAGGAGAGGTTCAAATCATAGAAAGTTAGAATGTCAGTCCTCTTGCACTTAAGTCGGCATTGTGCCTTGTGTATTAAATTCGGATGCAATTTATGTGTTTCATCGTCAATAAGAAGGTGCAAGGTATACGGTAAACCTGAAGTGAAGCATCGGAATCTAAAACTGGACTCACAGGAGAGATTCAAATCATAGAAAGTGAGAGTGTCAGTCCTCTTGTACTTAAGTCGGCATTGTGCCATTTGTATTAAATTCGGATGCAATTTCTGTGTTTCGTCGTCAATAAGAAGGTCAAGGGATACAGTAAACCTGAAGTGAAGCATCGGAATCTAAAACTGGACTCACAGGAGAGGTTCAAATCATAGAAAGTGAGAGTGTCAGTCCTCTTGTACTTAAGTCGGCATTGTGCCACTTGTATTAAATTCGGTTGCAATATCTGTGTTTCATCGTCAATAAGAAGGTCTAAGGGATACAGTAAGCCTGAAGTGAGGCATCGGAATCTTAAACTGGAGTCACAGGAGAGGTTCCAATCATAGAAATTTAGAGTGTCAGTCCTCTTGTACTTAAGTCGGCATTGTGCCTTTTGAATTTCTTTCCGATGCAATTTCTGTGTTTCATCGTCAATAAGGAGGTGCAAGGTATACAGTAAACCTGAAGTGAAGCATCGGAATCTAAAACTGGACTCACAGGAGAGGTTCAAATCATAGAAAGTGAGATTGTCAGTCATCTTGTAATTAAGTCGGCATTGTGCCTTTTGAATTTAATTCCGATGCAATTTCTGTGTTTCATCGACAATAAGAGGGTGGAAGGTATACTGTAAACCTGAAGTGAAGCATCGGAATCTACAACTGGACTCAAAGGAGATGTTCAAATTATAGAAAGTGAGAATGTCAGTCCTCTTTCAGTTAAGTTGGCGTTGTGCCTTTTCAATTTAATTGCGATTCAATTTCTGTGTTTCATCGTGAATTAGAAGTCCCAAGGGATACAGTAAACCTGAAGTGAAGCATCGGAATCTAAAACTGGACTCACAGGAGGGGTTCAAATCATAGAAAGTGAGAGTGTCAGTCCTCTTGTACTTAGTCGGCATTGTGATATTTGTATTAATTCCGGATGCAATTTCTGTGTTTCATCGTCAATAAGTAGGTCCAAGGGATACAGTAAACCTGAAGTGAAGCATCGGAATATAAAACTGGACTCACAGGAGAGGTTCAAATCATATAAAAGTGAGAGTTTCAGTCCTCTTGTACTTAAGTCGGCATTGTCCCGTTTGTATTTAATTCGGATGCAATTTCTGTGTTTCATCGTCAATAAGAAGGTGCTAGGTGTACAGTAAACCTGAAGTGAAGCATCGGAATCTAAAACTGGACTCACAGGAGAGGTTCAAATCATAGAAAGTGAGAGTGTCAGTCCTCTTGTACTTAAGTTGGCATTGTGCCTTTTGTATTAAATTCGGATGCAATTTCTGTGTTTCATCGTCAATAAGAAGGTCCAAGGAATGCAGTAAACCTGAAGTGAAGCATCAGAATCTAAAACTGGACTCACAGGAGAGGTTCAAATCATAGAGAGTTAGAGTGTCACTCCTCATGTACTTAAGTCGGTATTGTCCCTTTTGTATTAAATTCGGATGCAATTTCTGTGTTTCATCGTAGATAAAAAGGTCCAAGGGATACAGTAAACCTGAAGTGAAGCATCGGAATCTGAAACTGGACTCACAGGAGAGGTTCAAATCATTGATAGTTAGAGTGTCAGTCCTCTTGTACTTAAGTCGGCGAGGTGCCTTTTGAATTTAATTCCGATGCAACTTCTGTGTTTCATCGTCAATAAGAAGGTCCAAGGTATACAGTAAACCTGAAGTGAAGCATCGGAATCTAAAACTGGACTCACAGGAGAGGTTCAAATCATAGAAAGTGAGAGTGTCAGTCCTCTAGTACTTAAGTCGCCATTGTGCCTTTTGTATTAAATTCGGATGCAATTTCTGTGTATCATCGTCAATAAGTAGGTCCAAGGGATACTGTAAACCTGAAGTGAAGCATCGGAATCTAAAAGTGGACTCACAGGACAGGTCCAAATCATAGAAATTTAGAGTGGTAGTCCTCTTGTACTTAAGTCGGCATTGTGCCTTTTGTAATAAATTCGGATGCAAACTCTGTGTTTCATCGTCAATAAGAAGGTCCAAGGGATACAGTAAACCTGAAGTGAAGCATCGGAATCGAAAACTGGACTCACAGGAGAGGTTCACATCATAGAAAGTTTGAGAGTCAGTCCTCATGTACTTAAGTCATCATTGTGCCTTTTGAATTTAATTCCGATGCAATTTCTGTGTTTCATCGTCAATAAGAAGGTCCAAGGGATACAGCAAACCTCAAGTAAAGCATCGGAATCTAAAATTGGACTCGTAGGAGAGGTTCAAATCATAGAAGTTGAGAGTGTCGGTCCTCTTGTACTTAAGTCGGCATTGTGCCATTTGTATTAAATTCGGATGCAATTTCTGTGTTTCATCCTCAATAAGAAGGTCCAAGGGATACAGTAAACCTGAAGTGAAGCATCGGAATCTAAAACTGGACTCACAGGAGAGGTTCAAACCATAGAAAGTTAGAGTGTCACTCCTCTTGTACTTAAGTCGTTATTGTACCATTTGTATTAAATACGGATGCAAGTTCTGTGTTTTTTCGTCAATAAGAAGGTCCAAGGGTTACAGTAAACCTGAAGTGAAGCATCCGAATCTAATACTGACCTCACAGGAGAGGTTCGAATCATAGAAAGTGAGAGAGTCACTCCTCTTGTACTTAAGTCGGCATTGTGCCATTTGTATTAAATTCGGATGGAATTTCTGTGTCTCATCGTCAATAAGAAGGTCCAAGGGATACAGTAAACCTGAAGTGAAGCATCGGAATTTAAAACTGGACTCACAGGAGAGGTTCAAATCATAGAAAGTTAGAGTGTCAGTCCTCTTGCACTTAAGTCGGCATTGTGCCTTTTGTATTAAATTCGGATGCAAACCCTGTGTTTCATCGTCAATAAGAAGGTCCAAGGGATACAGTAAACCTGAAGAGAATCATCGGAATCTAAAACTGGACTTACAGGAGAGGTTCAAATCATAGAAAGTTAGAGTGTCAGTCCTCTTGTACTTAAGTCGGCGTGGTCCTGTTTTAATTTAATTCCCATGCAACTTCTGTGTTTCATCGTCAATAAGAAGGTGCAAGGTATACAGTAAACCTGAAGTGAAGCATCGGAATGTAAAACTGGACTCACAGGAGAGGTTCAAATCATAGAAAGTGAGAGTGTCACTCCTCTTGTACTTAAGTCGATATTGTGCCTTTTGGATTAAATTCGGATGCAATTTCTGTGTTTCATCGTCAATAAAAAGGTCCAAGGGATACAGTAAACCTGAAGTGAAGCATCGGAATCCAAAACTGGACTCACAGGAGAGCTTCAAGTCATAGAAAGGTAGAGTGTCAGTCCTCTTGTACTTATGTCGGCGTGGTGCCTTTTGAATTTAATTCCGATGCAACTTCTGTGTTTCATCGTCTATAAGAAGGTGCAAGGTATACAGTAAACCTGAAGTGAAGCATCGGAATCTGAACCTGGACTCACAGGAGAGGTTCAAATCACAGAAAGTGAGAGTATCAGTCCTCTTGTACTTAAGTCGCCATTGTGCCATTTGTATTAAATTCGGATGCAATTTCTGTGTTTCATCGTCAATAAGAAGGTCCAAGGGATACAGTAATCCTGAAGTGAAGCATCGGAACCTAAAACTGGACTCAAAGGAGAGATTCAAATCATAGATAGTTAGAGTGTCGGTCCTCTTGTACGTAAGTCGGAATTGTGCCTTTTGTATTAAATTCGGATGCAATTTCAGTGTTTCATCGTCAATAAGATGGTCCAAGGGATACAGTAAACCTGAAGTGAAGCATCGGAACCTAAAACTGGACTCACAGGAGAGATTCAAATCATAGATAATTAGAGTGTCAGTCCTCTTGTACTTAAGTCGGTATTGTGCCTTTTGGATTAAGTCCGGATGCAATTTCTGTGTTTCATCGTCAATAAAATGGTCCAAGGGATACAGTAAACCTGAAGTGAAGCATCATAATCCAAAACTGGACTCACAGGAGAGGTTCAAGTCATAGAAAGTTAGAGTGTCAGTCCTCTTGTACTTATGTCGGCGTGGTGCCTTTTGAATTTAATTCCGATGCAACTTCTGTGTTTCATCGTCAATAAGAAGGTGCAAGGTATACAGTAAACCTGAAGTGAAGCATCGAAACCTAAAACTGGACTCACAGGAGAGATTCAAATCATAGATAGTTAGAGTGTCAGTCCTCTTGTACTTAAGTGGGTATTGTGCCTTTTGTATTAAATCCGGATGCAATTTCTGTGTTTCATCGTCAATAAGAAGGTCCAAAGGATACAGTAAACCTGAAGTGAGGAATCGGAATCTAAAACTGGACCCACAGGAGAGGTTCAAATCATAGAATGTGAGAGTGTCAGTCCTCTTGTACTTAAGTCGGCATTGTGCCATTTGTATTAAATTCGGAGGCAATTCCTGTGATTCATAGTCAATAAGAAGGTCCAAGGGATACAGTAAACCTGAAGTGAAACATCGGAATCTAAAACTGGACTCACAGGAGAGGTTCAAATCATAGAAAGTTAGAGTGTCACTCATCTTGTATTTAAGTCGCTATTGTGCCACTTGTATTAAATACGCATGCAATTTCTGTGTTTTTTCGTCAATAAGAAGGTCCAAGGGATACAGTAAACCTGAAGTGAAGCATCGGAACCTAAAACTGGAATCACAGGAGAGGTTCAAATCATAGAAAGTTTGAGTGTCAGTCCTCTTGTACTTATGTCGGCTTTGTGCCTTTTGAATTTAATTCCGATGCAATGTCTGTGTTTCATCGTCAATAAGATGGTCCAAGGGATACAGTAAGCCTCAAGCGACGCATCGGAATCTAAAACTGGACTCACAGGAGAGGTTCAAATCATAGAGAGTGAGAGTGTCAGTCCTCTTTTACTTAAGTCGGCATTGTGCCTTTTGAATTTAATCCCGGTGCAATTTCTGTGTTTCATCGTCAATAAGAAGGTCCAAGGGATACATTAAAGCTCAAGTGAAGTATCGGAATCTAAAATTGTACACACAGGAGAGGTTCAAATCATAGAAAGTGAGAGTGTCGGTCCTCTTGTACTTAAGTCGGCATTGTGCCATGTGTATTACATTCGGATGCAATTTCTGTGTTTCATCGTCAATATGAAGGTCCAAGGGATACAGTAAACCTGAAGTGAAGCATCGGAATCTAAAACTGGACTCACAGGAGAGATTCAAATCATAGATATAGTGTCACTCCTCTGATACTTAAGTCGGTAATCTGCCTTTTGAATTAAATTCGGATGCAATTTTTGTGTTTAATCGTCAATAAGAAGGTCCAAGGGATACAGTATACCTTAAGCGACGCATCGGAATCTAAAACTGGACTCACAGGAGAGGTTCAAATCATAGAAAGTGAGAGTGTCAGTCCTCTTGTACTTAAGTCGGCATTGTGCCATTTGTATTAAATTCGGATGCACTTTCTGCGTTTCATCGTCAATAACAAGGTCCTAAGGATACAGTAAACCTGAAGTGAAGCATCGGAACCTAAAACTGGACTAACAGGAGAGATTCAAATCATAGATAGTTAGGGTGTCAGTCCTCTTGTACTTAAGTCGCCATTGTGCCATTTGTATTAAATTCGGATGCAATTTCTGTGTTTCACCGTCAATAAGAAGGTCCAAGGGATACAGTAAACCTGAAGTGAAGCATCGGAACCTAAAACTGGACTCACAGGAGTGATTCAAATCATAGATAGTTAGAGTGTCAGTCCTCTTGTACTTAAGTCGGTATTGAGCCTTTTGTATTAAATTCGGATGCAATTTCTGTGTTTCATCGTCAATAAGAAGGTCCAAAGGGATACAGTAAACCTGAAGTGAAACATCGAAATCTAAAACTGGACTCACAGGAGAGGTTCAAATCAAAGAAAGTTAGAGTGTCACTCCTCTTGTACTTATGTCGCTATTGTGCCACTTGTATTAAATACGGATGCAAATTCTGTGTTTTTTCGTCAATAACAAGGTCCAAGGGATATAGTTTGCCTGAAGTGAAGCATCCGAATCTAAAACTGACCTCACAGGAGAGGTTCGAATCATAGAAAGTAAGAGTGTCAGTCCTCTTGTACTTAAGTCGGCATTGTGCCATTTGTATTAAATTCGGATGCTATTTCGGTGTTTCATCGTCAATAAGAAGGTCCAAGGGATGCAGTAAACCTGAAGTGAAGCATCGGAATCTAAATCTGGACTCACAGGAGAAGTTCAAATCATAGAAAGTGAGAGTGTTAGTACTCTTGTACTTAAGTCGGCATTGTGCCATTTGTATTAAATTCGTATGCAATTTCTGTGTTTCATCGTCAATAAGAAGGTCCAAGGGATACAGTAAACCTGAAGTGAAGCATCGGAATCTAAAACTAGACTCACAGGAGAGGCTCAAATTATAGAAAGTAGAGTGTCAGTCCTCTTGTACTTAAGTCGGCGTGGTGCCTTTTGAATTTAATTCCGATGCAACTTCTGTGTTTCATCGTCAATAAGAAGGTGCAGGGTATACAGTAAACCTGAAGTGAAGCACCGGAATCTAAAACTGGGCTCACAGCAGAGGTTCAAATCATAGAAAGTGAGAGTGTCAGTCCTCTTGTACTTTAGTCGCCATTGTGCCGTTTGTATTAAATTCGGATGCAATTTCTGTGTTTCATCGTCAATAAGAAGGTCCAAGGGATACAGTAAACCTGAAGTATAGCATCGGAATCTAAAACTGGACTCACAGGAGAGGTTCAAATCATAGAAAGTTATAGTGTCAGTCCTCTTGTACT